>NC_054845.1:21709107-22020714 GCF_018345385.1 Vulpes lagopus
TTCAGTCTCTGATTCCTTGTACTCCTGTGACAAAATTCAAATCACTTTAGATACCATTTCACATGACCACATCATGGACTTGTGTTGCTGGCTAAAATCCTTATGCCTCTTAGAATTTAAGTTCTGAAATTCCTCTCTCTGCCCATTCAGTGTTTAGCTTTCCAATTTTCTATCACTCTTATTCCTCTTCATCAGAAATCTTCATCAGAAGTCCTCAATACCCATATAATTCATCTTCTTCTTGGATTTACTTCTTCCATAACAGAATCTTGTGATCAATTCTTTCTTCTACTGTTGTCTGGACCCTCAATATTCATGTGTTCCCGTACCGTCTTCCATACCTTGTGTTGCTCTCAGGACTCCCTGAACACAAGACTATATAAGAAAAAAAGAACAGGCTTTGCAGTCTACTTGGACCAGAATCATCTTCTGCCACCCATTAGGTTTGTGATGTTGAGAGTTTTAGTTTTCTTATTCATAAAATGAAAATAACTTTTCTTATAGGGTTTTTGTGAAAGCTACATTATAGTAAATGATTCTGCCTCCCTTTCCATTGAAGGACTATGACCTATTCACTTTTCAACTTTATCTCAATATTGATCCTTGGTTAACTCTACTCATTCTCTATAATAATTCATTTTTCCCAAGACACCTCTGGTTCCTGATTCTCAACAGATAACATATTTTTGTTTTTGTTTTTGTTTTTAAATCAGGAGAATATAAATGATAAGGTTGTGAATGCCTTCAATTTTTCTTTCAAACTTATCTGAAGAATCACCCATGCTATCTCAGGAAAGCCGTAACTCCTTTCCAAGGCCAACCACTCGATCAGTAATATTGATCTTACTGTCTTTTGCTTCCTCTGAGATACTACTCTATCAAAATTATTTCTTCTCTGGTATCATTAATCTCTCCTCTCTGGACCATTTTTTCATTCTGCCCATTAATTTTTTCCTTTATTTTTTTTAAATAAACAATATACTTTTTCACCTTCATCTCAGTATTGAAAGTATTTTTTTCTGAAGGTCAAAAATGACCTAATGATTGGTAAGCCCTAACACTTTGCTTCATCTTTATATCTGTGACTCTTGACTTCTTGGTAACACCTTCCTATGATGGTCTATAATGCCTCCCTTGTGGTCTTTTTCCTTCTAGTTTTATGACTACTCTTGTTTATCCATCTTTACCAGGTGGTGTTCTTCGATAAAATCTCTCCAAATTGACTTTACGTATGTCTATTTTTCAGTAAGTACACGTTTTTAGAAAAAGAAGTCCCAACAGAATTTTTAAGTTCCTTCTGTTTGACCTTTCCCATCCATGCCTGAACCACCCTCAGTCTCCAACATGCTTCTTGCTTCAACTGCTTTTGCTATATATTATAAAGCTGCAGTGTTCACCCCAACATGCACTGATCTTTATTTAAAAATTTGTGGGTTTTTGCCCCCCTCCCCGGGAACTCTAACCTGCTGCATTTCTCAAGAACATGAGTTAGAACACATTGTAATACTAGAATTATGTTGTGGGAATGAATACGTGATGTTCCATTTCAGTTAAGCTTTCTATGCTAGTTCCAAATTCCTTGACACTCTCAAGAGGCCTGTTTGCAACTGAACATTCTAACTTCCCGGATTTCAGGCCTACCTGCCATGGTTGTTCCAAGTCATTTTAGAGCTCTGAAGGTGCTTTTATTCTATTCTAGTCATTGTCAGAGTCACAGACTAAGATGGACTGTTACTGGGGTAATTCACCAGGTCTGACTGAAGGCTTCCAAAATGTAGGATAACTCTAAGGTTATAATGAAGTGGCACTAAATAAGTACTCTGTGGGGAAAATCTGTTGTTCCTATGTGAGGACAGCCTAGTCAATTATTTACCAAGTATATGCTGTGCATCAGTATCTGTTCTGTTTCAGACTGTGTGTTAGAGGTTATCTGTAAAGGCAGTCAAACCTCAAAATGTTATAATTAATATTATTGACTTACATGAATTTATTTTCCCATAAAGATTAGAAGATTCTGATATCTGTGGCTGTATCTTGTATAGTTTGTTACTAGATCTTCCCCTCTCTTAACTTTGAGATATATCTCAGTCTCATAGGTCTCTCCTATTAGGTATCCTATTTTTTTAAATAAAAGTGATCTACTATGTAGCAGATTCATAAAGCAATCAAATGTTAGTGATTCTTCATATACTGGCTTTGAAGTTAGAGATTCTTATATAAAACTCATTAGAGACCCAAGTTTCATGCTCTGTACGCTTCTTCTTTATAATAAAAATAGTATAAACAGCCTGCAGTGTGTTCTATTCCCTTTCCAAAGCCAAATGGAACAAATAGTAATCTCCACTTTCCTTGAAACATCATAACAGTGTAACTAGTCTCTATCATTTAAGCTTCAAAATTAAACAAGATCAGACTTCTTTCCCTCAAATACACAAAAAAGTCAAGAATACAATAAAAATTTGAAGTTAAAAGAATAAAAAAATGACTTTCCTGTTTAATGTCACTTGAAATGTATCTCTGGAAATTGAAACAGAGAAAAAAGGAAGTCAATTTTTGTCAAGGATGCAAAGGTAGGTGTCAAAGCCTGCACAAAGCCTCTTTATTTTTTTTAATTCATTCATCCAGAGAAGATTACATGGATCTTATAGACTTGATCCCAAGAAGATTACAACTTAGGGCAAAATAACTTTTCATTCTTCTATTTTTAATATTTTATATGCAATAATTCTAGACCAAGAATAAAGAAAATGGAATTTTGGCCAACTTGTAGTAGAAAATCCTAGCCCTTCCTTCGCTTTTGCTGTCCACACACCCACATCTCCATAAATGCCATGAGACTCTGTTACCCATCTGTTAAGATTAGAAATAAAACTTGTACTGAAAAAAACTTGCATTGAAACAAATATTGAAATATATGTACTATTGAACAACACTGCCTACATTTAGTGATCCTCTTGGAAGGACAAAGCAATATTCAAGAGAAAAGGAAAATCATGATGTTTATTTTAGGTGACTAGGTCTATGAGAAAATCAAAGATTATATCAAAGGACAAAGTAAAATTATAAGAGTTTCTGATTTATGAAATTCTGGTGAGGTTAAATATCTAGGCTAAGATTTTCTTAATAACTAAAAGTAATTGCTTCAGAAAAAAATTGTTTTCAGAATAAACTAATAATACTCAAGAATTTCTTTGGGTAGTTTTATAACACCTTTAATATAATGTCTTTTTCTCACCAGCAAGGATATAAAGATGATAGGGAGGTGCTATATGCCAATGCAAACATAAAGGATTACATTTCCTTTCACGATACTATTGATTACATGAGAGGTGCTTATAAAGCAACAAAACATTATATGAGCCATACCCTTATGATGAAGTTCAGCCTTTCAGAACTATATTAAATCTAGTGTATTTGTGTGAGACAAAAGTCAGTAAATTCTTTATTGATTTGCAAATTAGAAATATCTTGAATTATTACACATGCAGTCCATGACTTGCAATACTCAACTTATCATCAATGTATAGAAGTTAAGAGCAGAGGAATCTTGAAGCAAAACCCCCACTCTGAGGACAACAGCCCTTACTTTGTAACTTAAATGTATGGTAAGGGTGAGGACTGGAGTGTGGGAGGGAGAGAGATGACTGAGAATAGGAGTGTAAACTTGAAGGGAAGGGACCTCTTTCATGAAGAGGCAGAGGTGGGTAAAGCATTAGCAAAAGTAAATTATGTCTTTATCTCCTGCAAATGATGAGTGAAATAAAAGAATTTCAGGTTTCACTTTAACATAGCAGTAGTTTCATAAGTTGTGAATATAATTGAAATAACGTGAAATTATTCATTTAGCAATATTCCGTTGGACACCCACTATGGTCACAAAACTGACCATGTTCAAATAAACCAGATAAGGTTTTTACCCTTGAGCTTTTCAGTCTACTATGAGCCAGAAAAAAGTAAAATTGGAATGTAGTAAGATAAGTGCTAAAACAGAACAATGTAAAAACAGGAACAGTTGGACACAGAACTAGAGATAGAGTGCAAAGAACCTACCTGGAAATGTACCCTAAGAATTTGGATTTTATCCTATGGACACCTTATAAACACTGCCTTTCTGCTAATTATTTTAAGTGAACATCTAAACGAGTGTGCTTGGCAGCAATATAGCAGGAATGGAGTCTAGAAATGACTCTAAAAATATCCAGAATGATTTTCTTCAGATCAAATTCCAAGTAAGCCAATTTGTCCAAAATCTAGCACATGCTAAAATTAATCCTTACAATGAAATCTATCTGATTACATATTACACAGAACAGGAAATTTGAGAGGCTACCATTGTAAGAACACTAACCTCTGGATATTTGACAGAAAATTACAAAAAAAAAAAAAAAACTGTTCCTACATTTAAATCGCTCACCAGCTTATTCCTCTACTCTCTCTTCTGAAATATTTGGTATCATAAAATCCTCTACCAAATAGAATGGAGCCAAGCAGAACATCAAAAACTCTAAATTTCTCAAAATGTATGCGGGAGAGGCAGCTTGCACCTGCAGACCCAAAAGCGAATGTGTTGAATAATCAGGGATCCCAAACAGAGCTGCGCTAGAGTAATTTACTCAGTTAATCATTATATGGAATAGAACATTTGATTTCTGCACCAAAGTTACATTGAAGTAAATGCATACCTCACTCGATTAAGTAAAATACCACAAACAAAATCATTTCGCTCAGTGTGTGGTTCTTAGTAAGCACTCAATAAATCTAAGTTCGTTCCTTAGAGAGGGCACAGTGTCTTATATTTTTGGTGTATGTACTTCCTGGCACATGGAGAGCAAGGTCTTTATGATTAAAAATCTTGTTAGGTGACTGATGCACGTCCTGAGTATATTGTGGGAAAAGTACACCATGCTTTAAGATATTTAAAATCAAAAGCCTGCAAGATAAGCAAGGTGTTAGTTTGTTAGTATAAGTTTAAATCTGGGTCTTGGAGTGCACAAGCCAGAACAGACCTTCTCTCCTTTAACCAGCGAGAGAAGTAACCTCTTCAGGCAGGTGAGTGGTGAGGATTAGGAGGACAGCAGCCTCTGTTCCCTCTCTTTCTCTAGTGCTTGCTGGCTTTTCTAGACCTTAGCTACTTTGGAAACTGAGGTTTAATTTCAGTGATTTCCTAGTGTAAATAAAAGGGTTTGGGTTTCTAAGAAATCGTGTAATTGTTAGAAAATATGTAAGTTGAAGTATCTCTAAGCTACTTTGGTTTCTCAAGAACGTTGTTAGGGAACAGTTGCCAAAAACCAGTTGACAAAGTAGGGCAGAGATTTTTCTATTCTATTTATTTTTTCCTTACCTTGGTCTTCACATCCTCTCTTCATTACATGAGTCTAGAATATAGTTTTTCATGACCTATTATCTTCTCTCCTGAGTAGTTAGACTCTCAACCAGCACACGAATACATGTTGACTCTTATACACATGCAACCCACCAACACACACATAGGCACATATGTACTCACATCACAAGGAAAAATACAGTTTTCTATAGCACCATTCCTGAAACGTGGGTTGATGCATGTGGTCAAGTTGTAAACTGGGAAAAAAAGGAGAAAGTAACCCTGGTATGCTTTGTTGTCTATCAAGACATCTATAAATTTTAGGCATATAGATTCTTGTTGGGAACTATATAACAACATACCCTCTGTGGGTTTTTCCACATGACTCAAGTAGGTATTGACCTAAATACTGGTCTCCCCAGGGAGGAGAGAAACAGGGAGGAGAGTTCCTAATTTCACAAGTTAACATCTCTACGGTTGGGAGATGTTTTACAATTGCTAGTATGTCTGCTTAATTGAAAGTTCTTTTTTTTTTTTTTAAAGATTTTATTTATTATAATTGAAAGTTCGTTCTTTCTTTCTTAGTGGTACATAGCTGTGCATCCTACAACCTCTGTGCCTTAGATTCTTCAAAATACTTTATTTTTAAAGCAGTTGCCTTATAGGTGATACATTTTCCTGTGATCTTCAGTGTTTTAAAAATGTTCAATAACAAAAGGAGAAGGAATAAAAAATAATGGAAAAAATGAAAAGAAGTGCTGTAAAAACAAAATAGAAGCCAATAATGGAGCAATTCATGGAAGAATTAAATATTATAAGATGTATTAAATGCATTATAGTTTCTTGTATACCTATCCTGTCTCTAATTAGAGTTCAGAAGATCATGATGTCTTAATTACCTCTGAATTGCTCCTGGGGTACAGCACGTTTCCTGGTAACCTAGCAAACATTGGTTGAATAAATAGATTATAAAGTGAATTAAATATATTGTGCAAAATCATCTGAACCACATTTCTCAGGTTTGTTAGGTGTTTTCTCAAACTATGTCTACTTGACCTAAGGAAACCAGACCTGCAGAGATCTTTAAAAAAAAAAAGAAGAAGAAGAAGAATAGGACCAAATTAGAAGTGATTAGTTTAAGACTATCTTTTCTTGATGATGATCATGTATTTTGGTGACATCATCCTCTACATCAGTGGCTGAAAATACCTTATTACAATCCAGCAGCCTATCCTAGCAGTTAGAAGCAAGGATCCTTCCCTATTGACGTATCTTCTTCTGCTACAACACTAAATATTTTCTAATAAGACCTCTAGACTATCTTCCCTTTTTGAACAAGGACAATGACTTCTTCATCTTTGTAAGTAAGATGCTTAGCACAATGCCCAGCATGTGGCATTCTCTAAATTTTGGTTAAATGACAAGGACCGAACGACAAAACTTTAAAAATGTAAAACTTGATAGTGCTGGAACTTCTAGGTGGCAGATCTAGGGAAATGTAGCCATGTGGTTATGTTAAGCATGTATGGCAAGCAGAATAATGCCGCTCCTCCCCGGAAAGATAGCACCTCCTACTCTCCAGGATCTGGGGAGATGTTACCTTATAGGGTAAAAGGGTTTTTGCAGTTATGATTAAAGTAAATGTCTCAGGATTATCGTGGATTTATCCAGTGTGCCCAATAGAATTACAAAGGTCCTAGTCAGATGGGGCAGGAGAATCAGGATCAGAAAAAGGGATGTGATAGAAACAGAGGTTAGCAGCAGCAGGCAGCCCCTAGGAGCCAGGAAGGGCAAGAGACTGCATTCTTCATGAGAGCCTCCAGAAGAAGGGCAGCACTACTGTCCCGTTCAGAATTCTGGATCTCCAGAATTTTAGAGATCAAACTAGAACAGATAATAAATTTGTGTGTTTTATGCCACTAAGTTTGTGGTAATGTGTTAACAGCAGCACCAAGAAACTAATATAGCAGGTGAATCAGGAATAATTTGGCTTCAAATAGCAGGAAACTTAACCCAAACTGGTTTAAATGGTAAGAGAGTGCACAGGTTTACGTATTAGGAATTCCCGTATGAGGCAGAATGGATTGCTCCGCTGTCTCTGTGATATCAATAGTGATGACATTTAATTTCTTTCTGTATCTCTGCTCTGTGTTTCTGTTCTATTGGCTTCATCCTAAGACCAGTTCCGTTTTAAATTTGGGAAGGCTGCCAGTAGCAATTGAAGTTAAATGCTTCCTTGTTCATTTTTAGCATGAAAGAGCCAGGCTTCTCATAATTATCTACTTTGATAGACTTGGACTAATCAGGGCCCATCCCTGGAGCTTCCCTCAAGGGCTACCTGTGACAGGGCAGATGCCTGAACAAAATCAGAATTCTATTAGGAAAAGGAAAGAGGAGAACACATCCAGATAAGAACAATGCCCTACAAAGCATATTACAAAATCTTGTGATTAGGAGAGTGTAGGGATGAAAGTGGTTAAACAAGTTCCAGAGATGTTGCGTCTAGGAAGCAAGCTCCAGCTCTTACTTGGCAATGTTTTCCCTTGTTCTGTAGGGACAGTTGTATAATAGAAGGAGCAGCAGCAGTTAGTAAAAACTCAAGACTCATTTTGCCAGGCTTAGACTGGCAGTTAGTCTGGACTTTCTTCCACCTGGGGAATGGCAACATGCCCAGCACGTTGGCTCATCATACCACCGTCTGGTATACCTGCTGCAGGTTGCTGAACTCTGGATTAGATTGACACTAGATAGCCTCTTGGGAGTCATCCCTTAAAATGGTACATTCCCTTTGAAAACTGATATATTCCTTTATATACATTATTGCATCAAAATCTGCTTCTTCATGTATATTTTACAAGTATCTGATATAATTCTGAGCAATTTCCTAGCCAACCAGCTCTGTAGTCAGATATAGAGAGAAAAGAGGAGACAGAGGGGATATTAATTGAGTAGTTACAAACTATGTGTCAAGCTGTTTGTTCGTACTTTATAAAATATTTTATTTAATCTCCAACTTTCAGTGCATTATTTTCTCCAGCTTTACAAAAATTTGAGAACCACTGCAAAGCTTGTAAATGCCAGACTTGTTATTTAACCTTAATGGAGACCTTATGATTCCCAAGCCCATGTTCTTTTTGTACTGATAGGGGTCACTCCCAGAGTTGGATATCTGTGAGAGTTGCCCCCATTCTAACACTGTATCTATGCTTTAAGGTTAATCCCAGAACTGGTCTTGATGTCCTATTGGGAGGCTGAGAAATCTGAGAAAACTTTCCCTGTTTGTTAGAGATGAGGAAAGGTCCCCCTAGACTAGTTCTAGAAAAGAATCTAGAATGAATCCAGTTGTTGAGTGGCCCCTTTAGGTTTGCTCTACCCCAATTATGTCTATGTGAAACCTGAGTGCAAGAATTTATTGACCACCAGGGTTGATTACGATAATCTGGCTTTGTAGGTATGGGCATATTCTTCCTCTGTCAAAGTCCTAAGCATTCGATGATTAACATCAAAGATGGGAGAAGACTCTTCAATATCCTTGTTTCTGGGTCTTCTTTCAGAAACAATATGAAAATTGCCCCAGCCATATCGATCTAAGCTCAGGATTGCCCAGGTATCCAGGAGACAGAATATGAATGGGTCAGACTAAGTTTCCTGGGGGCAGAGAGTGAATCTTGTAAACACTATTTCTCCACTTCTAAACACAGTAAACACGTAATTTGTGTGTCACTGACCCACACAAATTATTGTTATCCGAAGGAATAAATGAATGAAGGGATGAACAACTCAAAACATTTTGTTAGCCAAGAGGAAGGCAAATATTAGAGGAGGATGGTAACATCATGGTGAATGGGGCTAAATTTTGTCATTACCCAACAAAAATTACAAAACATTTTGCCTTAAAGCAGATCCCAAAGTCCCACATCTATAGTGATGACCTCTAAAATACTGCAGATTTCATTGTTGGTATTCATGAGGTAGAAATGAAAGATCTTTTTACCCAATAAGCATCAAATGAATTTTCAGGCTTTGCAAAATTTTAGTGTTTGAAAGCATTCAATCTTCAAGAAAATGCCTAAAACAATTTTCAGAAATGCTTCTATTGAACTCTACTGAAATTACATTTTATGTAGTCCTCTGTGATTGCTTCTGCTTTATTGTTCAAGAACTGTTAATAATGAGTGAGAGTTTTAATATTCAGAAAACAAGCAACAGAATGGGACCCAACATTCTTTTATTTTTTTTAATAAAAAAAAGTAAAGACCCTGTTAGTCAGTTTCCAGAGATAATTTATTGGCGTTTACATTGTTTAATTTATTTCTAATTTAGAGACACATTAATAGGTAAAGAGGTTAAAACAGTTTGCCTTCAAAATGAGATAGCTCAGAGGTTCTCTCAGGAGCCACAAAACATTCTTTCATGACAGTTGAGACTTGAAATCACAAAATGTAAATGATAAACCCTATAGCATATATCAGGAAACAACAGTGAGTTGAACATGGTCACCACTGTTTCCATTACTAGTTCCAGTGGATGTTTTCTGTGATGCGAAGTCAATTATTGCTTTTACTTCTACATTAGTGTAATTGGTTCTTGCTCTCCAGAGAAGAATTTATTAAGGCAATTTCAGTAACTAAAGTGAACAGGGGTTCCGATCTGCTACTGAATCTACTGGGAATGAATAATCCTATATTCCTTTAGATCCTAAGGGAATTCTTGGTATTGCTGTGTCTATAAAAACTTGCAAGGGAAAGCAGAATGGCACTTTTTTTTTTTTTAAAGAAAATTGGTACGTTTAGTGACAACAATTTTAAGAAGCAGTACCTTTCAAAGTATTGATTATTACATGTTTTAAAGAACAGTCAGTGCATTCAGAGGACAGTTCAAAGGAATGTACAGAGCATGTGCCATTTCTAAATAGTTTTTAAATTCCTAGTTGCTGTTAGGAAAATGCATGCCAAAGCTAAATTTTCAACAGTTCCTGCATCAAACCAGAGCTTTGGTAACTTAGCAAAATCAAGAGGGGCTTTTCTTTTGGGAAAGTTATTCCAAGTATGAAAGAGTGATGATGTCTTCCCATGTGGGCAAATTCTTCATACATCAAGTGTGCGATATGGAGAAGCATAATTCCCAAAGAATGGTTGCTTTTATTTTCGCCAACATTTTTCATTTTGAGTAAAATATTTTCAGAATGCCTAAGAGCTGTCATTATTTGAATATGGAGCTGGAACATCACATTTACAGCATATTTGGCAAATCTGGAATGTAGAAATCCAAACCCTCAATGAAATTATTGATGCATCCTCCATACCTTCTGATGTTGAAAGAAGCCAGATGCTATGGGTGAAACTAGATCAGGAGTCCTCAGGTGAGGGAGAGTACCTGCATCTGTACCATCTCCTAGTGGGACAAGGGTTACTATAGTTTTTCTGGCCTTTTGAGAACCCAGATTCAAAGCAGTAGGCAATTTGTTACTCCATACAAGCTAAACAAACAAACCACTCTATTAGACGTCCATGCAGACATACTAAAGGCTGGAACAATCCTTTAATTCAGGTGAGGACAGGCAGTTCTGCCTCTATTATCTGGATTGTTGCCTTAACTCTCAGCTTTGCTTTGAAAACTAGACCTCACTTTGCATCCTCAGAGCAATATTAATTCAGAACTGACTTGGATTTGTTCCGTGGGCAAAAGGTTAAGTGATCCATAAATTTATTTCCCCGTAGATTTGGAAAAAGAAAAGTAAATATCACAGTGATTTGTTAGCCAGGTTTTGCAGCAACAGAATCATTGAATATCCCTCCTGCCGCCAAGGTCCATGCCATGTGGTGAATAGAAAATAATTAAAATATTTATGGCCCACCCACATGAATGATGCCAATGACCAGAAAGATCAAATCCTCAAAGAAATATAATTAATAAGGAATGGTTCTAACCTGTTTCATGTTTGACTAAGAATTAAATTCCATTACAAATGTGCAAAGAAGCATAATTTATCTCTGCAAAATGGCTTTTTGTTAGTATAACTTCACTGTGAAAAAATGCTCAGTATCTCTAAACAAAAACATATTTGTTTCAAAATAGAACCTACATTTTTCATGACCTAACCTTAGACTTTGTGGTTCCCTTTCCAGTGACTCAATATTATTATAATAAGTACCTTTATGACTCATGGCAGGTGCTCCTCTGTGCATCACATTTTGTGACTGTAGGTAATAGCCTTTAGCCTTAAACACTCTCATGGAGGAGGGGGTGCTCAAAATAATAGTGATGGAGAGATTCTCAGATATGACACCATCCTCTCTTGACAACGATAGCTCCGGTCTATGCACTCCCTGGAAGTTTTTATATTGAATTTTATCTTTTTCTAAATGAAGAGTACTGCCATCATGTCCCTTTGTCTCCTAGTAATTGTTCAATATGCAGTCAGAGATTAGGTGTATTCCTCTGGAAGTTGTGAAAAGATGTGCCAGCTATAAAAAGTCATAAAGTAGAGAAAGGACCCATGAGATCAACTTGTTTGACCTTCTGTCTCTTTAAACATGACAACTGCTAAGATCTTCCATAAGAGAGTCCTGGGTGTAAAGAGTACTGGTGAGAGCCAAAGACTTGCCCTGAGATCCCCACCTCTGTGTGTTTGCTCATCCTGAAGCCCCTACCCTACCTTAGTACCCTTTCCTCACTTTCCTACCATGTAACATGCAACTCCATTCCATCAGCAAATCTTTTATTGAGCACAATACCCATGTGCTGCTTGTCCCTGGTAATGGAAAGATGAACAAAACCTATTCTCAACCTTCACAGAACTTACAGTTGAGTGGGGAGGATAGGCCCTATTTAAGATTATCACGAATAACTATTTAAGTAGTTACATGTTGCATGGTGCTGTGAAGAGGTACAGGTACTATGGTGGCATGTAAGAAGGTGTTCTAGACCTTGTCTAAGAGCTCAAAGGTGGCTCCCCAAAGAAGAGAATGCTTAGACTAGAATTTGAGGGAAACTAATATAACGAAGAAAAAGAGGTTCTTGGAGGAAAGAACATTCCAGTCAGAACCGAATTTTTGAAGGTTGGGAAGCAGGAGCTGGGTAAAGTAAATGGAAGGGAGATTATGTAAATCATAAGGCAAATGAGTAGCTATCGAAATTCACTCTATTGTGTGGACATTTGTTTAAAGAGAGATAAGAGGAAGATGCTGGGAGGCCAGAGTGAAAGCTGTTGCACTAGTTCATGCATGAAGCAAAACTTCCATCAATCTCTGTTGATAGAAACAATTTTGCCCACCCACCTGGTATCACTGACCTATTTCTTCTCTACTCCAGGTGATTTATACATATTTAAGATACCAGATCTAGAACTTCTAAAAACAGCAACATTAATTTGAATTTGAACCTATCCCAAGACCATCTCAGAGCACCTCAATTTAAAATCAAGTCTCAGTTCTTTCATGAACATATTAAGAGGAACAAAATTAAAAGCATTATGAAAATATGATATACTTTGGCTTCCCTTGATTGTGACCACAAATTTGAGTTGCCTCAAAGCACCTGCTCTTCACCAAGGCATGAGAGCTACCTGAACTGTATTTGTTATGGTTTTTTTTTCCTCAAATAATTTTCATTTTATACATCAATTCTCCCCTTCCACGTAAATAATAGTGGTGTTTGTTAGCCTTTCTCTGTGACACACCAGGTTATACAAGTTAAATTGGACAATATGCGTGTGGCTCTATGACTGTTTCTCGGATATGATCCTGCACTCAGGAAACTGCTGGTATTCAGTGTGGTGACATATTTCTACAAAAGAGAAAGGTTAGAATAATTTTCTTCCCCGCAACTGCTATCTCTACTTCCCCCCTCCTTATCCCACTTACAATATGTGTAAATGTCTTAAGTAATCTTGGATGCCCTCCTGGTAAACACTGTGCATTCCTCTCCAGGCAGAAGGTAGGTACTTACATGCCATTGGAAGAATGTGTTCTCCAGGCAGGAAAACTTTTTCATCTCTTCAATTTATGCAGTAGGCCGCCAAACATGCCATCTGCTGATCTGGTTTCCAAAGCATATGTTGCTTCTTCGATCGACAATGTTGAAGACAATGTAAAAGAAGTTCTATTTAGGAGAGAGTAACTAAAGCATATACAATCCGGTCACTTCTGTGCGTTCAAAAGTCTATTCGTAGGTCAAGTCCTCATACTTGGAACACGTTAGATTTATTTGCCTTTTGCAGAATTGCTGTCACTAAGTTCCATTTTCATTTAATTCTTTTGACATAGACAACCAGAGACAGCTATAGAAACTTCATGATTATGTTTGCCTTCAAATAGTACTGAAAATGCTCTAGAACACTAATAGCTATCAGATATCAAGCTCTCATGATATACCAGGCACTCACAGATTTCATTGTTTCAGAGGGCAGCGTAACCAGTAGTTCAGAGTCTGGCTCTAGAGCCAAGCCACCAGGGTTCAAATTCTGACTCCATCACTCACCCTTCTATGCTCTTTGGTAACTTCTCTAACTTCTCAGTGCCTCATTTGTATATTGGGACAGAAGGTAGTCCCCAACATTGAAGTGTTGTGAGGATTAAATGACTTAGAAAAGTACTTAGATGAGTTTGTAACACATATTAAGCATTATGTAAGTCTTACCTATTAGTATCTCCTTTATTTTTTTTTTTATTTTAATTTTTTTTTTAGTATCTCCTTTAAACCACACAAAATCCCCACTTAATATACGAAGAAACTGGACACAGAGAGCTTAAGTAGCTATCAGCCAGGCACTCTGACTCTAAGAAGCTAAGATTATAGTCTCTATTTTTTTATATATACTCAAAAAAAAGTGTTTAGACTTTTTAAAAATTAAAACTATAAGCTTATTTTTAGACTCAACAACCGGCAAGCATAGATCCAAATTTGAAGTTCAGGAATGAAGATTCGTGATGAATTTTCTGGTTGCCATTTGCAAGTTCTCTTTTTCATGATCATGAATTTCCATTAATATTTCAATTTAGCTGTTAAATTATCTGTACCTTTTGTTAATAACCACCTTATGTTCCAAAAAAGGGAAAAATTATGAATATTGGGGTTTTTTTGGTTACACTCTGTAGAGGAAAAAGTCAACTAAATATGGAAAACAAAGTTCATCCAGTAGAGAAATTTTGTTCCAACAGGGACCACCGAGGAAAGAAAATAAAAGGACACAGTATAAGAATATAAACTGGAGAGAACTATTTGCCTTTGAGCAGCTGCCAGACTTCTCGATCCCAGCTCCTCACAGTCATAGACAGACACCCTACACTCCAAACTCAATTAATTTGACTTTTCCAAAAGTCAAATTCCTTCCCACCGCTATGCCTTTTTAGGTACCACTTCCTTCTACCCAAAATGTTCTCTATCCACTCTTTTTTTTTTCCCTTCAACTTCTTTTTATTTTTAAAGATTGGGCTCAAATATCATATCCTCTGTGAAGCAAGCATTGTCTGACACCCTTAGGTAATTAACACCTCTCCCTCTTTTTTGTGTTTTCAAGATGCCGTATACATAACACTATTACAAGATTCTTTGATTCACTTGCGTATTCTCTTTTCCCCAGTCTTATTGAAATATAAGTGACTTACAGCACTGCATTAGTTTAAGGTGTACAGCAAAATGACTTACATACATTGTGAAGTGGTTACCACAGTAAGTTTAGTTAACATTCATCATCTCAAAAAAGTTTCTTTCCTTGTGATGAGAACTCTTAGGATTTACTTTCTTAGTAAATATAGCTCGCAAAAAATATTAACTATAGTCATCATGTTGTATAATATATCCCCAGCACTTACCTGATAACTGGAAGTTTGTACCTTTTGACTTCACTGAATTCCAATTCCAAACCCCTTCTCTACCCAACCTGTGCTTCTGATAACCACCAATCTGCTCTTAATCTTTTAACAAATATTCACTGAGACCTGCTATCTGACATTCTGCGTTGAACTGGAATTAGCACGCAAATGTTATTTTAAAATCGGTGCCCAGGACGCCTGGGTGGCTCAGTGGTTGAGCATCTGCCTTCTGCTTATCTCGTGATCCTGGGGTCCTGGGATCGGGTCCACATCAGGCCCCCACAGGGAGTCTGCTTCTCCCTCTGTGTCTCTGCCTCTCTCTCTCTCTCTCTGTCTCTCATTAATAATTTTTTAAAATATTTTTTAAATAATAGATAAATAAAATTGGGGCCCTGTTTGAGTAATTCTTAAGAATTGTTACTTGATTTGTTAATATAAAAGCACATCTAATATCATGCTTCTAAAATACATTTTTATAAATATGCATAAAAATAATTTAAATAAATTAGAAGCTGACTACAAAGTCATGGCATAATTTTATTTGGCCAACACTTTATTTCAACATTCAAGCAAATTTGAGAACTTGCTTTGTTCCCATATTTGCTCTTCTAATCCAGGAGCATGGAGTGTCTTTCCATTTCTTCGTGTCTTCCTCAATTTCTTTCCTAAATGTTCTATAGTTTTCAGATCCTTTACTTCTTTAGTTAGGTTTATTCCTAGGCATCTTATGGGGGTTTGGTGCAATTATAAATGGGCTGGATTCCTTGATTTCTCTTTCTGCTGCTTCATTATTAGTGCATAGAAATGCAGCTGGCTTCTGTGCATTGGTTTTATGTCTTGTGACTTTGCTGAATTCCTATATCAGTTCCAGCAATTTTCTGGTGGAGACTTTTCTATGTAGAGTATTATGTTATCTATGAAGAGTGAAAGTTTAACTTCTTTGCTGATTTGGATGCCTTTTTTTTTTTCTTTTTGTTGTCTGATTGATTGCTGAGGCTAGGACTTCCAGTACTATGTTGAATAAGATGAGAGTGGGCATCCCTGTGATGTTCCTGATGTTCCAGGAAAAGCTCTCCATTTTTTGCCATACAGGATGATATTAGCTGTGGGTCTTTGGTATATGACTTTTATGATAAGGTATATTCTATCTTCACGTCGTGGAGGGTTATTATCAAGAAAGGATACTATATTTTATCAAATGCTTTTTTCTGCATCTATTGAGAAGATCATATAGTTCTTATTCTTTCCTTTATTAATGTGGTATATCACATTGATTTTCCAGTTGTTAAACCACCCCTGCAGCCCAGGAATAAATCCCATCTGGTTGCGGTGAATAATCCTTTTCATGTACTGTTGGATCCTATTAGCTAGTATCTCAGTGAGAATTTTTACATGCATGTTCATTAGGGATATTGGTTTGTAATTCTCCTTTTTTCGTGGAGTCTTTGTCTGGTTTTGGGATCAAGGTAATGTTGGCCTCATAGAAGGAGTTTGAAGTTTTTTTTTCTTTCCATTTCTGTTTTTTGGAACAGTTTCAGAAGAATAGATGTTATTTAAATGTTTGGTAGACTTCCCCTGAGAAGCCATCCAGCCTTGGACTCTTTTCTGTTGGGAGATTTTTGATTACTGATTCAGTTTCTTTGCTGGTTTTCCATTTCTCCCTGATTCAGTTT
Source organism: Vulpes lagopus (assembly GCF_018345385.1). Classification (NCBI taxonomy): domain Eukaryota; kingdom Metazoa; phylum Chordata; class Mammalia; order Carnivora; family Canidae; genus Vulpes; species Vulpes lagopus. The sequence goes on from NC_054845.1 coordinate 21,725,919, forward strand.
TGGTAGTTTATATGTTTCTAGAAATGTATCCATTTCTCCCAGATTGCCTAATCTGTTGGTTTATAATTGCTCTTAATATTCTAATTGCTTGTATTTCTTTGGTGTTGGTTGTTATCTCTCCTCTTTCAGTCATGATTTTATTTATTTGGGTCTTTTTTATTTTCTTTTTGATAAGTCTGGCTAGAGGTTTATCAATCTTGTTAATTCTTTCAAAGAATCAGCTGATCTTTTATTTCTATATCATTTTTTAAAAAGATTTTATTTATTCATGAAAGACACACAGAGAGAGGCAGCAACATAGGCAGAGGGAGAAGCAGGCTCCCTGTGGGGAGCCTGATACAGACTCAGTCCCAGGATCCCAGGATCATGCCCTGAGACCAAAGGCAGACACTCAACCACTGAGTCACCTAGGTGCCTCTGATTTCTAGGTCATTGATCTCTAATCCTTATTATTTCTGTTCACTTGCTGGATTTAGGCTTTATTTGGTGTAATTTTTTTAGCTCCTTTAGGCGTAAGGTTAGGTTGTGTATTTGAAACTTTTCTTCTTAAGGAAGGCCTGTATTGCTATATACTTCCCTCTTATGACCACATTTGCTACATCCCAAAGGTTTAGACTATCATGTTTTCATTTTCATTTGCTTCCATATATTTTTAAATTATTCTTTAATTTCCTGGTTGGCCCATTCATGCTTTTGTAGGATGTTCTTTAACCTCAATGGATTTGTGCTCCTTCCAAATCTCTTCTTGAGGTTGACTTCAAGTTTCATTATCATTGTGTTCTGAAAATACCCATGGTATGATCTCAGTCATTGTGTACTGGCTAAGACCTGATGCATAGCTTAGTATGTGATCTATTCTGTAGAATGTTCCATGTGCACATGTGTATTCTGCTTTAGGATGAAATGCTCTGAATATATATCTGTTAAGTCCATCTGGTCCAGTGTGTCATTGAAAGTCCTTGTTTCCTTGTTGATCTACTTAGAGGATCTGTCCATTGCTGTGAGTGGGGTTTTAAAGTCCCTTACTATTATTGTATTATTATCAATGAGTTTCTTTAATTTTGTTATTACTTGGTTTATTTATTTGGCTGCTCCCAAGTTAAATGCATGAATATTTACAATTATTAGATCTTCTTGTTGTATAGATATATACAACAAGATATAGTGTCCTTCTTCATTTCTTATTACAGTCTTTGGTTTAAAATCTAGTTGTCTGATACAAGGATTGCCAGTCCAGCTTTCTTTTGATGCCCATTAGCATGATAAATGGTTCTCCACCCCCTCACTTTCACTCTGGAGGCCTATTTGGGTCTAAAATGCTTTTGTTAAACAGCATATTGATTTTTGTTTAATCCATTCTGATTTCCCCATGTCTTTTCTTTGGATCATTTAGTCCATTTACATTCAGAGTAATTGTTGAAAGATACAAATTTAGTGCTGTGGTGTTACCTATAAAGTAGCTGTTCCTGTAGATTATCTCAGGTCCTTTCTTTGCTACTGTTGGGCATAAAGGATTCCATTTAATATCTAATATTTCTTGCAGGACTGGTTTAGCATTCACAAATTCCTTTAGTTTTTGTTTGTCCTGGAAACTTTCTCTCTCCTTCTATTCTGAATGACAGCATTGCTGGAAAAAGTATTCTTGACTGCATATTTTTTCCATTTAGCATGTTGAATATACCATTTCAGTCCCTTCTGGCCTGCAAGGTCTCTGGGGACTGGTCTGCTTCCAGCTTTATGTGTCTATCCTTATAGGTTAAGGACCTCTTGTCATGAGCTGCTTTCAGGATTTTCTCTTTATCTCTGAAATTTGCAAGTTTATTATGTATCAAAATGTTGACCTATGTTTATTGATTTTTGAGGGGGGATTCTCTGTGCTTCCTGAACTTGAATGCCTGTTTCCTTCCCTTAGGCTAGGGAAGTTCTCAGCTAAAATAAACTACTGCCCCCTTTTTCCCACTCATTTTCTGGGACTCCTATATTATGGATTTTATTTCACTTTATGGAATCACTTAGTTCTCTAAGTCTACCTACATAATCTTATAGTCTTTTCCCTCTTTTCAGCTTTTTCTTTTTCTGTCCTCTTTTTATCTTCTATATCACTAATGCACTCTTCTGATTCATTCATCTCATTTTATGGCCTCCACTTGGGACTGCATTTCAGTAATAGAATTTTTAAGTTTGGTCTAACTAGATATTAGTTCTTTTATCTCTACAGTAAGGGATTCTCTAGTATTTTCTATACTTTTTTCAAGCCCAGCTAGTATCTTTATAATCACTGCATTAAATTCTAGTTCAGATATTACTTATATCTGTATTGATTAAATCCCTGGCAGTCAGTACTAACTCCTATTCTTTATTTTGGGGTGAATTTCTCCATCTCATCATTTTGTCCAGAAAAGAAAGAAAAAGGAAGAAAACGATAAAACAAAAGCAATAGCAACAGGAAAAACAAACTAGATCCTGGTTCTGTTTTAGTGTACTAGTCAAAAAGAAGTTAGATCTCAAAATAAGAAAGGATATATATGTATGTACATATATATGTATGTATATAAGTATAAATATGTATGCATGTATATAAATACATATATGCATATATATATAAATTAAATACAATGAAAGGAAACAAAAAATTAAAGTGTATATATAATGTATATATAAAAATTTTAAAAAATGAGAAAATAACTGAAAAAATAATAAAAGACTAAAGAATAAAAATACAAAGAATGCTACTTATTGTTTTCCCCAAGAGCTAAAGCTTTGCAGCCCTCTCTGGTTGGTAAACTCAGTGAGACGGGGTTATTGATGCTGAGTTGTCCTGTTGCACTGATGACCTTGCCCTAGTGGAACGGGCCTCCAGTGCAGGAGGCAGTGGCTCCAGACTCCACTAGGTGGCGCTGTTTTGCTCCCAGAACTAAACATTTGCACCCTGGCTCTTCAGGGAGCCTTCACAGAAAAGCAGGCAGTTACTCTTGTCTCCCTCACTTTGTCAGGACTCTGTTCACTCAGCCTGTGACCACGTGTGTTTGATCTCAGGCATGTGACTGCATTTCAAAACCCCACATTTTAGTTGCATTACAGACCCTTGCTGTTCCTATGGTGTGTATGGGGGGCGGGGGGGGGGGGGGGTCTTGCCAACTTCTGATTTTTGCTGGATCCTTCCCAGGAGAGCAGTGGCACACCCATGCACAGCAATTCGCAGTTTATGACAACACAGAGCAGAAAACTGGCACCTAGGCTCACTGTTCTCAGCTGGCTTCCCCACTCCTATGCCTGGGAACTCCACCACACTTGGGCACCCCTCTTCTTGTGACCCCAGGGATCTGGGGTCCCACTGTCTCACCACCCCTCTCCCCCACCTGAGCACCTTTAAGCCAGGGACAGTCCCCCCACTGTAGCAGACTTCTCAAAGTTCTGACTTTGCTCTCCTCTGCTTATAATACTGTAATAGGAGCCTCCCCGAGCAGGCTCCCTCGGCTACATCCACTGGACTCAGGTCTCCACACCACCCACGTTCCAAACACCGGTTGCTCTTCTACTTGTGCACTTGCAGCATTCATTTCCTCAGATTTCCAGTTGATCTCTCAGGTGTTAGAATGACTTGAACTGTCTAGTTGTATTTGAGGGATGAGACACACTGAGGGTCCCCCCTACTCCTCCCCCATCTTTGATGTAAGGTGGTATCTTAGTGTGGTTTTGGTTTGCATTTCCATGAAGATTAGTGTTGTTGAGCATCTTTCCGCATGTTTCTTGGCCATCTGTATGTCTACTCAGGTATGTTGCCTAATTTTAATGAAATTATTTGTCCTTTGATGTTGAGTTGCATGAATTCTTTATGCATTTTGGATATTAACTCCTTACCAAATAGATCATTGGCAAATATTTTCTTTTAGTAAAATGCCTTTTCGTTTTGTTGGCTCCCTTCACTGTGTACTTTTTTTAAAATTTTGATTGCTATAGTCTCAATTGTTTATTTTTGCTTTTCTTACCCTTGGCCTGGGGAGACCTATACAGAAAAATATTGCCAAGGCTGATATCCATGAATTTACTATGCTTTCTTTTAGGAATATTATGGTTTTAGGTCTCACATTTAGGTATTTGATGACCATTTTACTTCTCTTTTATCAACTTAGGAGACTTTTACTTATTTTTCTTGGCTGATTGCTATAGCTAGGACTTCAGTACTATGTTGAATAAATGTCTTGAGAGAGGGCATTCTTGTCTTGTTCCTGAACTTGAATATGATGTTAGCTGTGGGTTTTTATATATGGCCTTTATTACGTTAAGGTAGGTTTGCCCATATCTACTTTGTTAACATGCATTATGACATAAACTCTTAAGTTTTGTCAAATGTTCTACAAATATTGAAATAATGATATGATTTGTATCCTTCATTTTTTTAAGCAGTGTATCACAAAGACTTTGTATTTATTGAACCATCCTTACATCCCTGGAATAAATCCCACTTGATCTTGTTTAGCGATCTTTCTGATGTATTTTTTTTTAATTTGGTTTGCTAATATTTTGTTGAGGATTTTTCCATCTGTTTTCTCTTTTTTTCTTTGTAATGTCTTGTTTTGATATCTGTGTAATCTGGCCTCTTAATAAAGTTGGAAGTGTTCCTTCCTTTTCAAGTTTTTGGAAGAGTTTGGAGAGGATAGTTACTATTTTTTAAATGTTTGGTAGAATTTGTTGTGAAGACATCTTGTCCTTGACTTTTGAGACTTATTTTTTATTTTTTTTAAGATTTTATTTATTTGTGAGAGAGAGGGAGAGAGCGAGCACAGAAGGAGAGTTAGAGGGAGAAGCCAACTCACTGCTGAGCAGGGAGCTGGATGGAGGCTTGATCCCAGGACCCTGAGATATCCATGCCAAAGCCAGAAGCTTAACTAACTGAGGCCTCCCTGGCGCCCTCTTAGAAATCTTTTTTAATTACCATCGATTTTGTTATGAGTCTGTTAAAATTTTCTATTAATTTAGATTCAATCTTATATGTTCCTAGGAATTTATCCATTTGGTCTAGGTTGTCTAGCGTGTTAGCATATAATTTTTTATACTACTTTTTTTGTAAGATTGATTTATTCATGAGAGATACAGAGAGAGAGGGAGAGAGAGAGGCAGAGACATAAATGGAGGGAGAAGCCGGCTCCCTGCAGGAATCCAATGTGGGACTCGATCCCAGGACTCCAGGATCATGCCCTGAGCTGGATGGAGACGCTCAACCATGGAGCCACCCAGGTGTCCCTATACTACTCTCTTATAATCATATATTTTTCTGTGTAGGTTGTAACTTCTCTCACATTTCTGATATTGTTTATTTGAATCCTCACTCTTTTCTTTTGATTAGTCTGGCAAAGCCTTATCAATTTTATCTTTCAAAGAATTAGCTCTCGGTTTTAAAATCTTCATTTATTTCTTCTCTGATCTTTCCTTCCTTCTACTAACTTTGGGCTTTGTTCTTTTTCTAGTTCCTTTAAGTGTAGGGTTAGATTGAGATTTTTCTTGTTTCGTGTTTTGTTTTTGAGGTAGGCCCATATCACCATAAACTTCCCTGTCATAACTGCTTTTGCTCTGTCCCAAAGAATTTGAAACATAGTGTATTTCCTCTTTGATTTCTTCATTGACCTATTAGTTGCTTAGTAACATTCTGTTTAGCTCCATGCAGGCAAAAATTGTTTCTTTTAGTTCTTTCCTTATAATGGTTTCTAGTTTCATATGATTATGGTCAGAAAATATGCTTGATATGATTTCAGTCTTATCAAATTTATCGAAACCTGTATTGTGGCTTAAGTTATGATCTATCCTGGAGAATGTTCCATGTGACCTTGAAAAGAATCTGTATTCTGCTGGCTTAGGGTGTACTCTTCTCTATATATTTTTTAGGTCCACCAGGTCTGTTGTGTCATTCCAAGCCACTGTTTCCTTATTAGGTCTGGATAATATATCTAGTAATGCAAGTGGGATGTTAAAATCTGCTATACTATTGTCAACTTCTCTCTTTGTGCCTGTTAATATTTACTTTATACATTTAGGTGCATTTTTTAAAGATTGAATTTAAATAAAAAATTAACATACTGTATTATGAGGTAGAATTTAGTGATTCACCAGTTGCATACAACACCCAGCACTCATTGCTTCAAGTGCCCTCCTTAATGTCCATCACCCACCTATCCCATCCCTCACCCACCTCCCTGCCAGCAATCCTCTGTTTCCTGCAGTTAAGAGTCCTCTTATGATTGGCCTCCTCTCTGTTTTTGTCTTATTTTATTTTTCTTTCTCTTCCTCTATGTTCATCTGCTTTGTTTCTTAAATTCCTGCATATGAGTGAGATCATATGGTATTTGTCTTTCTCTGATTTAGGTGCTTTTATGTTGGGTGCATAGATATTCATAACTGTTATGTCCTCCTGTTGTATTAATCCCTTTATTACTCTGTAATGCCCTTCTTTGTCTCTTTTCACAGTCTTTCTAAGTCTATTTTGTCTGATGCAAGTATTGCTACCCCCAGTGTTTTGTTTTGTTTTGTTTGTTGTTTCAATATGCATAGAATATCTTTTTCTGTCCTTTCACTTTCTATAAGTGACTTTAAGTCTGATGTGAGTCTCTTGTAGACAGCATAGAGATGGTTCTTTTTTAAAATAATAATTTAAGCTGCTATTTGAAAAAAATTCTAAAAAATCTGTTCACTCTATATCTTGATTGGAGCATTCAGTCCATTTACATGTAATTAGTAATTGATATGTATTTATTACCATTTTGTTAATTGTTGTCTGGTAGTTTTTGTAGTTCTTCTGTTCCTTTCCAATTCTCTTGCTCTTCATTAGTAGCTCGGTGACTTTTAGTGTTATGCTTAGACTCTTTCTCTTTTTCTGTGTATCTATGTAAATTTTTGGTTTGTAATTATCATAAGGTTCATATATACCATCCTGTTTATATGGCAGTCTATTTTAATGGTCAAATTTCTTTTATTCCAAGTTTTTAAATTCCAGTTAGTTAACATACAGTGTAGTATTAATTTTGGGAGTAGAATTTACTGCTTCATCACTTACATACCACACCGTGCTCATCACAAAATGTACCCTCCTTAATCCCCATCACCTCTTTAACCTATCCCTTGCCCACCTTCTCTCCAGCAGCCCTCAGTGTGTTCTCTATAATTTACAGGCTGTTTTATGGTTTTCCCCTCTTTTGTTCCCAATGTTCATGTATTACATTTCTTGAATTCCACATATGAGTAAAATCAAAGTATTTGTCTTTCTTTAACTGACTTAGCATAATACTCTCTAGTTCCATATGTGTTGCTGCAAAGGACTAACTGTCTTTCTTTGTTATGGCTGAATAATATTCCATTGTGTATATACCACATCTTCTTTATCCATTTTTCAGTCGATGGGACATTTGGGCTCTTTCCATAATTTGGCTATTGTTGATAGTGCTGCCATACATCAGATTGCATGTATCCCTTCAAATCAGTATTTTTGTATTCTTTGGGTAAGTACTTAGTAGTACAATTGCTGGGTCCTAGGGTAGTTCTATTTTTATATTTTTGAGGAACCTCTATATTTTCCAGTGTGGCTGCACCAGTTTGCATTCCCACCAGCAGTGTAAGAGGGTTCCCCTTTCTCTGCATCCTCACCAACATCTGTTGATTTCTGTGTTGTTCGTTTTAGCCATTTCTGACAGATGTGAGAAAACTACTCATTTTGATTTGTATTTCCCTGATAATGAGTGATGTTGAGCATCTTTTCATGTGTCAGCCATCTGTATGTCTTCTTTGGAAAAATGTCTATTCATGTCTTCTGCCCATTTTTTAACTGGATTGTTTTTTGGGTGTCAAGTTTGATAAGTTCTTTATAGATCTTGGGTACTAATCCTTTATTAGATATGTCATTTGCAAATATCTTCTCCCTTCCAAAAGCTGCCTTTTTTTTATTGGTTGTTTCCTTCACTGTGCTGTGCAGCAGCTTTTTATCTTGATGAAATCCTGATAGTCCATTTTTGCTTTTGTTTCCTTTGCCTCAAGAGATGAGTCTAGTAAGAAGTGCTATGGCCGATGTTGTAGAGGTTGCTGCCTATGTTTTCTTCTAGAATTGGGATGGTTTCCTGTCTCATGGTTAGATCTTTAATCTATTTTGAATTTGTGTGTATAGTGTAAGAAAGTGGCCCAGTTTCATTCTTTGGCATGCTGTCCAGTTTTCCCAACACCATATATTGAGAAGAGACCTTTTTCCACTGGATATTCTTTCTGATGGTCACTTAATTATAAAGCATTCTCCAAGCACTCTATTTTTACTCCGCTTCCACATTTTATGTATATGATATTATATTTTACAACTTTTTATTTCATGTATCCCATGAATAATTTTTGCAGATATAATTGATCATACCACTTTCGTGTTTTAACCTTGATCAGTTTGCTTTTATCAGTGACTTTTTTTCCCTTTCATAATTATCTTCTAGTTATAGCCTTTTTTTTTTTTTCAAAGAAGTCCCTTTAAAATTTGCTGTGAGGCCAGGTTAGCAGTAATAAACTCCTCTAACTTCTGTTTGTCTGTGAAATTTTTTATTTCTCCCTCGCTGCTAAATGATAATCTTTCTGGGTAGGATATTCTTGGTTGTAGTTTTTTTCATTAAATACTTCAACTATATCAAACTTCTTGCTGGCTTTCAAAGTTTCAGCTGAAAAATCACCTGATAGACTTACGGGATTTCCCTTACCTTATTGGTTTGCTTTTCTCTGCTACTTTTAAAATTCTCTTTATGTGTTTTGATGTGGACCTTCTTGTGTTCATCGTATTTTGCATTCTCTGTACTTCCTAGTCCTGGATATCTGTTTCCTTCCCCAGATTAGGGAAGTTTTCTGCCCTTCTTCTCTCTCTTATCCTTCTGGGACCCCTGTAAATTGAATGTTATTACACTCGATATTGTCACAGAACTTTAGTTCATCTGTTGTTTCATTGGGTATTTTTTTCTTTTTGCTCTTCAGCTTGGATGCTTTCTATTACCATCTTCCAGATTGCTGATTTGTTCTCCATCCTCTAATATGCTATTGATTCCCTCTAGTGTATTTTTCATTTCTTTTATTATATACTTCAGCTCTAAATGATTTTTTATACATTATATTACTCTGATGAACTTCTCATTGAGTTTATCCACTCCTCTCAAATCTGGTGACTATTGCTATTACTTTGAACACTTTATTTAGTAGATTGTTTATCTCTGTTTCATTTAGCAATTTTCCTTGGTTTTGTCTTGATCTTTTGTTTGGAACATACTTTTCTGTCTCCTCATTTTGGCTGATGTATGTTTGTTTCTATGTATTGGTGGGTTATTTACATCTCCTCATCTAGAAAGTAGTGGCCTTATGTAGAAGATATCCTGTGGGGTCCAGAATCACAATCCCTTTTGGTCACCAGAACCAGGCACTCTAGAGGTTTCCCCTGTCTGGGATACCTGTATCCTCCTGTAGTGGCTGAGCCACAACTGCTTTGGGCACACTAGTGGGTAAGGGCTAGTCTCAGTGCATCTTGCTGAGAAACTTGGGTGAGTTACTGTGGACATGACAGTGTGTGGAGTTAGCTCTCCTCCTCCATGGAGCAAAAGTCTCTCTGAAAAGACACCAGTCCCAGCCAGGGATAGTAGGGTGTAGTAGGGTGGAAGCTACCTTGAAGGGATGACTGCCAAATACACAGATTGGTTGGTGTGTGTGTACAGGGAAACACTGAGGCAGGGCAAGTGGTACTAGCAAGGTAGATGGAAGATGTCAGACTTGGCTCTTAAACATTCAGCTATCTAAGCTGAAGGAAAGCAAGAAAAAGGGACCTGTCAGCACTTTTGTTCTCAGAGAAATCTCCTGAAGATCCCTGCCCCTCTGGCACATGTGCTAAAATTAGTCAATAAATCTCCTTCATGTATAACCCAGGCACTTTTCAAACTCCTACTTCTTTGCTGGGTCTCTCATGAATGATATAGCATGCTGGCTCTTTAAAGTGGAGACTCAGTTTCCAGAAAGCCCTCTGGCTTTCCTGGAGTTAGGAATCACTGATTTTTAAAGTTTCCAGAATTAAGTCCTGCTGATTTTCAAAGCCAGAAATTATGGGAACTTGTCTTCCCAGTGCAGGTTCCCTGGGCCTGAGGTGCTCATTATGGGGCTTGAGCCCATTGCTCTTTTGTGCCCGTAATAATCCTCCTGCTTATGGTTATCTGATGGTGGTTCAGCTCCTGGCCATGTCTCTACCCTCCTACTCTTCTTGATGTGCCCTTCTATTTATGACTTTAGCTGTGGAATATCTTTTCTGCCAGTCTTCAAGTCATTTTCAGAGTGAGCTGCAATACATACAGTTGTTGCCCAGTATGCTGTGGGAGGTGGTGAAGCTCAGTAGCTTCCTCCTCTGCCATCTTCCCTCCAACCACCAATAATCTGCTCTGACATTCAAATTGCTTATCAAAGGTAATACTACTACAACTGCTCCTCTATTTTCCACAAGACTGAATACTTTTGATCACTTCAAAAATCAAATCCATCCTTAGAAGCCAATAATTTGCCATTATTTAGTAAATGCAAAAGCACATGCTATATTCCAAAGTGTGGTTTATCATAACTGTAAAAAATTCTCCCCAAGTGATAAAAAGGCAGTTGTCATATTTTTAGTGTCTTAAAAATGCTATGATAATCCTTGTCTTTTTTTGTATATTTGACAATTCTTTCCTGTTAGAGAGATTCCCATTTATGAGAATGCTAGAACAAAAAGGATGTATGTGTTCCAGTTCTACTGACCTAGAAAGATTTCCATGTTCAGGAGCAGATCCAGATTTTGTGGAGCCTAGCAGATAAAAATCAAGGACCCTCTCTGAGGGAGAAAAAAAATACAAAATTGTGAATAAAATAATTTCTAAGACCTCCCTCTCCCAGGGACTTGAAAGGGGCCTATACAAGTAGGGGACCCTAAAATTGCTTTCATGGTAAACCTGCCCATGTCCATGATATATTGCTAAAAGGAAAAGAACAAGTTATGTTGTGCAGATGTCTTTATGAGCAAATGAAAACTATGGAATGATATAAACCAAATTATTCAGCCTCATCAAGGGAGAGTTAAGCTAGGAGACAAGGTAAGGTGTTGGAGGGTTATGTGTGCAAGAGATCATCATTTTTATTTTAGACACTTTCGCTCACTATTACAGCGATAATGTGACTACTTAATTACTGGTACCAAAATAAACTTCATTGATTAGAAAATAAAAGCATGTGCTGCTCTACATTCTGAAGGCTTTCCAAAGAAGATCATCTACAATTGTCTTTGGGATAAGTCCACATCTTTGGGATAAGTCCACATCCTACCAAGGCAAATATATGAATACACCACATGTACTAGGTTTAGAAGTTCTGTTTTATTCTTTACAAAAGAACATCCCTTAAAGAGACCTGGGTGACTCATGATTGAGCATCTACCTTTAGCTCAGGTTGTGATCCTAGGACCCTGGGATCGAGTCTTCCATCACACCTCTCGCAGGGAGCTTCTCCCTCTGCCTAATGTCTCTGCCTCTCTATGTGTCTCATAGTAAATATTTTTAAAAAACCAAAACATCCCTTATATTAATAGACTACTCTTCAGGCCTCTCATAAATATATGCCACAAGAGAACCAGATAATAAGAGAGAACATAAAAGCTCGATGGCCTACCAATGAGGTTCCAGGAAAGCCATCTTTGTTAAATTAAACTGTCCAGAGTATCACTCCTGAATTACTTGGATCAATCATAGTTTTAAACCAACAGAAACACTCTTAGATAAAACAAACTTCAGGTGAATGTAGAGGCATATACAATTTATCTGAATAGGATATAATCAAGATAAGTCAAGCCAAAAATACTTTGTTTGATTTCAGTGCAGGTACCACTTGACTGTAGCACAGGAAAATCCAATATATATTTCAAAACAATTCATCATAAAAAGAAATTAAAGCAGATTCACATTAGAAAAGTTGTTTTGAAATAACTAGTTCTACCAAAATGTGTGCAATCTAACTTGCATGATAGATTTACACCAACAGCATTCTCCAGCAAGACATTCTATGGTTCCAAAAGGCAGTATTTCATAGCAGCATAAGGCTAATGATTACAGTGTGTATGATGGTAGTCCCAATCTCAGCTCCAAGCATGAAAGCAGATGCCTTTCTCTAGGTGTTCTGACAGGATGATATTAAAGAGCAGCATGTGTCAGAAGATGTAGAAAATCAAGTGGCCTTTTTGACAGATTTTACAGTGGAATGTCTGTACTGTCAGGGTGGTGAGTATGACAATCCAGAGAGATGACAGTAATAGGAGTGTTTAGGTAAAAGAACAAGCTTAATAGAGATGCCACTGTTGACAATAACATGCTTATGTTAAAAGAAGAGAGTCTTTGCTTTCATTTTCTACTGGAAATTCCAAAGCCCATTTTTGCATTTTTTTCTAAATCTTACAAAATACCTTTTTAGTTCTGTGCAGGGGCAGAAGACTAAACTGCCAGTCATATATTCTCATCTCTTCTTAAAGATACCTTAGACCATCATATCACCGATATTATTCAGTCAGAGTATTAATCTAGACTGAAACAGAACTTATGTAGAATTCCAAAGTGACTATAAAATGATTGTCTATTTTTTTAGAGTTCACCTCAAATTAACCCTGGAGCCCAAGCTCAGGAATGATTATTACCCAAATTTGTGTTGAAGGCCAACACCATGCACAGGGTGCCTTGCAATTATTTGAAACCAACTATTCCATTATTTTGTACCACAACTAAATGTATGAAACAATATAATCTTCCTCTTCACAAATACATATGTTTTACTTTTCTTACAGTTCTATAGATACTCAAGTTAATTATAGTGGCCACATCTCATCTCCAGCAATGACCTACTTCCAAGTTATTTGAACTTCTCCAGAAATATTTTACTCTAACTCTGCATGCTCAGTGATAGCACATTTGGGAGAATGGACTGCCAGTTGTGAAATGATGCTAAATGAATGGGTATGCTTTAAAAAAAGAGAGAGTCCTTTTCACTTGTGAGCTTTAATACCCAACTAATTATAATGATTTCAAATTCTCTCAGGGCTAAAATTAAACTTGGCTTCCTGGATAGCCAAACAAGTGACTATTCTTCTACATCATCCAGCTCCTATTTTATCTTAGGCTCACTTTGAGCATAAATTGGTTAAAAACAGTCATATTCTGAATGCTAAATTAAATATCACTAAAAATATAATTTGAAGAGGCAGTTAAATCCAATACCATCCAATTAGAATGACAGTAGAGCATTGTCCTTCCCCTCCCTGATGAAGTGGCAGAGCCAGGTGGTGGCCAGGGCCCACAACATTAGTTCTAGAGGGAAGAGTTGATTATGGTGCTAATGTCCAACTAGATGAAATATGTGAAGCTAAGCAGAAGTCATTAAGAAGCTCATTAAGTTCCAATGAGAGCCAGGTCAGACTCAAAATGACAGCCTGAGATTGAGCTACCAATCTATAGGAGTCTTGGCAAAAGACACAAGCCCACCTATGAAACTAATTGGCATAAACAAAGAATGCTCCCTAAGAAAGGAGTCTTGAAGCAATTGCAGAGCAAAGCCCAGAGCCATTCCTTAGTGATCAGTAAGTTAAGTAAGAGGACACTTGATTAGATGTCTGTGGCTTTAGACATGGTAATTCTTGGGAGTTTTTTTTTTTTTTTTTGGAAGGGGGGGTCTTAATGATTATAGGAGATACTATTTCACATCAGAGCTCACAAAACCATGATCTGAGCTTAAGTGGACTGTAAGCATATAGTTAAGAGTAGAGATTATGGACCCCCAAATGCTTTTTTCTTTTTGACCCAGGCATTTCTATTTAATTTCCCCCAGTGTTATTGAGAACAATTGGCCTATAACAATATATTAGTTAAAATATACAACATGATTTATGTATAAGATGATTACCATAATAAGCTTAGTTGACATCACCTCGTATCATTACACATTTTTTTCCTGTGATGAGAATTTTTAAGATCTGTTGCATTAGTAAATTTCAAATATATAATAGTGTTGCTAACTTAATCATCATGCTATATACTACATCCCCAGAATTCATTCATCTTATAATTGGAAATGTGTACCTATTGACCACCTTCACCCATTTCCTCCAAACTCACCTCTGGCAACCATCAATCTGTTCTTTATGGGTTTTGTTTTTCAAATTTCACATATAAGTGAGGTCATCCAGTATTTGTATTTGACTTACTTTATTTAGCATAATGCTCTCAAAGTCCAACCATGTTGTAGCAAATGGCAAGGTTTCACTCCTTTTTATTCCTGAATAATATTCCATGGTGTATATATGCCACATCTTTATCCATTCATCTGTCAATGAACACTTAGGTTCCTTCCATGTCTTGGCTATTGTAAATAATGCTGCAATGAACATGGAGATATGTATATCTTACTGAATTAGTGGGGTTTTTTTCCCCAAAAGTGGAATTATTAGATAATATAGTGGTTCTATTTTTAATTTGGGAGGAACTTCCACACTACTTTCCATAGTGACTACACCAATTTACATTCCTACCAACAATGCACAAGTATTTCCTTTTCTCTACATCCTTGCTAACGCTTGTTGTTTCTGGTCTTTTAACAATTGCCGTTCTGACAGTGTGAGGTGATACTTTGGTTTGGATTTGCATTTCCCTAATAGTGATGCTGAGTACGTTTTCTTGTATCTATTGTCTATCTGAATATCTTCATGAGGAAAACGTCTATTCAGATTCTGTGCCCATTGTTTGTCCCCTCCCCCCCATAGAGATCTAGGAGGTGTCTTTTACTATATATATTTTGGGTATTAACAACTTATCAGAAATGTAATTTGCAAGCGTTTTCTCCCATTTGGTAGCCTGTTCTTTCATTTTGTTGATAGCTTCCTTTGCTATGCAGAATTTTTTTTTAATTTTTGCTTTTATTGCCTTTGATCATTGCCAAGACTGATGTCAAGGAGCTAACTGCTCATGTTTTCTTCTAGGAAATTTATGGTTCATGTCTTACATGCAAGTCTTTAGTGGTCTAGTCTCATTCCTTTCCATATATTGTTTTCCCAATGACATTTATTGAAGAGATAGTCCTTTTCCTACTGCATATTCTTAGCTCCTTTGTAGGAAATTGACCATTCTTGGGGATGTATTTCTGGGCTCTCTATTCCATTAATCTATGTGTCTGTGTTTATGCCAATGCTATATCGTTTTGATTACTGTAGCTTTATAATATAGTTTGAAGTCAGGAAGTATAATGCCTCCAGCTATGTTCCTCTTTGTCAAGATTGCTTTGACCGTTCAGGGGCTTTTGTGGTTCTATAAAAGTACCTAAATTTTTTGTATGTGAATGTTGGTCCTGACAACTGTGACACAAGGAATTTGTTCAGACTCTGTGGTTTTAATATTTGGATAACTATTAGAATGATTTTTGAGGAGTAAATAGGTTATGGCCTATAAAATGCCTATGGAAGGTGAAGGTCAAATAAGAAAAAATATATTTTGGAAAAAAAAGAAAAAATGTATTTTGGGACTTCATCTTTTTCACTAAAAATTAATATTTTCTAAGATTTTGTAGATGATTTGTAAAAGTATATAATAAAAACTTAGAATATCTAGTTTACACAGGTAAATTGGCATCACTTTTTTTCCATCTAAATGTAAATATCATATTGCAGAATGTATTAAATGTGGTATATTGAAGGCCAGAGCCACTGCCTTGTCAGTAAAGAAGAAAAGGCGTGTTAAGTACACAAGGACAAAGAGAAAGGAGAATGTGCTAAAAGTGGGCTAGAAATGTCAATGGGAAACAGATGGAGGAATGCTAACTGACATAAGCAAAGCAGAGGAAGCAGGACCTAAGCCTGAAAAGAAAAACTTCAATATGAATAAACTAATTTTTGCCACAGAGCTTCCTAATGATTCTGGAATTGGTTATACCTGCTAAAAAGAATTTAGAAATGAGGCATGGTTTGACCCATTTATATAAATAGCAGTTTAAAACCCTAAGCTCTTCTTTCCAACCTTGCTCATCCAAGCAACCATCCCTCTGAAACACAACCCTTGAGAGAAGTAAGTAAGTTTCTTCTCTTAAAAAAAAGTTGAAACAGAGGGGTTCTGGACTCAGGAATACAAAGTGCAAGAGTAAATACAAACAGGGCTTTTGACTACCAAGTGTCTCTCCACTCTTTCCTCATTCACTTCCTGAAATACCACTAATCAGGATTCAGTTTTGGAGAAATTGACTAGGACCCAAAGAAAATACTTACAATTAAGGATCTGATATTTAAGAATCACACAATGAAAACGACAGCTTGCTTTCCACTTTCAGAATTTTACCCCCATTATACACTATTACTCAGAAACCTCCAGAGAATGCACTTTTCCTCTACAACAAAGCTTTTGTTTTGGTGGTAAGGTCTACAGGAAATAAGAATCCAAAAGTATATTTGACCAGGAAAAGAACAGTATTGAAAGAAGTTCTATAGTTCTAAAGAGTTTAGGAGTGGTTAGTGATATATAGAAACCAGAAAGGAAGAAAAAAAAATCTAGCCAGTAAGTTTGTACAAGGGGTATGTAATCAGACAACTCTAATGAACCATGTGGATAGATGTCATAATAATGTAATTACTAAATTTGTTAATCCTGAACTTGAACTAGTGACCTAATTGTGATCTAAACCAGCTGAGAGGGATCCCTGGGTGGCGCAGCGGTTTGGCGCCTGCCTTTGGCCCAGGGCGCGATCCTGGAGACCCGGGATCGAATCCCACGTGGGGCTCCCGGTGCATGGAGCCTGCTTCTCCCTCTGCCTGTGTCTCTGCCTCTCTCTCTCTCTCTCTGTGACTATCATAAATAAATAAAAATTAAAAAAAAAATAAACCAGCTGAGAGTATGGGAGAGATGAGAAAATGTCTGAAATTGATACACTAATATATGCCACTGCTAATTCTTATTGTTTAGTATTTAAAAGAAGCAGCTAAAGGCATATTTAAAATAAATGCTTTCAGGGGCACCTGTGTGGCTCAGTCGGTTAAGTGTCCAACTTTTGATTTCCACACAGGTCATGATCTCATGAGTCTTGAGATCAAGCCTTGCCATCAGTCTCCATGCTCAACGGGGATCAGCATGAAGATTCTCTCCCTCTGCCCCTTCCCCTGTTTGATTGCTTGCTCTCTCTCTAAACCAAATCTCTGAAATAGGTACTTTCAGGAATGGCCTCTGTGATGTGAGAAGATTTAGGGTAGAAGAGTGTTATTTATGAGTCTATAGTATTTATGGTTAAAGAAATCAGTATTATCTGTTGCCTCAATCAAATGAAACTATCTTCTATAGAAGCAGTCTTGTAATCTCTCTTCTGGAAATTAAAGACATTTTCATGAATCTCAGATGGCTTATGGTTGCTTATCCTTGTCTTGGTTGGATGTTCTAATACAGTGTTCCTACAGTTATGCCCTATTCTTTGACTGGCAGCCCCTGAAGGAAATAGGTCATGGCAAGGCTAAGCCAAAGCCTGCATTTCTATCACCAAGTGGAAAACCTTGGCTCAAGAATATCTAGAGTTTGGCGGGGGGGAAGTTTTTCTCTCTCTTTGACTAGTTCATTGAATAACAAACATAAAAAGTAAGCTATTGATTGGATTAAGTATGTAATAGATGGGAATTATCTTTTTTCTAGAACTAAAAATACTAAAAATATTTTTCATAAATGTTTTTGCCTAAATTATAAAATAGTTATCTAGTAAATTAGGTTGCCATTTATATTAATTAGGATCAGTTAAGTCAAAATATGTGTTTTATGTGCAGAGTTAAAACATTCTATACATCTTCAGAGACATGTTTGCATTTCATTGAAAATGAAAATATTTTTAGAAGTTCTATGCTTTATAACACATATAGCATTAAACTAAAAAAAGGAAAAAATATGTGAGAAATATTGAAGATATTAATACCTAGAAAAAAGAAACATCAAAGTTTTGGATTTGCTCTAAAAATAACTTTTAAAGGGCTAATATTGTGCTATTTTGACAAAACTCCTAATTTAGAAATGTCTAATTTTTTAATGGAATCTCTTTAGTCATAAGAAATGTACCACCAGGACTGTGTAATCAATGTGAAGCAGATGGTGGAACAATTATCTGGTGTATTTAGGCACTACCATTGGCCAATTTGGAGTATGGGCCAGGAATTCATTCCGGTTGTTTTTTTTTTTTTCCTCCAATTTTCTTTCTCAGTCTGTTGGATAATGCCTCCTAATGAAAATCTTTGTATTATTCTAGTTTCCATAGTACAAGCTGCATGTACATAGGCAACTCTTTTTAAGTCTAGTTGGAGCTATACAATGATGACGTTAGGAATCAAATTTCTGAGTGATTATTTTTCAATATCACAATGGCTTACTGACATCAATTCTTTGGGTAGATAATTATCCCCTAGACCAGCATACAAACTGAAAGCATTTAATGAAATACTAAAATATTTAAAATCAATGGTATGATTCATAATTTTGATAAACTAATCTTGAATTCTACTTGAGTTATGTTCAAGAGGTAAAGACAAAGAATTTAAGTTACCTAGATTTTAGCAATTAGTAGTATCCTCTTAAGTAACTGTCTTCTCTCTATATATATACATATATGTATTCAAATTTCTAATTACAATTGAAAAGGATCCATTGATCTCATTGGGGTTTCAAGTTTGTTTTTCTAACACATTTTTATATTTAGTATCTTTAGTATCTAGCTGTTTAGGTGCTAACAGCATTGCCTAGTGCATATGGTACATATATCTGGTTCTAAAATGAGTTGAACTTCCTAATTTAAATTCTAAATATAAGAAATGACTATACAATAATCATATGTCACTAATTTTTAACTTTTGTTTTTTAAACTTATGTACTGGGATCCCTGGGTGGCGCAGCGGTTTAGCGCCTGCCTTTGGCCCAGGGCGCGATCCTGGAGACCCAGGATCGAATCCCACGTCGGGCTCCCGGTGCATGCAGCCTGCTTCTCCCTCTGCCTGTGTCTCTGCCTCTCTCTTTCTCTGGGTGACTATCATAAAAATAAATAAATAAATAAACATATGTACTAGTAAAGAAAACAATATAATGAACATTATTTGCTTGTCACCTGGGTTTAACAACTATCAAGATTTTGTCAATTTTGTTTCATCAGTCCCCTCCCCTCATTTTCATGTGTTTTATTGTGACTTCCAAACAATATTTTTTTAAGTTTAAACACTATAACAAAAGTAATGTAGTTCCTTAAGATAATGACTTTGTAAAACTTTATTTTAGAAAATAGCTGAAATAATATTTTTTTAGTATTCTATTCAGAATTCTAAAGAACCATATCAAGGTCTTAATATGTGCAAAATTGTCACTGAAACTTAGAAGAGCCCTTAAAAAGACAGTTTTAAGTTAAGACACTGAGGCCTTATAAAAACTGTGATATATTTTTCTAATTTTAGAGAGTATAGCAATCTTATTCATTATTTCATTTAAAAAAATTCAATGTAACTTACTAAGATGATTGGTATAATCTTTTGGGAGGTATAATCTGGTATATGAATGTTACTCAGATATTAATAATCATAGTATCTAGACATGCAAAAGAAGCCTGAATTTATGGAATATTTTTCATTTTCTAATACAGATTGCCTGTCACACAGGTGTTCAGCTCTTTGTGTTCCTTTGCAATGGTAATTCCCATTTCACCCCCACTCTTTCTGCAGCTTTCTTTAGGATTTTACTGCATTTTATAACCTTACTGCAAATCAGAGGACCCAAACATCATCATGTTGTTTAATAATCATGCTGATTTCTTAATAAAGCCAGATGCCATATTTTATGCATATGAGCCTTTTAAGAATTAAGAGTATGGAATGAGGGGGATCCCTGGGTGGCGCAGCGGTTTGGCGCCTGCCTTTGGCCCAGGGCGCGATCCTGGAGACTCGGGATCGAATCCCACGTCCGGCTCCCGGTGCATGGAGCCTGCTTCTCCCTCTGCCTGTGTCTCTGCCTCTCTCTATCTCTCTGTGACTATCATAAATAAATAAAAAAAAAAAATTAAAAAAAAAGAGTATGGAATGACATGGATTACCAAATAGAAAGATAATGGAAAGTAAAGAATTTTTTCAATGGCCCAGAATGTGGCTTATTTTGTTCTCTAATGAAAACATTGGCTCTGGTTTTGCACAGCTAGAATGACTATCTGAAGGTTTTTTTTTCCCCCTAGGCAAAGTGTCCATTCTTCTTTAATAAGAGTATCTTGGTCTCTTTGGGCAGTTCTACTTGTGCACTCTTAATTTTTGCATGGGCACATAGTCCTGACCTACTGCACCCTTCTACCTGCCATTTATATAATTAGTTCAGGAATGATCCGAGCACATGATCTAAGCTAGCTAATCAGGGATATTTTTACCCAGTATGAAACTGCTGGGCAATAGAGGTACTGGGAGGCTATGAACCTGAATCTGCTGGAGCCACCAAGTGGAGAAAGCTAGCCTGGGAGTGAATCCACACTGCAGAAAGCAGAGCTGAGAGACAATGAGAGATGGTACTTATATCATTTTAGCTTCTTTTCCCAACAATTTCTTAGTTATAAATATTTTTAACTGTCTTTTCTCTTTGACACTTTGGGTGGATTTTCTTTCTATTTGCAACTGAAAAAGTTTAATTTCTCTGAATAGATGAAATGTTAGAACAATTTTTTAAAAAATAACTGCCCTTTTAATTCATGCACATATCAAAATCATTATATCTCATTACTTTGACCCCCAAGTATTTATCAGTGCCTTTAATCTCAAATTGTCTTCTAGCTCCTTGCAAAAGCCCATATGATGCAAGTTGAATGCCAGTGAAAATATGTGAGGGAGAAAAACTGATAAAGGAACTAATTTAACTCACAGGAAGATGGCAGAAAAGGAAGATTCCAACCTCACTTCCTCCCATGGACCCACACTTAGGGTTCAACCATATATAAAGCAGCTCTGAGAATGATGTGAAAACTAATAAAATAGTTCCACAGTTGAAGATACAAAAAGACCAAGGTGATGGGCATAAGGAGGGCACTTGATGGAATGAGCACTGGGTGTCGTACTATGTGTTGGCAAACTGAATTTAAATAAAATATTTTGGTTTAAAAAGCCACTTCAAGAAGAGTAGGAGTGGAAGTTCCTGTACTCCGATCAGGAACCAAACACCCCATGTGGCAGCCCAGCAGACAGGAAGGAAAGCACAGGCATGAGGTCCTCAAGGGGTTCAAGCCCCATATGAGGCACCACTCACCTTGGGGATCTACATTGGGAAGACAAGCACCCATAATGCCTGGCTTTGATAATCAGTGGGTGCAACTCTGGGAGCTTTGAAAATTAATATTAGCCTCAGGAGAGCCTGAGGGCTGTAAGAAACAGACTTTGCTCTTAAAGGGCCCTCACAATATCCCTTGCTCTGAGACCTATTACAGACACAGCATTTTGAAAAGCAACTGGGCCATATATGAAGCAGATTTATTGGGTAGTTTTAAGGTGTGTGCCAGAGAGTCACAGATATGTAGAAACTTTCTCTGCAAATGGAAGCCTGACTGGTGCCATTTTCTTGCCCTCCTTTATTCTTACTGGCCCAGTGCTGGCAGGTGTCAGTTTTGACACTTTTCATTTACCTTGCCCAGCCCTAGTATTTTTCTGTGGACCCACTCTGCCCAACCTTCTGTCCTGGCAGACAGCCTTGATCAGGATCAGCACACCCCTAAGAGGCTATCTACCCAACTTATTCAATGCAGTCTCAACCAGGACCAGTGGACTCTCCTAAGCAACTCCTATCCTAGGAAGGGGGAAGGAAGGGGGTTAATTGGGGTGGGTAGCCAGCCCTGCCCACCACCACACCTGCAAGAGCCTTAGCTGAACACCTCAAGAAACTGTGCTGGGGGGACATCCCTACCAACCAGCATGCCCACAGTTGTCTCAGTTCAGTCACATAAGGAGGGTGAATGCAGCCTACACTGGAGACCTCACTTGTGCATCTGGTAACCAGAGAGAATTGTGTTTCTGGGCTGCACAGGAGGCCTTCAGCTTCAAGCCACTACTTTCAAAACCAAGAGCTGTAGATGATTTGACTGATACATAAAAACACGATGTCAAAATGAGACAGAAAATTATGTTCCATACAAAGGAATAAGACAAAGCCACAGAAAAAGTGCTAAAATAAAAAAAAAAGGATAATGGTAACAGATTCTAACCAGACTTGAGAGAAGAGTAGGAATTTAGTGATATCAACAGAAGACTAGAAAAAAATATTTTTTAGTTAAGAACCAAGCAGAACTAAAAAAGAAACAAACTGAAATGAACACAAGAGAGAATAGCAGATGAGAGAATTCAGAAGAATAGACTAGGAATCTGGAAGACAGAGTAATGGAAACCAAACTGAAGAGCCAAAAGAAAGAATTATTCAAAAAATGAAGTTAGGTTAAAGGACCTCTGCAATAACATCCAGTGTAACAACATTTGCATTTTAGGAGTCCCAGGAGGACAAGAGAGAGAAGGGTCAGAAAACTTTGAAACTAATCTGGGGAGGGAAGCAGGTATCCAGATCCAGAAAAGATAAGATGAACCCAAGGAGATCTACACTAAGACATAATAATTAAAAAGTTAAAAATTAAAGACAGAGAATCTTAAAATCAGCAAGAGAAAAGCAACTAGTTTTGTACAAGGAGATCACCATAAGATTATCAGCTTATGAGGCCAGAAAGATGTGGCATAATAAAGTCAAAGTGCTAAAAAGCAAAACAAAACGAAACAAAAACAACAACCAAGAATCCTCTACCCAACAAGGTTATCATTCAAAATTGAAGGAGAGATAGCTTCCCAGAGAAAATAAAAGTTAAAGGCATTCATCACACCTCAACCAACTGTATAAGAAATTAAAAAAAAAAAAAGAGGTCCTTTAACATTTCTTTTTGTTTTTTCCTTTAAGGTTTTATTTATTCATGAGAGACACACAGAGAGGCAGAGACACAGAGAAGCAGGCCCCATGCAGGGAGCCCCATGTGGGACTCGATCCCGGGTCTCCTGGATCATGCCCTGGGCCACAGGCAGCGCTATACTGCTGAGCCACCCAGAATGCCCTAAAGGAGCTTTTTTTAAACAGAAAAGATAACTAGAAGATAATTATAAAAGATAACATTTCCCTGGTAAAAATGATATGTAGTAAAAGTAGGTCATTATTACTTATAAAGCTAATATGAAGGTTAAAATACAGAAGTTAAATCAACTATACCTACAATAATTATCAAGAGATACACAAAATACAAAGTTATAAAATGTCAAATACATAAGACATGAAGAGGGGAAGAGTAACAATGTAGTGCTTTTAGAATGTGTTTGAACTTCCCGGGCTATCAACTTAACACTCTGTGTATACAGTAGTCTATTTTATGTATGAACCTCATGGTAACTGCAAACCAAAAACATGTAATAGATAACCAAAGAATAAAAAGGAATCGAATTATCCTACTAAAGAATAAAAAGGAATCGAATTATCCTACTAAAGATAGTCATTAAGTTAGAAAGGAGGAGAGCAAGAGAATTGCAAAGAAACAGATAAAGACTGCAAAACAACCAGACAATCCAAATGGCAATAAGTACATACCTTTCAATAATTTAAGGGCAAATGCTCTAATTAAAAAAAAAAAAAAAATACAGGTGACTGAATGGGTAAAAAAATAAGACCCATCTATCTACATGCTGGCTACAGGAAACTCATGTCAGACCTAAAGGTAGATATAGACTGTAAATAAAGGAATAAAAAAAGATATGCCATACAAATAGAAGCCAAAAAAGCTGAGGTAGCAATACTTAGACAAAATGGACTTTAAGACAAAAGCTGTAAAGAGACAAGGGCATTATATAATAAGGTATTATCCAACAAGAGGATAAACAATTATAAATATTTTTGCATAAAATACAGGAGTACATAAATATATAAATTCTACTTATCCATGGATATATCATCCAGACTGAAAGTCAGTAAAAGTGACTTTGAACAATAAATAAACCAGATGAACTTAACACATACATACGGAAAGTCCATCCAAAGATAGCAGAACACATTCTTTTTAAGGCACATGAAACATTCTCTAAGATAGAAGATGTTAGTTCACAAATTTCAGTAAGATTGAAATTATATTGAGCATCTTTTCTGACCACAAGCATATGAAACTAGACCTACAAAAACAGAAACAAAAAAACAATAAGGAAAAACCTAGGCTAAACAGAATGCAACTAAAAAACCAATAGGTCAAAGAAAAAAAAAAACCTGTATACAAATGGGGGATCCCTGTGTGGCTCAGTGGTTCAGCACCTGCCTTTGGTCCAGGGTGTGGTCCTGGAGTCCCAGGATTGAGTCCCGCTGGGCTCCTGGCATGGAGCCTGCTTATCCCTCTGCCTGTGTCTCTCTCTCTATCATGAATAAAATCTTTTTAAAAAATGAAAATGGAATCACAATGGCTTAAATCCTAGAATGTAGTAAATACAGTTCTAAGAGGGAAGTTTATGGAGATACAGGCTTACCTCAAAAAATGCAGAAATCTCAAGACCTCTAACTTTCCACCTAAAGGAACTAGAAAAAGAAGAATGACTTATAACAAAACTGAATCCATGATCAAAAAACTCCCAGTGAACAAAATTAAGGACCAGAGGGTTCACTGTTATATTCTACCAAACACTTAAAGAATACTTATCCTTCTAAACTATTCCCAAAAACTTGAAAAGGAAAGAACATTTCCAAATTTATGAGGCCAGCATCACCCTGATATAAAAACAAGACAAAAACAGTACCAAAAAAAAAAATTACAGACCAGTATCAGTGATGAATATAGAAGCAAAAATCCTCAAAATATTAGCAAACCAAATTCAACAATACATCAAAATAACCATTGACCAAAATCAAGTGGGTTTAATTGTAGGGATACAAGAATAGTTCAATAAACACAATCAAGGTGATACACTTCATTAACACAATGAAAACCCTATCTGAATATGCAGGAAAAATAACATTTAATGAAATTCAATATTCATTCATGATACAAACTCTCAACAAAGTGTGTATAGTACAAACATACTTCAAAATAATAAAACCTATATATAAAACCCATAGCTAACATCATACTCATTATTCCTCTTCGATCAGGAAAAAGACAAGGATGCCCTTGACTTTTACTCAGTATACTACTAGAAGTCCAAGCTACAGTAATCAGACAAGAAATAGAAGGTACCCAAATTGGTTAGAAATAAGTAAAATTGTTACTATTTGCAGATGATATGATAAAGAAGCAAAAAGAGAAGTTAAGGAAACTAATTTGTTTAAAATAGCATTAAAAGCATAAAATACCTATGAATAAATTTAACCAAGGACATAAATAAACTAGAAGACATTGACAAAAGAAAGAGGACAAAACAAATGGAATGATATACCATGCTCATGAATAGTAAGACGTTCATACTACTCAAAACATTCCACATATTCAAAGTAATCCTTATCAAATATCAATAGCATTTTTCACAGAATTAGAACAAATAATTCTAAAATTAGCATGGATCCACAAAAGACCCTGAATAGGCAAGCAATCTCGAGAAAGAACAAAAGGGGACGTATCACACTTCCAGATTTCTAACTACACTGCACTGCTATCATAATCAAAATCACATAGATCAGTGGAGCAGAAGAGAGTCCAGAAGTATACCCACACTTATATGGTCAATCTAGGACAATGGAGGCAATATTTACAGTGAGGAAAAGACGGTCTCTTCAGTAAATAGCGTTGGAAAAACTGGACTACTTTCTTTCACCATACACAAAAGTAAAGTCAAAATGGACTAAAGACCTAATTGTGAGACCCTGGAACCACAAAATTCCGGAAAGAGAATATAGGCAGTTAACATCAATCTTAGCAATATATATGTTTTTTGGCTCCTCAGGCAAGGGCAATAAAAGGAAAAATAAACAATTAGGATTACACCAAACTAGAAAGCTTTGGCACAGCAAAGAAACTGAATGGGATAAGATGGTTACAAATGACATATTTGAAAAAGGTTTAATACCCACAATATACCCAAACAAAACAAAAACTAATTGGAAATGATATATGCACCCCTATGCGTATCACAGCATCATTAATAATAGCCAAGATAGAGAAGCAACTGAAGTATATCAATAGATGGATTCGGAAGATGTAGCATACACATACCACACACCCCCCCAATGGAATATTCAGCCATAAAAAAGAATGAAATCTTGCCATTTGCAACAGCTTGGATGCACCTAAAGGACATTATGTTAAGTGAAATAAATCCTACCAAAAAGGACAAACGCTGTATGATTTCACTTATATATGGTATAAAAAGGGAAGAAGAAAGAATAAAAAATGGAAAGTCACAAATACAGAGACCAAAGTGATGGTTATCAGAGAGTTGGAGAGGGATGGGTGAAATAGGTGAAGGGGATTGTTTGCAGCTATAAGACTTTTTTTTATATAGCTATAAAAAAATTTATATAGCTATAAAAAAAGTCACAGATATGTAAAATACAACATAAGGAATATAGTCAATGATATAGCTTTGTAAGATGATTACATGTATCGTGGTGGGCATTTTGTAATGTATGTAAAATGTTGAATTTCTATTTTGTATAACTAAACAATGTATGTCAACTGTAGTTCAATGAAGATAACACTTAAACTTTTAAGTATTAAAAAGAAGAATAATCACATGTCACTTTAAACTTTCTATGAGGTATAAAGCCGGGTCACCAGAATGTAATATACTAGAATATTGCTTTAGATATTCATAAAGATGCCTTCATAGAATTATGAAGTTAATATAAATTTAGCCCTTCATGTAGCAGCCAAATTAGCTTAGCTTTGTAGCATAACTACTCTCCTTTCTCCCCAGGCTGTAGAATAGAAAAAGTTTATAGACAATTTGGGTTGGCATTCTTGCACTAACAGTAGCTCTGTTATCTTGATGATGTTACTTAACTTCACTATAATTCAATATCTTTACCTATAAAATTGAAAATGTTTACTTCATATGCAGTTTTTCAAAATTACATAATAGAAAACATTCAGAAAACAGTAAATCATAAATGGAAAGCAGTGATTTTATCTTTTATTATCAACCACTTCAAATCATTTTAAAGTTAGCATATCAATTAGGTGTTAGATCTGTATTTCCTTGGATTTGGAATTTAGGCAGTCTATGATTTCAGAGAGTTTACGGATTTTTCCAAAAACCAGCAGATTATTCTAATTTTAAATATTTAGCCACTCTAAACTTATACAGGACTTTCACATTTGATTTTTTTTTCTTTTTGGGGTGGGGAGTATCATTTTGTCTATAATTTTTATCACTTAGCCACTTTCCTCCAATGGATTGATGTTGCTCTTGAGTAGGAAGAATGAAGTTCTAAAAATAAGAATACAACTATTACTAATTCACCACCTCAACATTAACTAATGGAAGCTGACAGTATTTTCTTCCCTCCATGCTTAGGAAATGCTATTTCTTCATAATGAAGTTAGTGCTGACACAAATCTATGAAGAGAAAAACTCCTAAAATGTTAGAACTCCATAAGTCTGAAAATGTAGTAAATGTTATGGTTTAAACAGTGAAAAATGAGAAATACTAAAGGTGGTTTTATTACTTTATAATATAAAAAATTAAAGTTTTAATTAAATTTTTATTATAAAATATAAGCCTTTGGGTCCTTTTTCAACTCATGAACAGTGGGGAAGAAAATATCACAGTCTATGACTTGCTCTGAACCACACTGTGCCATAGCTTATTTGATCCCCAGAAATGAACCAAAACTAGATTTTCCTCTGACATCACTAAATGATTTTCTGAAATGTTTGCAAAGCTCCAGGTGCATGGGGTCCCTGAATAAATATTATTTCAACACTGATCAGCTGCATAGGTGAGGACCAAGTTAGGAAACAGGTCTACAAGGATTTCTTAATGAAACCAGGTGGCTGTTGATATTCTAAATAGATTCAATAATTAGTTAGAACATTTTTAGGACTTTAGGTGCACCTCACAAGGGATTTCTATAATATTCAGAAGACAGCTCATGTAGGAAAGCACCTGTTCAAAAAGATATTCATTCTTTCTCTCCTACTAGGGGAAAATATTTTATAAGACCAAAGTTCTATTCCTTTACATTTTGGATTTATTCTGCTAAAATTTAGGAATTTCAATAGTGTCAAAGAACTGCTTTCCTAAACAAGATATGAATTTCATGTGAAAGACAAATATAATTATTATATTCATTTAAAACTGCTTGTTTAGACCAAACACATAAAATAAACTCTGTGAAGAAAAATTTACATAACATTCCATACTAAATTTAAATAATGGTAGATTTTTATCTTCAGCAACTATTGTATCCATTACATATTATCCACTTGAAGTAAGGTAAGCATATCTGCTTGACTACAATCCTAAACAGATATTGAAGCTTTCCCCAATCTCTTGCCATTTTCATGCCATGAGGTTTTAGCCAGAGAAACTGAAAATGCATTTATTTATTAACATATGTTTATCCTTTGACACAATCTCTGTTCAAGCAGTACAACCCTACAAGAGAAAAGTTAAGGCCCTTTAGCCAGCATATACACAGTAAAAATACCAGAAAAAAAAAATACTGGAAAAGTTTATAAATTGTTACAGGCACTTAGGCAAGTTAAATTCCCAAGTAATTTTTTTTCTGAAATGTATTGATTAGCAATAGGATGCAAAATAAACTAAATCAAATTCCACATCTCCTTCAATGGTGTTTTTGAAATTCTGAGTAATGACCCAGGTTGAGCCATTAATGCAAATCCTCAAAACTTAAATAGTTTCTTGATACTTTTCATTTGGAGGCATCTTTTAAAGAAACAACAGATGCCTCTCCACATGCATTCTAAAAATCAATACAATTAATCAATAATACTCTCCACAGGTAATAAATGCTGAGAAGCATTTCTGCCTATCTATATTGATCGAGAGAATTGCTTCAAATTGGTTCTGATGTGTATAAAAATCATTTCCTTATTGATCAAAGCCTCTTTTCTCCTCTGATATGTTATTTTATATATGGCACACAATTTTTTTAGACTACTTTTGTATATTTGTGATACATTTTCTATGATCTTGTATGAGACTAATTTGAATGAAATGTAAAATGGGTATTTTCATTTCTTTGGGGGGAATATTTCAAAAGTTAAGCAAAGCATGAATAATCATGAGAAATTACTGAAGTTATTTTAATGAGAAATGTAATGATGTATTTCATTAACATTTTCATTATTTATAATAAACTTACAAGTTTTGAGTCTACTTCTTTTCTTATAGCAGAATTTCATTCTTGTAGATATATGTACTTAATCCAGGATGATGTTATTCCTAATGATATAATAGAAAACTACAGTTTTAGTCAACTATTGACTCATAATATGGCTGTCAAATTATATTTTTGTAATATGATCCATTTGTAAGTGAATTTTGTGAACTTTTTGCTACTGTAAGTGTACAGACACAGGGTAAAAAAGTGTCTTCTAAATTAACTTTCCAAACAATAAGCTTATAGCTTTAGTATTTACAGCATTTAACGAATCTCATTAAACAGAATTCTATTCACTTGACCCAAACAATATATGAAACCAAGGTTGCCTTGGCTAATAGTACCTGATAACTGATGGCTCATTGGGTAAATGTTACTAGCTCAATGAAAGATTTTTCCAAAGAAGTTCAACTTTCAAAGGTCAACTTTTGATACATTTACTAAGGTAGTGAATTATTACTCCAGTAAAGAAAAATCAAAGATTCCTGTCAACATAATTTAGTAAATTTTAAAATCTACGCTGCCTATTTTCCTTATTTAGATGTTCCATTACAAATGGCATCATTTTGGCCAGTGAATATACAACTTTGGAAGGAGTAGAAGCAGTATCTTCTTAAAACTTGACTGCCAGTTTATTTTATTAAACCATTCTATGCAAAGGAGGGAGAGAACATGGCAGAATAGGAGGATTTTAAGCTTGCTCCATCC
Source organism: Vulpes lagopus (assembly GCF_018345385.1). NCBI lineage: Eukaryota > Metazoa > Chordata > Mammalia > Carnivora > Canidae > Vulpes > Vulpes lagopus. The sequence continues at coordinate 21,756,030 of NC_054845.1, forward strand.
CATAGATACAAGTAGATAACCCACATCAGTGTAAATAATCCAGAAAGTGACGGGCAAAGTGGACTCTCCACAGTTAAATGTAGAGAAGAGGCCACATTGAAGAGGGTAGGGAGAGCAGATACGTGGTCAGGGGCTAAAAGGAACTGTGGGACTGTCCATAGGAGGAACACTGTGGTTGTGGAGAAGAGACAGAAGCAGACCTTCACCCCAGACACCCCAGGCAAGGGGAATCCACAGAAGGAAGATGAATCCCCATATTTGAAAGCCAGAGGGAGCATAATTTTGCAAGTCCTTAAAATCAGCATGGCTTTTAACATCCAGAACCTTAAATCATCTGGTGTGGCTTTGGGAGAGCCAGGAGAGTAATAGGAAACTGAGTCTCTGACCTTAAAGAGACAGCACAGCCAGTAGCCCCACAGAGATACAGCATAGAAACAGCAGTTTGAAAAATTCCTGAGGTGTAAGACACAGAGATTTCTTTACTAATGTCAGAGTGTGTGCTGGAGACACAAGGATTGTTAGGGAACTTCGTTAGGAATGAAGTAGCTGGTGGCTGCCTTTCCCTCCACCAGCCCCCAGTCTAGATACAAGGACGCCTTCAGGAACCAGGACAACACCAACACTCTCTACCTAACTTGCTAACTTGCTTGCTAACAGTGTGTGCTACCCCTGCATTTTCCTGCAGACACACAGCCTCCAGCCGGGCTTCAGCTCTAAGTCTCCTCTCCCAGCAAGCACTGATAACACTGCATGCCCCACCACTGTACTCTTCTGTAGATCTGCCTCCTCCAACCCTGCCTGCTTCAGTAAGGCAACTGCAAATGCCCTCCTGGAGCAGACCACTGCAGACTTTGCTGGCAATGTGCTTCCTAGCCCAACATTCTCCTACATTCTTGGCAGGAGCCCATCCAAAACGGTGCCACAAGCTGGTGGTGTGCAAGTAGCCTCAACAAGGGCCAGCACTACTACAAGTAACATCTGCCCCTGGAAGAGAAGATAACCACACAACATCAATCCAACTGCTGCCCAGCAGTGGACTGGGGACAAGCAACTGATCTGACTGCAGGACCTGGCCACCAACAAAGGCTTCTCAGGGGACAACCCAGGGAAAGCACCCTGTAGTTATGTGCTACTGCATCTCTTGTAAACACCTGGTCTGACTCAATTCAAGCCCAGGGTAACCCAGACTGACCCACTAACAACACATAGACAAAACCCTACCTATAACTGGCAAAGAAAGGCATTGCAGATGACTGGACTGAAGGAAAATGCAGCTAAGCCACAACAGTAAGGTGCATGAAACACACATAGACACCCTTGAAGCACTAGGTTCTGGTAAGGAGGAACACTGTACTTCAGGACCTCTTCTTCATAAGGTCACTATTTTCAAGAGCAGGAGATGTAGCCAACTTTCCTTCCATATAGAAGCAGACAGACAAGATGAGGAGACAGAGAAGTATGTCCCAAATGAAAGAACAGGACAAAATCACAGAAAGAGAGCTAAACAAAACAAACAGGGGCACCTGGGTGGCTCAGCAGTTGAATGTCTGCCTGTGGCTCAGGTAGTGATCCCAGGATCCTGGGATCAAGTCCCACATCAGGCTCCCCCCAGGGAGCCTATTTCTCCCTCTGCCTTTGTCCCTGCCTCTGTGTGTGTGTGTGTGTGTGTGTGTGTGTGTGTGTGTGTGTGTGTCATGAATATATAAATAAAATCTTTTAAAAAATAAAACACAGACAAGTAACATGTCTGATAGAGAATTTTAAATAAATGCCATAAAGATACTCATTAGACTGGAGAAGACAGTGGAAGACCTCAATGAGATCATTAACAAAGAGAGAGAAAACACTAAAAAGGACCAATCAGAGATGAAAAAAGCAATTCATGACCATTTTTTACCAGCCCTGCAAAAAATGTTAAAGGGAACCTTTTGAGTGGAAAGAGAAGATCATAAGTAAGAGTAAGAAGTATAGGAAGCACAGAAACAGTAAAATTATGTAGATCTATAAAAATCTGTCAAGGGATTCACAAAATGAAATAATGTAAAGATATGTCACCATATACTTAAAACATAAAGGAAAGAATGGATTCAAACTTAAATGACCATCAACTTAATTTAGACTGCTATATGCACAGGATGTTATATACAAACTTAATGGTAACCACAATCAAAAACCAGTAATAGATACACAAAAAATACAAAGAAAGCATGTCACTAAAAAAAGGCAGCAAACTGAGAAAGAAACGAGCAAGAGAAGAGACCATCATAAAACAAGTAATGAAATGGCAATATGTACACACCTACCAGTAATTACTTTGAATGTAAATGAATGGACAAAAAATCAAGACCCATCTGCCTATAAGAAACTCATTTCAGAATTGAAGATACACTCAGATTGAAGATAAAGGGATGGAAAATCACTTACCATGCAAATGGAAGTGAAAAGAAAGCCAGGGTAGCAATATTTGTACCAGACAAAATAGACTTTAACACAAAGACTGTAACAAAAGACAAAGAAGAACACTATATAATCATAAGGGAAATGATCCAACAAGATATAACAATTGTAAATATTTATACACCAAACATGGGAGCACTCAAATACCAAAAGCAGTTAATAACAAACATAAAAGAAGTAATTGATAATAATACAATAATAGTAGGGGACTTTACCACCCATTTACATCAAGGGATAGATCATTCAACAGAAAAATCAACAAGGGGACAGTGGTTTTGAATGACAATTTGAGCCAGATGGATATAACAGATATATTCAGAACATTCCATCCTAAAACAGCAGAATACACATGCTTTTCAAGTGCACATGGAACGTTCTCCAGAATAAATCACATATTTGGCCACAAAACAGGTCTCAACAACTTCAAAAAGATCAGTCATACCATACATCTTTTCCAACCACAACACTATGAAACTAGAAATAAACCCTAAGAAAAAAATCTGGAAAGAATACAAATACATGGAGATTTGACAACACAGTATTGAACAATGAATGGTTCAACTATGAAATCAAAAAGGAAATAAAGAATACATGGAAACAAATGACAATGAAAGCAGAACAGTCCAAAATCTGAGACATAGAAAAAGCTGTTCTAAGAGGGAAGTTTAAGTAATACATGCTTACCATAAACAGCAAGAAAAATCTCAAATAACTGAACCTTACACCTAAGGGATATAGAAAAAAAAAAGAAGAACAAACAAAACCCCAAACCAATCGAAGGAAATAAATATAAAAATTAGAGCAGAAGTAAATGAAATATAAACCAAAAAGTAGCAGAACACATCAATGGAACCAGGATCTTTTTTTTTTAAAGATAAAGTTGATACACCTTTAGCCAGATATATTTTTTTAAAAAGAAAAAAGAGTGATGATTCCAATAAAATTAGAAATGAACTAGAAAGAACATAACAGAAATACAAAGGATTATAAGAGAATGTCATGAAAAATTATATGCTAACAAATTGGACAAGCTAGGATAAATTCCTAGAAACAGAACCTCCTAAATCTGAATCAGGAAAAAAAAAACAAACAGAAAATCTGACTAGACCAATTACCAGTAGTGAAATTGAATCATTAATAAACAAACTCCCAACAAAGTCCATGACCAGATGGCTTTACAGGTGAATTCTAGCAAACATTTAAAGATTTAATGCCTACTCTTCTTAAACTGTTCCAAACATAGAAGAGCTTCTGAATTCATTCTATGATATCAGCATTACCCTGTTACTAAAATCAGACACAACAAAAAAGAGATCTATAGGGCAATAGCTCTGATGAACATAGATGCTAAAATCCCCAGCAAATATTAGCAAACTGAATTCAAAAACACATTTAAAAAAAAAAATCACTCACCATGATCAACTGGGATTTATTCCCAATTTGCAAAAGTGGTTCAATATTCACAAAGCAATCAACACAATACATCACATCAACAAGAGAAAGGACAAAAACCATATGATCGTCTCAATAGATACAGAAAAAGCATTTGACAAGTATGACATCCATTCATAAGAACCCTCCATGAAATAGATTTAGAGGGAATATATCTCAACATATTGAGAAAAACCCACAGCTGAAAAACCCACAGCTAACATCATACTTAATGGTGAAAAAAATAAGAGCTTTTCCCCTAAGACTAGGAACAAGGATGTCCACTCTTAATACTTTTATTCAACACTGTACTAGAAGTCCTAGCCAAAGCAATCAGAAAAGAAAAAGAAATAAAAGGAAGCCAAATTGGTAAGAAAGGAGTAAAACTTTCACTATTTGCAGAGGATATGATAATATATATATAGAAGATATATATAACATTATATATATATATATATATATCCCTAAAGATTCCACTGAAAAGAACTGATACATAAATTCAGGCAGTGGCAGTATATAAAATCATGTACAGAAATCTCTTGCATTTTTATATCCGAATAATGAAGTAACAGCAAAAAGAAATTAACAATCCCTTTTACAATTGCACCAAAACTAATATAATACCTAGGAAAAAACTTAACTAAGGAAGTCAAAGACCTGAACTCCAAACACTACAAAATATTGATGAAAGAAACAAAAAATGACACACAGAAATGGAAAGATATTCCATGTGCATGAGTTGGAAGAACAAATATTGTTAGAATGCCCATAGTACTCAAAGCAATCTACAGATTTAACACAATCCCTATCAAAATACCAACAACATTTTCATCAGAACTAGAACAAATAATCCTAAAATTTGTATGGAAGTACAAAAGATCTCAAATTACCAAATCAATCATGAAAAAGAAGAATAAAGATGGAGGTATCACAATCCCAGATTTCAAGATATACTACAAAGCTATAGTAACCAGAATGATATGGTACTGGCACAAAAATAGACACATAGATCAATGAAACAGAAAGAGAACCCAGAAATAAACTCATGAATATATACAGTCAATTAATTTTCAACAAAGAAGGCAAGAATATGGAGTGGAAAAAAGACCGTCTCTTCAATAAAGTTGGGAAAACTGAACAGCTACATGCAAAAGAATAAAACTGAACCACTTTCTTACACCGTACACAAAAATAAACTAAAAATGGGTTAGGGATCTAAATATGAGATCCCAAACCATAAGAATTCTAGAAGAGAGCACAGACAATAAGTTCTCTGATGTTGGTCCATCCTTCTAAATATGTCTCCTGAGACAAAGGAAACAAAAGCAAAAATAAACCATTGAGACTACATCGAAATAAAAAGCTTCTTCACAGGAAAGGAAACAACCAACAAAACTAAAAGGCCACCTACTGAATGGAAAAAATGTTTACAAATGACATATCCAATAAAGTATTAGTATCCAAAATATATAAAAAACTTATAAACACAAAAAAATCCAATTAAAAATGGGCAGAAGACATGAACAGACATTTCTCCAAAGAAGACATACAAGTGGCCAACAGACACATGAAAAGAAGCTCAATAATCATCATTAATCCTCACAGAACTGCAAATCAAAACCACAATGAGATGTACCTCATATCTGTCAGAATGGCTAAAACCAAAACACAAGGAACAAGTGTTAGCAAGGATGTAGAGAAAAATGAAAAGTTGTACACTGTTGGTGGGAATGCAAAATTGTGTAGCCACTGTAGAAAACAGTATGGAGGTTTCTCAAAAAATTAAAAATAGAACTATCAAATGATCTTGTAATTCACTACTGGGTATTACTTAAAGAATATAGAAACACTGATTTGAAAAGATATGCACCCCATGTTTATTGTAGCATTATTTACAATAGCCAAATTATGGAAGTAGCCTAAGTGTCTGTCAATAGATGAAAAAGAGGTGTAATATGTATATATACACATATATATATTTATATTTATATATGTATAGATTATTACTCAGCCATAAAAAAGAATGTCTTGTTATTTGCAACAGCATGGATGGATCTAGAGAGTATAATGTTAAGCAAAACAGGTTAGAGAAAGACAAATATATGATTTTATTTGTATGTGAAATGTAAGAAACAAAACAAATGAACAAAGAAAAAATAAGCTAGAAAGAGACACTTAACTATAGAGAACCAACTGTATGGGTGGGAAGATGGGTAAACTGATGAAGGGAGGATTAAGAGTCCACTTCTCATGATGAGCACTGAGTAATATATACAATTGTTGAATCACTATATTATATACCTGAAACCTCTGAAACTAATATAACAGTGTATGTTTACCAGAGTTTTTTAATTTGTACTTGGAATTTCAGGGAATATGAATTATCATAATGATAACTGAGTTCCCAATAACTGTCCCTTAGATAATTTTATCAGTCTAGTAATTTAACTTTGTCTTTAATTTTAAAGGAACCCTTCATGCAAAACAAATTAAGTTGAAATCTTTCAACAAGAAAGAATATTCTCTTTTTGTGAGCAACTAGTTTAAAGAATTGGGTAAAATATGCTCACTATATTCAAAAATACTGTTTGGGTGAAGTTGAGAGGATATTAGTCATTATTCAAAGTATAAGCGTCAGAAGGATGGTATATTCTGGTTGCTTCCCCTAGAGCAAAAAAATGACATACATTTTTATAACATCTTAATATAAAACACTTATCTACAGTTGTGGAGGTGTTTTTTGTTTTTTGTTTTGATTTTTCTCACTAAGGCATTGTTGAATGTTGGGTACATGGATGGGCTCTTTGAGCTCTAAAAGAATAAAAGTCCCCTCCTTATTCCCAGGAAGCTAATTGTACAATAAGATTCTTGGAGTCAATAAATGCCATTATGGTAACCACAGAAATGAAATTTTGAAATATTTCTTGTACTTAAATAGAAATTAATTTTAAAGTATTCCTAGGAGCAAGCACAGATTTAGCCGGAAACTGGAGCTGCACACCCGAGACATGTTTACTCTGACTCATATTGCATTTTAGTAAGGGAGCTTAATCACAGTAGGAGAGAACATTGAGCCAATCAATAAAAGTTCATCTGGAGGTATTAGGGCATGATGTAGAGGATAAGAGCATGAGAGCCTGGAATCATATAGCCTCCAAGTCCAGGCTCCAATACTTAAGTTGTGTAGCCTTGGAGAAGTTGCTTTCATCTCTAAGCCTCATTTTCTTCTTGTATAAAATAGGATATGTGCTAGCACTGTTGAATAGAAATATAACGTGAATCACATACATAATTTTAAATTTTTAGTAGCCATGTTTTTAAAAAGCAGGTGAAATTAATTTTAAAATATAATTTATCACATGTAATCAATATAAAATTATTAATAAAATATTTCATATTTTTCCCTCAAGTCTGAAATCTGGTGAACATTTTGCAATGATAGTGTATTTCAATTTGCACCAGCTGCATTTCCAGTGTTCAATAGCTATACGTGAGTCAAAAATGCTAAAATAGTATAGTGCAGGTATATATCTACCCTATAGGGTTGTAGTAAGGATAAAATGAGATAATATGTATAGAGGACTTAAAACAGTACTTGGCAAGTAACAAGAACTAAAAAAAAAAAAAATGTGGTGATGAAAACTGTTACTACTACCACTGAGGATTGATTACAATAGTCTATGTATTAAGCTGGGGGAAAATGCAAAAAATATGACACACTCCTGTTCCCCAGTAATTACAAGGTTAAGAAGGTAAGACAAACACACAGTTAACTATAGTTTATGGTATCTTATTATCACATGGATGGTATAAATAAAATGCAATGAATGCTCAGAATAGGAAGATCTCCACTAGGGATGTCTTACACCAACAAGATGAAGAAAATAGTTTTGAACTGAGTTGACCTTAACTATGAAGATATAGCTGAGGGCCATGGAAATAGCTAAGAAAAATATTTCACCAGGGGGAATAACAGAAGCAACAATTCAAAAGTGGGGAAATGAAAAATATATTCAAGAAATGATGACATATTTTGTGGAGAACATAGGATTTGTGTAAAAGTGTACTTGGTTAAGTAAATGCCAAGTTGTATGGGAGTGTAGAGATCTTGAAAGTCCTACTAGGATACTAGAACGTTATTCATTGTCAGAAGGCAATAGTAAAAAAATAAATAAAAAATAAAAGGCAGATTTTCTTATTTCATCTTAGCTGTTTGTAAAATAAGATGATTGGATCTAAAACAAAACCTGAGAATGTCAGAGTTATAAGAAACCTCCTTGTTGCTGTTGTTCCTGCTGCTTTGGGTGTTGTTCTATTCAAATTTATTGGAGTTACATAATTGAAAACAAAAACTTAGGAGTTAATATGCAGATTTTAAAGTAATGAAATTATAATTAAAAGATAATTTGGTATACCATCTCAATAGTCTTGACAAATGAAAGGACTTTAATATTGTGGACATAACAGTTTTAAATAAGCAAACTATAGAAAATTAGAAAAGAGAATGGATAGCACTTGGGTTGATCTTAGAGAAGGAAAAAAGTTGAGAAATGAATGTCACTATAGTTTGAAGTCTGGAAAACAGAGAGAATATAGTATCCAAGATAGAAATGGAAAAACTAGAGATAATTTTCCTAGAAAGGTGAGAGGGATTTAACATGAATCTTTATCAATTGGGATGATTTTTAATATGTGCATTACATATATAATGCATAATATAATATATGCATTACAAGGTTATGTATTTAAGAATTAATGAAGATACATGTCTCCTGCAAGAATATAGATGTTTTAGTTTCAGAGTTTGACAAAGTAGTAAAATCAACACTGAAGAAAAGACGAGATTAACACAAGCAGTAAGCATAAGAGCCTATTTATCTATAAATTCAGTGGCATTCGGGCACCTAGGTGGTTCAGTCAGGCATCTACCTTTGGGTCAGGTCACGATCTCAGGAATGTGGGATCAAGCCCCACATTGGGCTCCCTGCTCGTGGAGAGTCTGCTTTTCCCTCTGCCCCTACCCCCACTCATGCTTGCTCTCATTTGCTCTCTTTCTCAAATAAATAAAAATGTTTTTAAAAATTCAGTGGCATTCATAGAAAAACTCCAAAGTACCACACTTTTTTTTTTAAAGATTTATCTATTCATTTACTCCTGAGAGACACACAGGCAGAGACATAAGCAGAGGGAGAAGCAGGGAGCCCAATGTGGGACTCAATCCAGGAACCCTGGGATCAGGCCCTGAGCCAAAGGCAGATGTTCAATCACTGAGCCACCCAGGCATCCCCCCAAAGTATCACTCTTATCTAACTCTTAATTTATAAAAGACATACAGAAGTGAGTAAATGAAGCAAGACTTTTGGATAATAAAAATTTTGATCGAAATCAGATTTACCTTTTCTGAGTCTCATTTTTCATTAACTAAAGAAGGAAAATCTCTACATCTGACAGTTAAGTGCAGAACATATGAAGTAACATAGGGAGCTCTAGGTGCCCAATAAATGATGGCTAGTATTTCAGGTCATTCTGATAAACCTGAAAGAAAAGAAATGTACCATATCTTATCTACTTAAAAAATGTCATAAGAGTCTTTGTACTCCAACTTATAGCACACCTTAACTTATCATGATTGGTATCAAAAATATTGTAACCTTGAGGCACCTGGCTCACTCAGTCAGTAGAACATACAACTCCTGATCTTGGGTTGTGTGTTCAAGCCCCATGTTGAGTGTAGAGATTACTTAAAAATAAAATATTTTAAATATATATATATATTGTAGTCTTTTCTAAAAGATTTTATTTATTTGAGAGAGAAAGGGAGAGATTGAGAGAGCATAAGCAGGAGGGAGGGGCAGAGGGAGAGGGAGAAGCAGGTTCTCCACTGAATAGGGAGTCCAATACAGGCAGGGCTCCCAGGACCCTTAGATCATGACCTGAGCCAAAGTCAGACACTTAAACAACTAAGCGACCCAAGTGCCTATATATATATATATATATATATATATATATATATATATATGATTATTATTTATTTATTCATGAGAGACAAAGAGGCAGAGAGAGAAGCTAGGCTCCCTGTAGGGAGCCTGATGCGGGACTCAATCCAAGGACCCTGGGCTCACACCCTGAGTGGAAGGCGGACACTTAACCCTGAGCCACCCAAGTGCCCCTATATATCGTAATCTTAAGGAGAATTAGTGTTGTTTAGGAAGTAAGTGCGAAAAAATTTAAAATAACTCGTGGCTATTCTAAGTATATTCTTAAATTCAAATTAAATTTTCACACATGTATGTATTGATAATTAAAAACTCTTCACTTTGAAAACATGCCAATATTTCCTTTGCACATTCTATTAGCATGCAATTAAGACTTTCCAATTTGTTGGTTTACCCAAAATGATTACGTATACCAAGATAAAATTTTAACACTTGACTTTAATGGGCTAATTCATTCTATAAACTTCTTAAAGAGATTCTATTGCTAATGTGCTTAAATAAGTAAGTATATTCAAATATTCAAGTTTTTATACCAAATCCAATTGAGACAGCTTTGCTCAAGCCAGCTTTTTCTCTCCAGCATGCTTATTTTGCTCCCATTCTCTAAAGTTTGGCCATCCTAATAACAAATGTTAACAAGAGAAGAGAAGCAAGTCATTTTTTTATATAACTATTCTAATATTTATATTCTATTCGAAAAGAGTCAACTTGGCTATTTCTCTTTTTAAATCAATGTTAATTAACTACTCTGTTTTTTAATCAGATATTTTCAATCTGTGGTATTCATGGAATATGTGCATTCATAACTTAGTATAATTATTCTTGTTAGAATACCATGCTAAGTGACATTTTAAATAATCTATTCAGGAATTACATGTTACAAGACAACTGTTTTGGTTAAATTTTGCTATAACATTTTAACAAACTATTTAAAATATAAATATATAATGTATCACTTATTTTTTGTTATTTCACATGTTTAAGGAGACATTAACTTTAACATAAACGTTAGTACACGTTTTCATAAATTTTCACAGTACAGCTAAAAATTTTATCTTTACCATATTTTTATTTCATTGACCAAGTTGCAGATAAATATATTCTTCCTAAATTAGTCAGTAAGACTCTGATATTGGGATGACAAATGATTTCTACTCTGATTTATTTTTAATTGCCAATCACCAGTGCATTTAGAAAGATACCTATACATTTGTCTATAAATACTCCACTTTCTAGAGATACTACCAATAAACATACTGTGATTTTTTTTTTTTTTGAGAGTGCCACCTCTCTCACACCAACTAGATACTAATGTAGTAATTGACCCATCCTGGTAAGTAATTCTGAAAATCTTCTAGCCTAGAAATGGTTCAGCATCTCAAGTCCCAGTAAAGACAGACATTGTATGCCTTGTAATAATCCCATATACTTTAAAGTTGAACATTATAAATTTATACACATTTTAGGAATAAGTTATTATATACATAATCATTATCTTGCAATCTTCTGTAAATGAGTTAGTTCAAGTAAACCTGAAAAACTTCACCATAAACTTACTGACTAAAATCTGTTCGATAGAAGACAAATTTTTGAAATACCTGAGGCATGCTGCTGCTGAATTATATAATCCCATCATTAGGTTCTAGCAGTATATTCTCTATTTTATTGAACTTTCAGAAATTACCAAGAACCTTCATAAATGTTTCCAATTATGATTTTTACAGATTTGACTTCAACAAAAGATAATGGTTTAAAGCTAAATCTCTTCTTTTTCTTTATGAGCCTTGATTCTGTTTCCTTTCAAAAATAGAAAATAACATTCACCCCCTTCCTATCTGTTGCATGAAGACCACAAGAAAAAAAGTTACTTGTTTGACTCTTAGGAAAGTCACAAACAGCAATTGTCTATAGAGTGAGGCTAGAAGTGGAATCCATATGTAATGCCTCTGTCAGCAAAGACTTAGTAGAAGAGGGTTTATAATAAATATTCACATCTGCTTCTTTGGACACTCTAATCCATCCTAAGGATCTTTGCTGTGTCAGGTTTTGTTCTAGATGAAGAAGCCCAGTAGTTATAAAGGTTTGTAAATAGACTATATTTATCATGGTTAGCTTTACTTTTATAACTTTTTTTAATTTTTTTTTATTTTTTACTTTGATAACTTTTCTGTTTTCAAAATATTCATGACATTTTGGTGTATAATTTGTGATTAAATATTTCACTGTGACTTTTATGGAAATATCATTAAAGAATTTTTTACTATGAAACAGGCAAATTTTATTTTCACAATATATCACCTACTTAAAATCTATCAATAAGGCATCATTGATAACAATACTATGCTGGATGTGAAAACACAATGACTTAAAGCCCAGGCTCTTTAAAGTGATTGTGATTTAATGATAGTTCCCTCCATACTGAACATACCTCCTCTTGAGCAAGATACTTCACCTTTGTAAACCTCTCTTTGTTCATCCATATAATGAAGTTAATATTATTTTATCATTATATTCGTGTAAAGATTATATGAAACTATTCACATCAGGTACAAAATCAATTGACATATACTGTTTAATCAATTTTAAATGTCATTACTGGAATGATAATATGCCTTCTAAGTATGATTAGATAATCCCATAGATAGCCCTAGTATCATACTTATTTACCCCACATACTGACTTTATGTAAACATATTTCATTATTTTTACTTACCTCTAAATTCCCTGATAGTTTGTTACCAGACTTCTTTAATAAAAGCATTAGAATTGGGCTGCTGATGTTTTTAACTTGAAGGAAATTATTCACTAAAAATTACACAGTATAAAAATTATGAGAATACTCTGTGCTATATTTAGCTCTTATGTAATATAAACTTAGTTTAACCGAATTTTGAATTTTAAATTAGAGTAAAAAAGCCTAAGTCATCCTTGAACTGGAGGTATTTATTTTCACTTCAACTCCAAAAAAGGTTCATAAGTGTCATAATAAATGTATATTATTATACCTAAGTAAAGACTTAGCATAATTACAAGTTAAAGTATAATGCAAAATTTAAAATGTAAATTATCCATTATATAGGGACAGAGATTTTGAACCTATGCTTTGGACATCTTTTCACAAATAATTCACTTGAAAAACAAACCTGCATTGCTTCATTGCTTTCACACTCATTTTCTCAAATTTATTAATCCCAAATATAAGGAGATTAGGAGGGCATTTGATAAAGTGGGTGGGACATTAGGTTTCACTTCCTCATTTTAAAATTTTACAATCTTATTGACATGTCTTAATTTTGCCTGGAATTATTTCCTATACAAATGAGTTAGCTCATATTTAATGACTGACATCTAATATGAGTCTGTTAAATTACATTTGAAACAAAACTGTGTATTCCATTGCTTATAAACTGTGACTGCCTGAAATTAAACTTTGATATTCTTTCTCTCTCTCTCTCTCTCTCCCCCCTCCCTCCCTTTCTCCCTCCCTCCCTCTCTTCCTCCCTCTTTCTCAGGTCGAGTTTTAGCTCAGGCGAGTGGCAGTGGGGTTATCCATCTGCTAGATCTTAAATCAGGGCAAATCCACAAATTGATGGGCCATGATAGTGAGGCTCACACAGTCGTGTTTTCTCATGACGGAGAGTATTTGTTTTCCGGAGGCTCTGACGGCACTGTTCGAACGTGGTCTTGATGGTCAGCATATCCCACTGCGGACGGCATTCCCTTTAAGGCTTGAAAATACCTTGCGTAGTCAGTCCCAAACCAGGAAGTATCTGGTTAAATATGCCAGCAGGTAACATTTACAATTTGCTTTAAAACATGTTCTGCACATGTATTTTAGTGCTCATACTGACACCAATAAAAAAAATTAAAAAAAAAAAAACACAACTTTTTGCTCATTTGTGTCTGGGTCTCTTTTTCTTCTTCATTTTGATAAGGATTTAGAGACAGAGCATCTTTGCTAGGGGTTTGAAAGAAACAGCTTTACAATGACGCCTAATGACAGACTAGATGAATTACAGGAGATTGATTTTGAATGTTAGAGAACAAACTGCAGGAGAACAGGGCTACTTTTTTTTTTTTTTTAAATCAAATCCAAGCTGCAGGAAGACCTGAAGTTTAATCATATAGCGTGGAGAAAGTCTTTCTGCAACAAAAGGGTCAAATAGAATCGAGGAGCATACATGTTCACAGAGTCTTTGACAATGATCATGCTTTATCTATTAATAATCATCAAGACTGCAGATGGCTTAAATCTAAATGCAATGCTCTTCCAGAACTTTCATCTCTGCAGCCCATCTAAGAATGCATTAGGTATAATTACAATGTTTTGTATTTTTTGTTGTAATTTCAATGCCAATAAGTATCTCGTGTGTAAAATGTCTTTCCCACTCCTAATGCATGCATCGGCTGTATAAAGTGCGACTGCTTTAGAGAACACTCTAGCCTGGTCTAAAGAAGCAGCTCCGGATTTCGGATTTCACCGAGCTGGGCTCAGAAGCCAGTTGTTGGCGCTGTCCGTGGTGCTGAGGAATTCCCGGCTGCCGGCGAATGAGCTCCAAATCAGCAGTCTGCAAACTGCTCTCAGTGATGCAGAAACCCAGCTAAAGTTGCTCCTTTCCTTCACGTCCACAGTTAGTATTTTCTGGTGTGTAAGAGGGGATTCAAGCAACATATTGTGGATGATGCTGATGGTACTGCCAGCGGAGTGGGCTTTAAGCTACAGCATGCTATTGCTGTTTGTGATCCTCAGAGCCTAGCCAAATCACCTCTACTGCCGTACCAAACACTGTGTAAGTGAACTCATGTGTGGAGGAGGCGTAATCAGCCGGTAAATTTCATAGAAGGATCTGAGAAAATGCTAAAAATAAGTTCAACATGATTCTGCTACTGGGGTCTGGATTTCTACAGGACCAGCATTGCTTCTTGCTTTGAATTCTGAAGACAGGTCCAAAGCATATTTCTTATGTGTGTCTGCTGTGTTTCTCTCTGGAAGGGCGGGAGACTGCTTCTTGACTGTGTTTTGAAATGGGAGGTAGAAAGAATGGATTACCTTTAATTCGTGCCTGAAAATGTATTCTTTGGATAATTAAAGAGGAACTGCTTTCCTAAAACATACCTGATGTTTTAGTTCGTATTGGTCTATGACTCCCACCACCACCATTAACCTCCAGAGTGATTAGGTAAGTGTATCTTATGACATGAGTTATGTTTGTTTTCTCAAAGAAATAGATGCAGTCATTTTAAATCATATGTAGCAATATAGGGAGGGGGGAAAGTTTAGCTGGAAAGTGGTCCTCAGTTTAGCAGTGTTTGCTTACTTATTAAAAATCTTCAGATAAACATTTTATTTCATTTCTCTAATATTTCTTCTCTTAAATGGTGTTTTTAACTACACTAGAGCAGCTCTATTACGAAAAGGGATTTTTTTAATAGCCTAAGAACTTTGTTATATTAAAAAGAAAACCTTGTTTTCTCCATGCAGATTTAAAAATGTATTTCATATAATAAAAGCATGTTTAAGGTTTATATAAAGTAGACATTATACCCCTATTTTTATCTTTAAGTTTACATTTATCACAACTTGATATATTAATGCCTACCTGTAGCTTGCAAAGAGATCAATTTCTGTCTATGTCCTTTTGAAGCAGAATGATATGTGTCTTTTATATGGCTTATCTTGCATGTATTGGCAGACACTACTGGAATACTATAAGGAAGCACAATAGATTCCTTTCTTCCAAGATAAACTTTCTAAATATGTGAGAGATGTATAAATGCATGGTTTAATCAGTAAAATATATATTTATGCTTTTTTCAGAAGCTTCTGTTATGTTTGTGGCCTCTGTAGTAATTTAAGAGAAAAAAATGCTTTGTCAAAGGGAGCTTCCAGCTTCTCAAGTAGAATTATAGGTTTGCATTTTTTTTGTTCTGTCATGACTCATTATTTTTGACATATTTTAAAATAAATCTATCTCTTTTATCATTACCTACCCAAAAGGAATTCTAACATGAGAGAGCAGTTTTCTCTTAAAGGAGGGCATAAATATACTACCTTCCATTTAACTATTACTTTGCATAAGATAATTTGCATATCTTACTTAAAATGCAAATATAATAGTTGATGAAGTATCCTTATTCCATCTCTATCATGTTTTTAAATGATCACCTGTATATGCTATACTGAAAAGGGATGATTTATCATTACTCATTATATTCTGAAAATATACCAACAAATAACATTTATAAATTATCTAAAAATGTCCTATATACAGTCTTAGCAACATTGGCATAAAGCCAATAGCATTTAGGTAGATAAATGAACCATCCGACAACACTTTTTCTTACCTATTAGTGTCTAAAGTCACAGTTTCCCCAAAGCCTTTGTATGAGTTAGTCACCCTAAACATTTAAATAAGAGCCCACTACTAACACTCCACACCAAGCACTAACACTAAGTGAAGCTTTTAAGAGTCAATGTCACCAAATTAATCAGACATATTTTCTGTGAATGGCAACACCTCATCATTACTTTAAGGAATTTCAATAAATAGTTTTGTATTGGCATTTTTGTGCAAATTGACCAAATGCAAATATGTTTGGGATGTCAAAAAGAAAGGTATATCCTCAAGACTATGTGAATGGTATATATTTTATATTGAAGTAATTAATTCAAATAGCATTCCATGAATACTAGATTCAAACTGCCATTAAAAAAAATCTCAGGTGCATCTTTCCTGCCCACTAGGAGCTTACTTCCTGAGTAAAATAAAGCTGTGGACAATGATACAAATAAATTTATTTTTAGTAAATCCTTTTCAATACATGGAGTTCTCTTGCACTATTATTTAAATTTTTCTCTTATTCACTGTGGAATGGTTGTACTAGTTTTCTTAATAGCTATGTTCCAAAATCCATATTTATGGTTTCTGAAACAAGAAATACATTTGAGACCACTGCTATTCTCCAGTTATGGGAGTGAAGTAGGAAGACCTTTATACTAGCTCATCTCAATTATAATTTATATTAGACTATTGGTCCCTTCTCTTTCTTTTAGAAGTAGATGTTTTCTCACTAATCTCTTAGTTTTTATACAGATAATTATATCATATACATTCTATCACTGACTAATCCAGCTTAAGGAATAATAGAGAATGTGGATTCCAACATTCTTGAGCCATCTGTAACTACTGTAATCACCTTTTGAGGCTCAGTAAAACCACTTCTACAATTTAAACAAAGCCAAACCTTGGAAATTCAGAAGGTAAATCTGAGCTTACGATTCCTAGGCGGAATAAAGGACAAAATTTAATGCATGCATTGCCAAGAATAAACTCCCCAAACTTCATAAGAAGCATAGATAGTTGCATGAACTTAGTCTATTTGAGGTCTGAGTGTCTTCCAGACAGATCCCAAATAAACAAATTAAGAACAAGGGCTTATGTAAATCCATATTCTCTCTATATATGTCAAATTCTTCTTTTTAAATATTTATTTTCAGCCTACCCCTCTTGTATTCCCATGGAAGGAGCTGAGTATATTTAATATTAGGAGCACATCCAGAAGCCTTTGAGGAGGGGGATGGCTCTTCATATTCATGAAGCTTGCATACTTCTGTTGGTCATCCTTGGATCAGTCACCTCTGCTGCCATCAGTCATGAAGACTACCCTGCTGATGAAGGTGACCAGACCTCCAGTAATGACAATCTGATCTTTGATGACTATCGAGGGAAAGGGTGTGTGGATGACAGCGGCTTTGTATACAAGTTGGGAGAACGCTTTTTCCCAGGGCATTCCAACTGTCCATGTGTCTGTGCTCTGGATGGACCTGTTTGTGACCAGCCAGAATGCCCTAAAATTCACCCAAAGTGTACTAAAGTGGAACACAATGGATGCTGCCCTGAGTGCAAAGAAGTGAAAAACTTTTGTGAATATCATGGGAAAAATTACAAAATCTTGGAGGAATTTAAGGTATGAGTTACCCTCCATATTTATTCAATACTAATCTTTCACACTATGTATTTCATAGATTACTACATTAAAATTAGAGTTGGAAAAACTTACTTTTAAATTCCCCCTTAACTTACGGTATTGTGATTTCAGTTAGCCTGCGTACCGCTGTGGTCAACAAAGAACCAACTGGCTTGTTGATAAGTGTCTTGAAGGTTTCACGATAACCTCCTCCTTCAGAAGTATTCTGGGCATGCTTAACATCTTTTATTGCCCTCAATCATTTCCTTTGTGTTATTACAAAATATGTTTTCTGAGGGAAATAACTATGTTTATAGATCATGTGTTTATTTAAAGCTAATGTTCAAATATTGTAAGATCTTTTTACTTGTGTGTGGCTTATAAGCCTGTGTTGGGAGTCATTTAACTATGGTCTAGAATTCTATTTAGCGTGTGGAAATGCAAGTGCTAAGGAGACACACTTCTGAGTCTATATATTATATTTATATATTAAGAATATGCGGTCTATATATTAAGAATATATAGTGGTCTATATTATTAAGAATATGCATTGGGCCTACTTGTTATAGAGCACCATCCCCATTCTGTTCTCTGCTCATTAGATTTTTTTTACTTGCAGGCCCCCAAAGAGAACTGAATTTTTGTCCTAGTTTGTTGTCAAAGGTAATAAAAAGGGGGAGGGGGGCTATTATTCCAGCTTCCATAGTATTTCATAATCTTTCTTTTTTGCTTATGTCATATTTTCAAGTAATTTGGAGTTCATTTTTATCTCTGCTTTGAGTCTCTTTTCTCAAACAGCTAGTTTTAATTAGGATGTCCTACAAACCAGAACTGAACCCCGAGGGTATAAATTATTGTATCAGAATGTTCCCCTTAAATATAATGGCAGTTTGTGCCTTGGAGTGGCTGTCATACTGATGGCTTGATACAAAAAGTTTTCATTTCATCTAACCAAGTTCTGTGAAAGGTGTTCAGAATCTTATAAGCAAAAGAAGATATAGCTAGTTTTCAGTGTCACTGTTCAGAAGAATGTTCAGTTGTTAGCACTAACCCAACTCCCTTCTTTACAAAAGTCAAATGCTGGAAGAAATCAATATGTGGGGGAAAAAAAGGTTTAAACTGATCATGATCAGAGTATTCTATGTATTGACATTTCATTGCATTCAGTCCATTCCAGGTTATGGGTTCAAACCAGTTGTAATTTACCCAAGAAAACCCAATCACTTTAACTAGGACATGAAGGGAATTTTAACAGTTATCACATTCAACTTTCTTATATATAAATGTTATTCTAGGCTCTTCTCTTTCATCTGCTTACCATATTTTGTTGTACAATACTGAGAAGTAAAAAGCTTGAAAGTCTAGCAAAATTACCATTATTTACAACAAGTAATAGTTTAACAGTATAGTACATTTATTAACAGCTTTTTTTTTATTAACAGCTTTATGATCTATAAAATATTAGATACATCTTGACATAGCTATTTTTACTAAGAGTAATGAAAGTAAATGCAGGTACTCAATACAATTTGATTCTAGACATGACTCTAGAATCATGTCACTCTTCTCTAACATGCATACTTGCTGAGATTAGAGTGCAAAGAGACATTATAGAATAGCCTAACCCAAGCAAAAGAGTGCATTGAATAAAATTTCTGAGATTTATGTAATTTGGTCATCAATATTTAATAAATAAGAAACTATCTGAATTTAGTCAACTCACTACTAAAAACGCTACAGTTTTTCCTCTATTTATTACATTTTTATTTTATTACAGAGGTAATACCTATCTTACCATCTCAAACAATAAGATATAAAGAAAAAGTTAATAAATACTTCACTCTAATTATATGTCCCTGCTATAGTCAATCACCAAATGATGTGTACAACTTTCCATCTGACTCTCTATACCATGAGATTGTTAAATGTGATTTTCAAAAAAAAAGAAAAGAAAGAAAAGAAAAAATGAATGAAAGAAAAAAGGTGCCACTCTTTTGCAAGAATTTAGAATTATAAGAGCTATAGTGATTATCTAGGGTTAGCTCATAAGAATGCCAAGTCCAAGAAAGTTTGTTACTTGTCCAAAATCATCTTGTTATTTAACCCGCTTATAAATACTGCTGTTCTAACAACCTCTCAGAGAACTTGGACTCACTCAGCAGTCAGATAGATCTGGATTCAAATCCCAAATTTATCATATAGATGTAAGACTTTGAAAAGACTCCTTAAGTTTATGAGTCACAGTGGCATTAGCCGTAAAATGGCCATAATTATAGTTACTTTTCTTGGGAGGAGATATTAGAGTTAATGAGATAATTTATGAAAAAATAGCAACCTTGTGATGACTGGTACACAACAGATATTGACTAAATGCTTGTTCCCTTTCTCCTTAACTCTAATGTCCATGGACTTCCTCTAAGGTTACAGTTCCTCTATGCCTTTGCCTACATTTTATTATGGAAGCTCATCTTTAAAAGTCACTCAGTTGAAAGGATTCCGAAACTTTTTTAAAGGCTCTATTTATCTATGTGAACTATATATACCTAAGTAAATATCAGCCATAATATTATTTGATTCTCTTCCAATTTAGCTTATAAGAGACAACTAATTTCAAAAGATAAATGGAACTTTCACATAATTATCTTGGCATGTTATTAAGAAGGTTTTATATATTTTTACATATGTTGGTCCAACAAACATTTTGGGGCTATTTGGTGTACAAGACTGTAGATGCATGTACCCTGGAAAGTAAGATACCTGGAAGGCAAAATCTCCACTCATAAGGAAGGCATGAAGAATATGGAAAGGGAATGGAGAGAAAAAACAATTTCAAGTATGTGATTGTGAAGCTCAGCACAAAGGAACTGTGGTGTCAGAAGCCCATCAACATGGTGTGAGGCCTGGTTGGACAAACTTTCTTGTTCTTCAGCATGGTCAAAGTTGAGCCTGTTCTTAAGGAAGTAATTCAAATTGATCTGGATAGATTAAAATTCCAAAGAGGAAACTTCTTGAGCAGGATCAGAGATTACTATGAAATCTGTAGAGAGGAGGGAGATGGAAATAACAGAAAGCTGGGTGTTACTATTACGCTATTATAATAAGAGAGGTAAACTTGTACATATGTTTTGGACAGTAGAGAGGAGAACTTGAATATCAGGCCAAAATATTTAAATTCAGTCCAAAGAATAACAAGGGATAAAATGCAGTTTGTACACAGAGATGACCTACTTAAATGTGTCTTTAGAACAAGATTACCTTTTAGCCAAGTATAGAACTGAATAGAGGTAAAGAGAAATTAATGGCTAGGGAAGTAGGGCTGTTGCAGAAAACAGAGAATGAGATGACCAGCATGCATGAGGATAAAACAGGAGTGTCTTCAAGATAAAAACCTAATTCCCTACTAGAGACTCAATTCTACTCGTCAATTTCTCCAAGTATCCCAAACTCTCAGTGATTTCTCTTCCCTGCCTCTTTTTTCACCACTGTGCACCTGTGTTAATCCTACTAGACTATTTCAAAACTCCATTTAAATCTTTTCTCACCTGGAAAGCCCTGTACTATGCAGCATCCTGGGCTGGGTCTCACAACCTTCCTCTATGTTTCCACAGCAAGCTACTCACACCGTTATAAACAGGAACAGAAATCATATCCAGATACTATCAAGACCTGTGTATCACAACTTATTTTATTTCATAATAATACTATGATGATGATACCTTAATTAGCACCTTTTTTACGGATAGGAAAATTGAAACACCAAAGTATAAGGTAGTTTGTCCAACATCACACAGCTCTAAAGTGGAACAACTAGAACTAGGATTCACACCTACGTAGCTTGCCTGCAGAATCTAAGCTCTCTATCACCTCTACTGCCTTGACCACACTGCAATAACAGAATGTTAAACCACCTGTCTCTCCCTCTAAAAGTGAACTCTTTGAGGCTAGGGACAGTGTTTTCTCCTGTTCCCAGCCCCAGCATCATGTGAATCACATAATAGGCACTCAATACACTGTTGATGAATGATGTAATAGGTCAGATCTTAATTAAATCCACAGAATAAAAAAAAAATTATGAGTTCCTTTAAAATGCCTTAGTTTCTTTTTGCTTATGTGTTGATCTCTTCCTTTTAATTAAAGAAGCACTCAAATTTCAGATAAAGAGTACTATTTGGGTAACTAAAGGTGACACACATTGCTCATTTCCATCTTGCTTTCTCCTCCTTACTACTCCTTCCTAACCGGTCTCATCTTGGATTCCATCTCCATGCCTGTTACAGTGACCACTTAGTGGGTGTTTTAGTAGCTCTGTCTCACTCTATACAGTTGCAAAACATACGTCCCTACTTAATCTTTTCAGATCACAATATTCAAATGTAAATTGATCTACATGTGTTATCTGATGAGAAAGTGATGTTATTTTGTAAAGATTTTTTTTCATCATTTACTGATTCAAGCTTTGAAAATGTGTTTCTCTGTACTCTTTTTGAAAACTCTAAATTTTTCAGTGTTCTGGTAATATTGTATTAAGATAAAGGTCACTGTATAGTAGGTTCTCATCTTTCTTTTATGTATACCCAGGCATGACACTGGAACCTACTTTTTAAGACATAAGAAGCATAAGTAATAAATTACAATAGCATTTCCTACAAAAAAAAAAGTTGATTGGAAACATAGACTCTATCAGCTTTGGTTTGGTATTTAACTATCTATCTCATGCTGAGTTTCCCAAAGGGAGAAATAATTTCTTTTGCTCAGTATCTTTATAACTCTCACTCAGAAAGAATTAGCCTTTTTGGATTTCTTTAATACCTTGAAACTTACACTGATGTAGTTTAGGTCAGACACTGAAAGTTATACTATATGCAGCTGAAAGAGCCTTTGCATAGCCTGTCTCATTTTAAAGAGATTTTATATGGGCAACACCAAGTGTCCCTAATTCAGGATTTGGATTTGCCCACGACCTGCCTTTCTCTGTAGGCACTGGCCTTTGTGGCTTTTCTCACTATAAACCAAAGACAGTTGATCAGGTGGCTGATTTTTATTTTTAAAAGATTCAGTTTTCTGAATCATGTTCTCATGCTGCATATATTCTACGTATGTGGTCGCTTTAAGCAAAGCAAACATGTTGCCTAGTTTTTGCCCTAGAATTTATATTTCATATTTAGATCTTGAAGAAAGCAGCAAAGTGGACAGAAAAGTAATCACTTGGAGTATTTTGCCAAATCATCACACACATAACAAATGTCAGTGCCAGTTAAGGTTTAGAATCAACTTGCCTTCATTGGGTATATTCACAGGAATACAGTCTTTCCAGCTTTTTCATCAATCCGTGACCCCATCATGAATGTCCAATATGGCAATATTAAATCTGTGGAAGTGTTTGGGTAGAAAGGATTATTGAATTTAGGTCTGGGTGACTTGTTTGATGTTGGTTTGTTCTAAAATGGAGAAAGAATGAAACGCAACATGTACCAGGAGCTAATGATCAAATATATGAAAGAACAGGAAAAAATGGGAGCTATGAAGAAATCTCAATTGAGGGACAGAGTTAACACTTTGCAGAAAACACAATTCACTGCATCCCACACCCTCTGCCATTGCATCAGTTTCAGTGAAATGCACAGAAACTAAGATTTCTGTGCTAAGCGAAGGGATACAGAATCCATCTTTCCAGAGGTGTGAAGGTATTATTTATTGCAATAACAGAGAAATAGGTAGATTTTGAGAATATGAGTGGGATGTTTAAAGTGAGATTTTTTCCAAGAGAGGGTTTACAAATTCTCTACAAATGGTTAAATGGAGTCACTAGTGGAATTTGTAGGATTCCATCCAAAGAAAGTCCTAGAAAACATCAAAATTTCATACAACAAAGATAACTGAGGATCTTTGTTGAGAGGTTCAGAATTCCATAATCACTGACTTTGCAAAATACAGTTTCTGTTTTGCAGAGTATGTAGTGGTTTTTAACATTAAAATTGCCTTTGAGTGAATACAGGAATGGCTTCTCCTTTCAAGTTGCTACAAAATAACAAAAATTAAGCAATGCTAATCAGTTAGGGTTATTTGAGGGTCAGCCCCAGCGTGCAGAACTAACAGGCTCAAAGTGGATATTCTCCATGGGGAATTCCCATATTTGTAAACAACGGTGGAATTTCTACTTAATTTGTATAATCTCTGGCCAATTTCAGAGATTAGAAATCAATTTTGTTAAAACTTAAATTTATAAAGTTCCTCTCACTCCTCTCATTATTTTTAAATGGTGCTCACTCAGCATTTTTTAACTCTATAGAACTGCACTAAATGGGAGATCAGATTTTTTAAAATAATTTAGTCTTTCAAAAGCTCTGGATAATTGGGAATGATCCTCTTCTTTGAACACTTTTAATATGAGGGAGTACAATTGTAGGAATAAATGGCTTCCAAGTTAACCCCTGAATGGGGTAAAATAGTCTGCTTACAGTTTAAATTTTAAGAGAATTAATGGTCAGCTAGCTCTATGTTGGAATAGTTTTTCATGCTAACCCACTGATATTTATTGCTGTCCTTCATATTGCAAGATGCTGCTGTTAATGGTGATAACTGTGTGATAAGTATGACTGCAGAGATTTGTGACTGGGCTTCTGTGCCCCGTGCACAGGGGGTGATCGGTGTTTGATTTGCAGCCACATCTGAGATTTGCGGAGCTTGTCACTGTTAGTGATTACCCCAGACTTGAGGTCAGCCATCAGCTGTTTACAGACATTGCTGCCCACTCCTTAAGCTCCAACAGTATGAGAAAATGAAGCTGAAAAGAGAGACCTGGTAGTCTCCCTTTCAAACTTTCAAACCAATTGTACAAGACTATGGATAATTTCAAAATTAGCCTGTTTTTAACAGTGGCTTTACTCACCAAAACATATGGTGAGTCAGTGGTATGATATTAACAAGCATAATTTTTTCTGTTTTTCACATCTCATTTCATAACCAAGGTCTACATATTTCTATACCAATTGCTTAGATTATTCTAACATACATCATCTCAGTGGACATTGTTCCATGCGTGTAGTGATTTGCGAATGTGTATACGTGTTTACGTCTGTGCGTTGTGAAAGAAATTTAAGGGACCAGGGAAGTTCTTACTTGAAGAAAATCTTACTTTAGGTAAATCCTTTGTTTCTAACTCCTCCTTATTCACCCTGACCACATTTTTGCTTGGTTTTGTTTTTCTACAACTTGACTTATATGTGAAGCAGTGTGTTTTATGAGGGGCAGCACAAGAAAAACTTACTGGTTTATTTTTCTAGTTGTACTTTGCCAAGCTTTCCGGGAAAAGCTTGAAGCAAATAACTAAGAGACGGTTTGAAGTGATCAGTAGGTTGGTTTATCCAGAGCATCTTTCTCAAAAATAGCTGTTATTAATTAAAAGCTGGCTTATTTTAGAGTCTGTACTTTGGACTTTTATCATCACTGCTGATTAGCATCAGTAATTTCACTCCAACACACCATCCTTTCTGGATGCCTCCAGCCTGCTGTATAGCATACCACAATAAAGCCTTCTTTGCAAGGATTTAATGACACCATGAAAAGAGTGAATAAAGTACTAAAGTAACAAGAAAAGTCATTCATCCCCTTAAAAAGTTTTCAGATGATATTATTTTATACCTGTAGAAAGCTACCTCAAGTGGAAAAAAGTCCACTGAACACAACTTTTAATTTTCCCCCCATTATGTCATGTGACTGTAAACAAAACTCAAATACTTTTAATTGTTCTAACTATAGGATAGACACAATAATGTCATATATGTCTTATGAAAAATTAATAGCATTGAGAACTTGAAAATTATAAGATCATATATCAATTTGCAGCTTAACAATTTTACCTGCTCAAGGTTTTGCTGTGTGTTTTTTTAAATATGAGTTGTTTAGGATTTTTCAATCCTTTTGTTTTAATATTGATCTTTGACTACTACTTTTGCTTCTTGGCATGAGGCTGGATTTCTAGTATGACTTTGCACATATTCTTCTATTTATAAAGGCAAGCATTATGGTTTCTTTTCTTTTTCTTTTTTTTTTTTTTTTTTGCAGTTCAGATCCTTCCTACTTTAAAGAGTTGACCATAGAATTTTAGATCTAAAAAAAAAACTATTTTATCTAACGTCCTTACTTAACAGTTGATAAAACAAAGGCCAACTGAAACTTACTGAAAAGACTATAATGACATAGCTCATTATTTGCAAAAGCAGTATTAATCCATTGCTTTCCTGTGATCTTTTTTTCTACATTTTACTATCTTCAGGTTTAACAAGAAAATGTCACTCATTTGCATCTTCCTTTCCAATAAATATGTTGGATGCAAAGATTTATTTCAGCTAATTGTCTATAGAAATGAGATATCAGGACCTATCACCATGACAACCCAGAGTTACAAGTAGACAAGAACAATAAAATATTGGCATATCTAAAATCAGTCCCTGACATAGATACAGTACAATTTGCAAAAAGAATCTAAGTTTGCAAAGGCTCTGGTAAAAAGGGATTCTTTGTCTAAAAATGAAAAATTCTATAATTAAACCAAGTAATATAGGCCAAAATAAAATAAAATCCCATTAGATTAACAATGCCTGTTTATTTTCATGGATACTACTTTATACTAGGAAATAACAAACTAAATTAGTTGTTTTTGCCATATGTTTGGTGATTTTAGGAACTGAGGATTCATGTTCTTGATGTCACTCTGCAAGCACCTGATTCTCATGATAGGGCAAGAATGGAATGTGAAAAATGGATGAGGAATGCAGAAAACTCTAGTTCCATGGCATTAGGACAACGGAATATCCCTTAACTAGCATATGAACAGTACCATCTCAGGAAGGAATGTTTCAAAAATTCAGATTCCTTGACCTCTCCCTAATTCTGATTGAAATTATTTAAATTTATGTGTTTCTAAAATTTCCCATATTATTCTAATGATCAGCTAGATTTAGGAATCACTGTCATGATGAATGTAGCCTCTTCCAGACTCTTTTCTAGGGAACACCAGCACTCTGTTATATTCTTAGTAAGGATTTCTGATTTTCTTTCATGGTCAAGTAAATCTAAGAAATGATGTATCCTTCAATGGTTCTTAGAAATGTGAAGTGCATATTAGTATATTGACACTGCTTGAGCATTTTTAAAAGGTTTGTTTGAGAGTATGTATTATTCAACACCTATGAGCTTGACAGGGAGGTGAAAACTGGATTTTAGAGTAGCTCTACCACTTACCAGCCAAGGGACCTAGGTATGCATTACTTTACCTCTGTAGGTGTGTACACACCTCTAAAAGAGAGACAATAGTAGAAACTACTTGGCATACAATAAGGAATTCATAAAAAACTACCTGACACTTTTACTACTATTACCACTAAACTGTATTTTAATACAGGACTTCACAAATTTATGTGACCGAATAACACTTTTTTTCTCAGAACATCTATTAACATCTTCAGGTTCATAAGAGTTCAATGAAACACAGTTTAAGAAATACTTTACTAATGATTCAAGATACCCTAATTTCTTTATTTGACTCTTACGGGCAGTTAATGGCACATAGCTATATGTCTCAGCTTATCTTTTATTTTCTGGCTCTTTTTAAAGTGCCAACATTTAAATTAGTGTGATTGTTTACAGTGATTAATATGTGTTGCATAAAACAATTTAACTGAAAAATTACTTCATCACCATCATGCCAGTTACATATAACAAAAAAAAAAAAATCTAAGAGATTGACAAACCATCATCCATAAGCCAAATCTAGCTCACTACCTGCTTTTGTAAATAGAGTTTTATTGGAAGGCAGCTATGCTTATTCATCTCTGTATTGTCTACGGTGGTTTTTAGGCTGCATTGAAGAATGGAGTAGTTGTTCCAATGACCATAGGAGTCACATGGGTCAAAAATATTTACCATCTGGTCTTCTACAGAAAAAGTTTGCCAACCCCAGATCTATGACAAGATTATTCCTCCCCTATTACTTCTTTCAAGCTGTGCTGTCATCAAATCTTTCTAATCTTCATTCTTGAAGGTTAAACATTCTTTGGATACAGATAAAGGTCCAACTTCACTTGAAGGTGAATAAAGTACTAAAGTAACAAGAAAAGTCATTCATCCCCTTAAAAAGTTTTCAGGGGTATCTCTTTTCACATACGTAACTTTAAAAAAGCATTAGATTTGCCTACTTTAATTGTTGTTACATACTTGACAACAATAATATTAAGCCATATATCTCTTTGCACACTTGCCTTCAAGCAGTACAGCATTGTTCTTTGTACTGATGAATAATAATTTAATACCTTTCCACTTACTGAGAACTCTCAGATGAAACAGATAAGCAAAGATGATAAAAATTTCCATTATTTTGATCTACCTTGTGTTCTCCTTTAATAGCATGACAAGTAGGTATTTTTAATTTAATGTAATGTAATATAATAAATATATTTCCTGATATATTATGAAAATATGTATACTGTCTGCTTACTTAGGTATTCAGTTCATTATTATATCTTTTCAGGTCAACTCACACAATCCATAGTTTTATTTCATTAAATATTCTAATTATCACTGACATGTGGAGAAGTGGTAGGTTTCGTGGGTTGTACCAAAATATGTCAGACATAAATCTAACCCTCAAAATGCTCCTAGTCTATCAAAGGAAGGAATACAGGTACCACACTAATAGATAGCAAGTGGCCTGTGATGACTGTACTAGGAACTCATATGAAGAAAGGGGGGAATTCAGTCTGGAGGACTTAAGATATCTTAAGAGTAGGGATTTCAGCACACAGAAAATATTCCAGACAAAAATTGGAACATTGGCATAAGTAAGTGCAAAGCACATAAAGAGAAAAATGAGTTAACCCAAGTGGCCAGAGCATAAGATATAGAGGAAACAAAACAAGAGACACCAGAGAGAGCAGGAGACACGGGTCCAGCTCACAATGTGAATGTCTGGCCAAGGAGTTTGGGCCAAAGCCTGGGCTGAGCAGGGAGCCACCGAGGGGCTCAGATCAGAAAGTGACACAACCAGATCTATGCCTGAGGCAAACACGAAATAATAGCTGACAATTTTATAAAATATTTTGCACCGGTGTTCCCTCAAGAATTATTTAGTTCCAAGATATTTTTATTCTCATTTTATAAATGAAAAGGAAGGGCTTCTGATTAACTCTAGCGCTCTTCTCATTATACCTGACCAGCTTCCACAAGTTCACTAAGGATGTTTTACAAGACATGTAGAGATGGCTTCATTTTCATGGGTCTACATGCCCCATATTCTTTCATAACAGTTCAATTATAACTCTGAAATATTTCATATTAAGTCCTGTATCTTTCTGGTGGAAATGTATACATGCTAAGATAAGGAAAATTCTTCCCCTGCTTCACGTTTTACAGGACTCAATTTCTTTCATTTTAAAAACTCCCATTGTCATGAAGAAGTATGAATCTAAACCACAGTCCGATCCATTAAAAATTAATAACAGCTGTGTTCAAAATGCAGTGAGAATTGCCCAGGAATATTTTTGCAAATTTAGAGGGTTTTTCTAAATTTTTTTCATCAGTGAAAAACAGATTTAACAACAACAACATCAACAAACCATGGATTTTGATAATGATTTTTGCAGTCTTAGAAATACCATAGTCAACTTCCAGTAGTTACCAAATTAAGTCGTTTTTCTTTATAGTGAGAGAATAGCCACAGCTCTCTAGAACACCATTTATTTTCATTATATATTAGTTTTATTTCCCCTTCTCAAATATGACAGGGAAAAAATTAAAAGTATTCAGTCTAACTAATTTCCCCCCAACATTAAAAATAAAATCCTGCTAAAATAGCAAATCTTTGACTGCTGTTAGAAAGCTCCATTAGGGATAAAAAGGACAGTAACAGAGAATTATCCTTTTGTTAATGAGACTCTAAGACATCCACACTGAAGCTAGAACATACCTAAATCAAGATTCCAAAAAAAAAAAAAAGTTAAAAATCTGTTTGAGCCAAGAATTTGATTAAAGATTGAAGTTTCATCCTGTAAATAAGAATCTAATTAATTATCTAAAAATGTTGCCCAATGCCATCTTCATCTAACCATAATATGACTTTGCATATATTGCTACATTTTAGAGATGCAATCCAAATTGTTTTTAATACTCTAAAAGGTATATTCTTTACAAATTAAATATTTCAAATAACTAATACTGGAGATCATGCCTAACTTAATAAAAATAATTGATAACCAATACATTCCCTTGAGAAATACATGGCCGTTGGAAATGGGGAAATAAAAAAAATAAATAAATAACACTGGTCAAATTCAAAGCTAGAACAATGAGGGCCTTTTAATGAATGCTGCATAGTTATTACATAATTTCCTTTCATTCTGCTAAGAATCCAGTGGCAAAATTAGAGCCCTATTACTATGTTGTTATTATCTACATCTTAAAAATGGGAAAACTCAGGTTCAAGTGGTCTAAGATAAAACAATAGTCTTTGATGGCAGGATCTGAGCTCCAAAGGTGTTCATTCCACCTTGTCATATGGCCAGATTGCATTGGAGATAGCACTAGCCTGCCTTTCTTTCTTTCTTTCTTTCTTTCTTTCTTTCTTTCTTTCTTTCTATCTATCTATCTATCTATCTATCTATCTATCTATCTATCTAGAGAGAAAGAGGGGAAAAAAGAGAGCAAGAAAGTGAGCAGAGGAAGGGCAGTGGGAAAGGAAGAGAGAGAATCAGGGTGTGGAGCCTGATGTAGGGCACAATCCCACCACCCTGAGACTATGACCTGAGTCAAAAATCAAGAGTCAGACACTCAACCAGCTAAGTCATTCAGGTGCCCCAGCACTAGTCATTCTTATACACGGTTTCAAAGTTGTGACTGCTTCTGCTGTGTCTTGCACAAAAGAAATGCAAACCAAAGTCAAAGGACTTATCAAGACATTACTTGGTCAAGATTTTTTTTTAATTAAAATATACTTTCATATTATTGCCCATAAGCCATTTCAACATATCTTTTGGAATGAGGTAAGCTATGACTTATGTCATCAAATAATGAAATGCAAAATTCAGAAGGAAATTGCTGTTTGGATTTTAAATTGGAAATTAATATATTTTAATATTAGCAGTTATAAAGCACTTCACTGTATTTTTAATTACTGCCTCTTCGTAATATGTAAAAGTACGATGTTGCCAGCAAGTGGAAAAGGAAGAAAAGATTTCAACCTTTAGTAAATTTTTGCCCAGAGAAATTCCAAGACAGTGGCAAAGTGATAATTCTGAACTAATAATCTGATAGGTACTCCTAATACAAATGGATTTGGTTATGCCAGGCCTAAGACTTTCACCTCCTACACTCTGAAAAGCCCTGAGTTTGGTGACATCCATGCAAGGCATTTCCTTTCAATGTTTCTCATAGAATAGGACTGGTCCTATTTGCCTCTTAACATGATTCTCTCAGGCTGTAGAATTCTAACGGTGATGAATTCTCCCCCACGCACACATGGCCCTGTTTTAATGCTACTGTAGATGACTGGCTTTTAACTGCTATCAACAATCTGTTCTTTTCAGTGTCGACAGGAAAGTTTTGGAGCTATACAGTTGCTCATTTTTTTTTCCTATTGCATAAATAGGTGATAAGTAGAGCATCCTTAGCATGGAGATATACAGGCTCCAGTCAAAATATTCTGTTCATTGTCAAGGGCTTTTTTTGTACCAAAGCCAAAAGTCACTCCAGCTTATCAGTGAAGGATTAAAGGCTTCTGCTTTCCTAGGCTATTCACACAAGGATAGGTGTGACACTTTATCAAAATCTTTACTTCATTGTGAATGCTCTAGCCTTCGTCTATACCTTTGGGCTCTCCTTTGAAGATTGTAGAGAATGCTAAAACATCCTTTCTTTTTTTTCTTAAATACATACTGATATTTCCTTAATAAGTATATTATGTTTATTTAAAAGAAATACATTTGTGACTGCAACTAAAGAAACATATTTTTGCTTACATTCTCCTTATCTATAGTTTATTTTTCTGTATGCTATTCTTATTTCAGAAGAAGCTGTATTTTATTGTCATGAAATTCTTTGAAAATGTTCAGAAAAAAATGGTTCTCCATAACATCGGTTTATTAAAATAGGCAGTATATAATTGTAAAGTTGCCTGCTATTTAAAAATAAGCCAAAATATGTTTAAATAGTTGAGGAAAAAATATTTTTTAAAGATATATTTACTTGGGGGGGGGGCAGAAGGAGAAAGAAACTTAAGCAGACCCTGTGCTGAGCATGGAGCCTGAAGCAGGGCTCAATCTCACAACCCTGAGATCATGATCTGAGCAATATTTAAGAGTCGGATACGTAACTGATCACCATTCATATGCCCCTAGGAAAATATATTTTTAAAGAAAAAATAATTAATATGATGTCACTGTTGTGTTGAAACTATAATGGTAAATTTCAAGACTGAGTGAAATTTTTGAACTTAATAATAATTTTAGACTGGGTATTTCAACTGCTTTGCAATATCCTTGTGTTTTACATTAGGGTCAGATTAAAGGTAAATTAAAATAGAAAGACTGGAGCACCTGGGTGACTCAGTGGTTGAGCATCTGTGTTTGGCTCAGGTTGTAATCCCGGTGTCCTGAGATCGAGTCCCACATCAGGCTCCCCACAGGGAGGGAGCCTGTTTCTCCCTCTCCCTGTCTCTGCCTCTCTCTATGTCTCTCACGAATAAATAAAATAAATAGTTATTTTTGTAAAAAATCATTTGTTTTACAAAGTCAAAATTTTTTCTATGGATATCTTAGCTCGTCTTCTAGATTGGCATTTATTAAGGGCAGGCTAAATATGTAGTTTATCTTGGTATACTTTATATACTTTATCCGATATATAATACACATTTAATAAATAGACTTAATAAATAACTTTTAAATTCATATATCTTTTTTTCTGAATTTGAGCTTATTATACCTACATGGGCAAGGGTACATGTACTCTTTACAATCACCTGGCTAAAATGTTTGTTTTCAAGAAACATAAAGTGGTATTTGACAGACATCTGAGAAATA
The DNA here is from genome assembly GCF_018345385.1 of Vulpes lagopus. Classification (NCBI taxonomy): domain Eukaryota; kingdom Metazoa; phylum Chordata; class Mammalia; order Carnivora; family Canidae; genus Vulpes; species Vulpes lagopus. Next base: position 21,788,950 of record NC_054845.1, read on the forward strand.
ATATTGCAGAATGTATTATCAAAATGCCAACTCTCAGACAAAGCCAGAACACCTATTATTTAACTTGTTACTCAAATGAGAACATCATACACATTTGCTGACAGATTATTAAAAAAAATCTATTGCATCTGGTTTTCTGTTTGCTTCAGTAGTATTAAAATTCTTAAAGAGATTCTAGCTCTGTTCATAATTTGATAAGACTTACAACCTCAGTGTTTCAAATGTGCTCTAATCAATAGGGCAGATCACTGAAGAGATCACTACAGTCCCATTTGATGCAGGACACTGAGAAGCATTTTAATCAGTGATACAATGGGTTTTCTTTCAGAGAACTGTGAATTTTGTTTAAAATCCATTGGCTCTATTGATTATTAGGTGACATCTGCCGCATGCAAATTACTGGCTACAGGAGTGGCAGTGGATGCTAAATACTCTTGTACTCTGTAATTTAATGTATATTTTAATGAAGTGAACAGTGAGATTCCTGACAGGCATCAGCAACTTTGAAATAGTCTTCCAAATTTCTCATACAGTTTGAAAGTAATGAGATTTGTTCCATAAAGTGATAAAATTTATGCCATAAATTATCTCTAAAAGAAGAGTGCATCTTAAAGCAGTATATTTTCCTTGGTAGAGATCAAATTTTAAATAGTTGTTTAATGGGAAGTTTTTAGAAAAGCAATCTGAGCTATATTCTCTTTGAGAATTTTTGCCAAAATTATCAATGAAATGGAGCACCATATGGTATGTGAAGCCTAATATCACTTGGTCAGAAGGAAAGCCATTGATACAGTAGTCAGTGTGCTAAAACTTGGCCCTTAGAATATATCCCATCCATGCATGCATCCATTGCTTCAGCCTTCAACAATGGTCATGGAAGGCTTTCTAGGAATCAAGCTTTATTCCTCAGAATATTCAGGATGTTTCCTTGGACTTTGTAATCTAACTTATCCCTTAGGAAAATGGACTTGTTTAAAATCAGGAATGTTGTGTTTTGTTTGCCTGAAAAAATAATTTACAATATACTAAAATCATTTTGTTTAAGACGCAACCGTTAAACTTAACAAACATTATAAAATAAAACTAGCTTTTTCTCAGACCTTTTAGGGATTCCCCTGCATATATTCTTACCCTAAATTTAGTTATCATGGTATCTGCTAGTGCAGTAAGTCTGTAATTATCTACTGCAAGGAAGTTTAGTCAATGGAGTGCTTGAAGATTGACTTAACCAGTGATCCACACAGTGGATATTGTGAATTTCAAATTGCCTTTAGAGAGTTTATGCTCACTGTCATAATATTGGAACCTAAATACTTATTTCATGACTCAGTCAGAAACCTTTCCCCACAAAGTGTCCTTTATAATATTTAAATAAGGGATCCCTGGGTGGCGCAGCAGCGGTTTGGCGCCTGCCTTTGGCCCAGGGCGTGATCCTGGAGACCCGGGGTCGAATCCCATGTCAGGCTCCCGGTGCATGGACCCTGCTTCTCCCTCTGCCTATGTCTCTGCCTCTCTCTCTCTCTCTCTGTATGACTATCATAAATAAATTTTTAAAAAATTTTATAATATTTAAATAAAATGCAAATATCTTACTGAATCAGAATCCTACCCTCATGTATGATAAGCATAGATGAAACTTCCCATAGGTATGGCTTAACAAACAAGAAAACAGTGCGTAAAGGACTATGTACATGTTAACAAATATTTACTGTCTATTATGGGCTAAAATATCTTCAAGGTGCTGAGAGTACAACAATGAACAATACGCTACAAGCAGCTTATAATCCATAGGGAAGGCAGATAAAAATAAATAAACATATAATCAAACCTGTAAGATAATATCATGCACTGATGAGAACTCTGAATGGGCAATGTGATGGAGAGAGACTAAGGAAAGATATTCAAGGAAGGCCTTCCTGGAGAAAGGGCATTTGACTTGATATCTAGATGTTGAGACATCAAGAAAAGAAAATGAGTTTGTTGCTGTTCTTTTCTTTTCCCTGGATGATTTATAATCGACGTTTTCACCACTCACAATTAGTCTTTATCTAGAGGCTTCTAATAACACTTTTTCTTTAGTGTATTTCTGACATTAACTAATTAATTAATTCTTTTGGTACGCAAACCTTACCCCACCCTAAAACAAACAAAGCTCTATAAAACTTTATTGCAACCACCTCTGTAATCAGATTCCACTTTGAACAAGAAAAATAACCTACAGATTCCTTTAAATCTAGTCTTATGCTATAGTCTGATATTATACTTGAATTTTTTCAGAAATCCATCAATAAGTATGCAAGTGAATAAATAATAATAATAATAATAATAGTATTATAATATCTCTTACACAGTTTATGTGCTTCACAGTAACTCAGTGAGATTGGTAATACTGTCATTCCCATGTTATAGATTAAGAAACTAAGGCACAGAATGGTTATCTAATTTTCCCAAGATTCACACCTAGTGATAAAGGATCTGAGACTAGAACTCAAGTATTAAGGCTACAGAGAAATGTCTTCTAACCAGAATATCACAGCCACCCAAACAAAGCCACTAAATGAAATATTTTTTTCTAATTTTCCTAATGCAGAGTTTCTCAGCTTGTAAGAATACTATAACCTTAAACTTCACCAAATTAAAATAGGAAACTGAACATTCCTATGCTCTTGTCACTTTGAGGTTTGAATTTGGGTAACAAATCAGGTAGGCTGTGACTATTTCCTTATGGACTCTATAGGAAATGCCAGGAATGGCCTCCACATAAATAATGATGCCACAAGTATTGTTATATAGACCAAACATCTAGGCTTTCCTCAATATGGAAAATAAATCTCAGCATACTCAGAGCACATAAAAAACATGTATTTTCTACAAACATTTAAAAAATTCTCTGCAACCAGTCTGCAATAACATGTCCTCATAATCCTATGTCAAGTCAGCAATGACTACATTTGCTTCCAAGTTCTCACAAAGAGCATATTTGGCAATTTTTCTGGAGTTACTCAGTTATTCTAATAAGCTAAGTTACTAGATCTCAGGCTATGTTCTCCATTTAAAAAAAACATGAAGCATTCTGTTGTTTCTGGGGTTCTAGTACCTCCCCTCAAATTCTCTAAGGATATTTCTCAAAAATCCAGACAGTGGCATTGGGATTTCAGCTTCAGGGTCTTCAGAAGTTCACCAAAGAAAAAATGATGTCTATTGTCATACTTCCATTCTGATACTAAGGAGATTCTTAGTCACCTAAACCAGTATTTAAAAAAGAATCCCCTTTTATTCTTTTAATTACAAAATATTTATATAAAATAACATATAATAATATTTATATAAATAATACTTACATAAAATATATATATTAAATAGGAAACCCCTTTGAAATTTGGGGGCAGCTGGAAGAGCATTTGGATTTGCCACGCAAATATATTCAGCAATAGCAGGAACTACAGATAAAATGCATGGTTTCTACTTAAACAGAGTGCTACATTCGATATTCAAAGCCCCTAAGCAGAAGGTGTACAGATTCCTAACAGACATAACATACTCAGATTATCTAATACATAACATGAATACATTTGACCTCTAATCTTAATTCCAATTAAAATTTATATAAAGGTAAATACAGTGTGAATACTACTTTATTTTCCAAAGCTCTCACAGAAATGAAATGTTCTGTGAGATTTCTTAGGAACAGATTTTTCTTGTATAAGATTTTCGGGTGGTGTCATTTAATCATCTTACTTACCAAATCTCTAGCTGACAAAAGCCATGTACTAGTTGTAATTTCACATGCTCTTCTAAAAAAAAGCGAGTAAGGATCATTTTTTTCCAAGTACTTGTTTCAGTGTTCTCTGTTCCTCTAAGGATAGCTTTATTGTTTAATCTTTGGTTTTACAGGGACGTTTTCAGATTTAATCTATAGTTTTCACATTGAAAAGCCCGATAAAAAGGAATTTTGCAACCAGCTCAGTCTTAAGATGTAAAGATTATTAAAAGTGCCAAACCTTTCAGTTTGAGGCTGCAAGGGGGGAAGGATTTTTAAACTGAACTTAATGTCAAGGTAGCACATTGCTCACTCCCAGGGACTTCTGAGCTGCTTATGCAATGTCTTTTCAGAAGTGCAGGAGAAAGCAGGGGCAGTGGAGGAAGTCAAGCTGGGCAAGAAATCACTGGTATCTGAGCTCCTGTAGGCAAAGTCCTGATAAGTCTGGAGAGGAGAGAAGGCCCTTTGGTGTAAGGTCAATGGGTTAAATTTGACTGAGTGTTCAGAGCAGAGCTGGGGCACACATGGAGATTGAGAAGAAATGGACTGAAACAGATTTGGGAAGAAAAATTTAAAGAAAACAAAAGAGGAAATGACATGTGTCTGACAAGAGATTCTGGGCCAGGAAGGGTGTAGCATATGAGTAAAGTCAAGGTCAGGAAGGGACTCAGAGACAATGTCACTCTGGCTGGAGTGATTTTCTTACTTTTCGAATTTGTTTCTCATTATTCACAATCCCTTCAAAAATCAGGTGAACTTTTATCACCAAGTCTTGTGGTCCTAGCTCTTCCTCAGAATAATTCTCAGAATTCCAGAGCACACACATCCAGTCTCCAATGGCTTCACACAGATGCCCCTGGGTCTCTACTGGGCCATTATCTGTTAGTGCTTCCCTCAGGTATCCATGAGTGTAGTTATCAAGCTAAAGAAGCCAACACTTCCAAGAATGTGAGCCTCATGGCAGCCTAACTTCAACCTACTAGAGTTTCCTTACTAATTTACATTTGCAGAAGGTTAAAAAGCACTATGGCTCCATGATAATCTCTTTATGCTCTAAATACCCTAGTGAAATTCTCTTTCTTAGCAGAAGTACATATCTTCTATAAATCAATTATTCAGTTCCCAATGGCTATTCCTCTGGATCTGGCCTGCATGGAGAAGGGTACAAAGAACTGGAAAATGAACTATACCAGTGGGAGTACACAAAATAGTGATTCTTGCTATCACTGGCACTACAGTGTAGCAGGTATGGTGCCTGGGTTCAAATCCTGCCCCTGCCCCTTACTGCCTACAGGATTGGGGAAGTTATCGACCCTCTCTCAGCCTATGTCCTCATCTGTGGGATGGAGATAACATATCTTCCTTCATAGGGTTATTATGAGAAATAAGTCAATATAGGTAAATTGCTTGGCATGATATCCAGTAGTTAATCATGTCCAAAAACATTGTTTGAATCAGAATGGTGTCTTTAGAGTCTGTGTTGGGATTCTAACAGTCCAATAAATCTCTCTCAAAGGCCACAGTTACTTAGAGGTAAACATTTTGCTTTGGAAAATTTAGGTGCTCTTTGGGATTTTTAATGCCAGAATCAGTCCACCAGAGTTGTACAGATCAGCCTCTTCTTCAGCAAAAAAGGAACCAGCAAGAACAAAGAGTCACAGCTGTGGAACAGCAGGGTGTGGAAACGAGATTGGTGTCTCCCACTTTTTCTCATATTAGCAAGAAATGCTGGCCAAGTCCTCGCTGTACTTCAGCAGGCAATGTAAAAGTACTTCTTTGCAATTTATCAAAGAAAGGGGGACACCTCACCTTCTGACCATCTTGCTTGGAGATTTAAAGTATCACAATGGAGTTTACAAAATAAGGAACAGCAGAGCAGCAAATAATGTGCTGGGGTATCAAATCTTTTCCTTAATTTACTGAGGTTATTTAGTAGGGTAGCTTCAGGAAAATCTCAGCCCTTGAGATGATCCAACAGATTCCTTTGAGATACTTAACCCATCTTATCACACAGTAAAGAGCTTAACTGTGACCTTCAATAAACGTATTGACCATGTTAAGAAATAGCAATACTTTTTCTGCAGATTCTGTGTCTAATTCTCTTATTCTTACTACATTTGAAGGTAAAATAACTGAAAACTAGACTTTCATTCTTCAAGCAGAAGGCAAAGGTAAAATTAATTTGAAAATAATTAGTTGAAAGATTTTTCACGCCCAGAAACTTCCTGAGTCAAGAAGCATTGGTATTACCCAAATGGTCAGGTTCAAGAGGAAACAATAGCTGACATGGACAGTAGCCACTGAGACAAAGGCAGAGAACTTTCATTAACACAATTTGCAAGTGAGGAACTATGGCCCTGTGGCACGAGAGGCAGAATTTTCTCGGAACAGATGGCATGACTTGAAAAATGCAGACCTGTATAACTTCTGAGATCTCCAAGTTTTTATCTCAGAATTCCAAGCCTCTGTTTCTTGAGAAAGGAGAACCAGAACTTTCCACCTCTGTGGAAAAAGCCACAGAGGGGTCACTGCTTGAGATGATTTGTGGTATAGGCAGTTTGTAGAAAAGAAACAGAATATCTCAAACTCACTCTTGGCTGGTAAGTACTGTTGAGACAAAAATTGTTTTCTGCCTTTTTTCCCCTCTCTAAATGAATCACTTTTCAATTCCATCTTTAGAGTCTTTGACTCTTAAATAGTGGGTTTTTAAGTCAATCGATTTTAGTTCATTCATAAAAGCAAGCCGGAAAGATGAAAGATACTCACTAAATCTTTCAAGAGGCAGTACCTGGGAGTTTGGATCCCAAATGCAATCTCTTCTAAAATTCATATTGGAAAAAAAAATGCCATTTAGAGTCTAGGTTAGCTTGGAAGAGTTCTTACAGAGGGTAAGGATGTCCATTTACCATTTTATTTTTTCTCAGTAATCCTTTTCTTTCTTAGGAGAAAAAGTGGCAAATGGCAAAAACTTATTTCACATGTTCCAGTATCATTCCTGTTTGCCAGAGGAAGGCAGAGCAATCAGTGCATCTGGAAACCAAACCAGGAGGTGACATATTAGTTGTCCAAACATTTCTTTGGAAAGTAGAAACATAAGTCATAGGAAGAGTCATCCTGGAGTGCTCCAGTTGCTCATAGCAACCTGAGCTGCACAAGGCAACCACTTTGGCTTGGATTTCCAGGTTGCTTTCCATTGGGGAAGAATGCTCATACACATGGTAAATGAAGTTAATGCAGTAAAGCCGATATAAGCACTGATGTTTTATCTTCTGACAGCATATGAATGTGCAAGCATTAAGTTATAGGAGAAAAGGGGCTAATTTTAGATTTGTTCCTAGCCCTCTCCATGTGAATGGTGTCGCTGTGAGCCCAGCAATGAAGTTCACTGTGTTGTAGCAGACTGCGCAGTTCCTGAATGTGTCAACCCAGTCTATGAACCAGAACAATGTTGTCCTGTCTGCAAAAATGGTAAGACCATACTGCATTAGCTTTCAAAGAGGGGTTAGTGCAAAATACAAATATTTCACCACTGCCCATTCAATGCAAGAGCCCTCTCAGATCTGCCTGTGGTTCTTCAATGTGGGCATCACAAATTTATATTTTTATCCCACCTTAACATGAAAATGAACCAGCAATGGGTGCATCACGAAGCTTTCCATCTGGGGATTTAAAGCTCTCATAAGCTGACTTTGTTGTGATCCCTATTATTTATTTTTGATTTATAGGGAGGATATTGGAAAGAACACAGAACCACCTTTCTGTAATGACTTAATTTCACTCTTGTGGAGGCTATGAAGCAGTTCACCTCATTTCATAGTGCATAACCCAGGAGAGAGAGTAGGGTAAATGCCAGGTATTTTGCTTTGGGCATAGAGAAAACTTTAGGTTTAAAGTTATATTATCAAAGAAATATAAAATTCAATTATTGATGCACTTAAGTTGAAGGAAGAAAGACTAGAGGATTTAGGGCTTCTATTCTAGGTTTTTATTACCCTGGAATCTTTCTCTCACAGGAATTAAACAGAGGAGAACTTGACTTATAAGATTCTGGGTTCCCTTTTGGCTTTTATGGAATGGAGAGGTTGAAATGCCTACAGTATGCTGATCACTCAAAGTGATGCCATAGAGAAGACAATGCAGTGCCATAGACATAGACCCAAGACAGCATATCGCAAGCTAGTATCATGCTCTTCCTACTGGTCATGTATTAAAAAATTAAGCTCCACTAGGTAACATTCCACAAATACTCCCTCCTATCATTAATATCTGCTTGGAAAAGTGGTTCGAGCTCTTAATTAAGCTAAGGTCACTCTAATGCTGAATCCCTGTGCCTTTCCTTGAGTTAGCAGGTGCTCATCTTCCTCTATCACTCACATCTTTTTTTTTTTTTTTGGTCCTGTATTTGCCATTATATTAATTCATCTGCTAATCTTCTTTATAGAATTATAATTAGTAAAAAAAAAAAGGTATCAGTTTATTTAAAGAAAAAACAGTAGCAACTAGAACTAGTTGTTTTTATAATAATTTTTGTGTTTTAGTGTCTTCCAAAGGTCTTAGGAAGATCACTTATGACATTTTTGCAGGCACAGTTTTACTATTTCTAATCATATGAGCCCACTGAGTTGAATATTAAACTGCTAACCTGCCTTCTCTTTTTATTCTTATTCGTCTCATCCAACTGACCTGTGTCATAGTGACCATCTTTTCTGACTTAGAAGGTGGAAATAAATATCGTCCTGAAGTCCTAACCTATCTAACATATGTAAAGGTATACAATTTAAGACTTTATATTTTTTAGAGGATTTTGAAGAAACTGGAAAAGTTACAGGGAAGAACAATAAGATGATTTAATGGTTGAAAAATAGGACCTATGAGGACAGACTCAAGGAGTTAGCATAATTTGTCCTGGAGAAGAGAAGGCTCAAGGGAGACCTAACTGTCATAAAGTATATGAATGGTTAGTCTAAAGTGGAAGAGGACCTGTTATTTTTCATTTTCTCCAAGGACAGAAGGAAGAAAAAATCAGCTACCTAATCAATCTTTAAAAATAGGATTGACAAGTCTTTGACTGAAGACTTTTTTTTTTCCAGAAGCAACTGTCTAAATAGGTCCTTGAGGATCCTCTCTTCCCCAGGTGTCCCTGATTGGCTTTTATTTAACATTTATGGTAAACAAAATTATGCTTATAGTTAAAAACCCTCATCTGGACATATTTAGAATACTCGTAGAATTAAAGCATACGAGACCATATATTTAAAATACAGGGTTTACACACGCACTACTACATCATCCTAGCTACCCCACACCAAAGCCTGTAATATATCCAGAGTTAATGTCTACATCAAATGTCAAATCATTCACTATCGACTCGTCACCTTTAATTTGATACCAACCAAGATTATTCTACTTTTCTCCAGGCGCCAGAGTGGAAACTTAACTTCAAATGAAACCTTTCTATAAAAACATCATATAATAATGAATGGGCTTTAATTGTTCAGTTAATTAATTAGTCATCCATTATATCCCTGAAGCACATGTTAAGAGAACAAGATAAGTTAGGTTTTCCAGAATTTAGTGGATTTAGCCATCCACTAAATTGGCACACTACAGTTTCTGTTCCTTTCTGTCATTTTCAAGCAAACTTTTTTCTTTTTTTAATAAAGGAAATGAATCTGAATTAGACCTAGTAGAAAGACAAACTCTGATTATAACATTATGACATGTTATCTTTATCATTAAATGACACTAGTCACTTGTGCCCAAAAATTGAAGCATAATCATTGTCAAAGAAAAGCATATTAAGGATCACTGAAGAATCCTTATGACCACCAAAGATATTGGTACTTTCACGGAGAGAACAGACTGCGCCCCGTCTTGCTTGCTCTCTTCCTAAGCCTAGCCCAGAAAACAGAAACAGATGACCCATGTTTGGAAAAGCAGGGATGGGGCGGGGAAGGGAGGGGTAGATGTTTATTATGACAGAATGCAACTAGACCAATTTCTTAAATTTCTAACACATGGTAAGTCTTTTTCGTTCTATACAACAAGATTAGTTTGCCCATTATCATGTAGACTCTTAAAGTATGCCACTAATGTCTTAGATTAAAAAAAAGATAAAAATCTACCCTATGGATTCAAGGTGCAGGCAATCAGTCTTACTTTGTAAACAGTCCTATAACATTTTCTACATTTCTTAAATCTTCATAAATGTTGAACATTTTTAGTTTGCATAAATGCTGATTATCTTGGCTGCCGAATACTTTGCTTTTGCATACTAACATCAATTTCTCTGCCTTCCTGAATTATAACTTGCCAAGAGCAAGAGGCTTTAAAGATATAAAACAAAAGTTTAAAATGATAGAATCTACTGCACCTGACCTTAAAACTCAATATTCAGCTAATATAAAAATCTTCATTCTCAGCTTAAGCAAGAGCAAACAAAACAAGAAACATTCAGGGAAAATGTGCGTGATTGGGCACACACAGAGAGGGGGAAAGAGGAAGGTACTTTTTTTTTATTTGGCTAGGACTGGGGGGAATTGACAAAGGAATTTATTGGGTTGGGTTTTTTTGTTTGTTTGGTTTTGGTTTTTAAAATACTATTAAGCCTTTGCTTCTCCCTCCTCTATATCTCTACAATAGCTAGCAATTCAAATGCCTTCTTGAAAAATACAACATTTTCTGACTGTGCATCTTTCCCCAAGATTGTTACTTTGCCCTTTCAGCCCAAGTCCTTTCTATGTGAATGAATGAATATTCTTTATGGTATTCTATCTTTATATTTTAAAAAAAGTAAAGTAGCACAGCATAGAAAACAGCCTAGGGTGGAGCATCATATAAAAATTTTGAATATTAGGTAAATGATTATACATTTTATTAATATTTGTTCATTAGAGCATCCAAATAACTAGCTACATTTTTTTACCTTTGATCAGCCAATATGTCAGCGAGTTCCATATTTTCAGTGGCATATATAGTCAGTCAGTATTAATGGTTCTGAAAGAAGAGTCTCACTTTGCCAAAAATTGGAAAAGACCGGAAGGACCCACAAAATCCTCCAAACACAGAGTGAGAAGTTTCCATATCCTTTATAGTTAAACTGCAGGCGCTATTCAAATGTTTAATTCCTTTTCCCTTATTCTCTCCTGGTTTAGTAGTGATACAAATAAGACAAGAAATAGACTAGCCAAAAGAGAAAAATGGAAACAAAGACAATGGATGGGCAGTGAACAAATAAGAGGGGATGTTAGAAGCATCCACTTAGTTTAGAAGTGCCTGGGAGCAAACATATGACACATATAATTGTTAGTATCTCTAATATACAATGAGCCCCGTTTAATAAATGAGAGAAAAACAACTCTATAGGGAAGGGAATGGGTGAAGAGTATATAAAGGAAATTCACAGAAGAAAACCAAATGTCTAATACATATATGAAAATATGCTTACCCTCACAAGGGACCAGGGACATAAAAATTTTTTAAATGAGATACTAATATTGTACTCATAATAACTTGGAATTGATAATACCCCAAATCAGCAAAGATATTTTAAAAAGGGGTAAGAAAATATTGAAACAACGTTTAAGAAGGGTACTTTCCATCAAAAGTTTCATGTAACTTGAAATCAGGAGTCCCCCCTCTTGTACTTTCCCCCACATTCATATACTACATTTTTACTACATTTTAAGAGCAAAACGGTGGGAGAAAACAGTGTTCCTTCAATGGACTAATGAAATATATTGCAACCTTTAAAAAGACCTTAGTGGCACTTTTTTTTTTTTTTTACTGCTGTGTAAAATAAGCAAGGAGTACACACTATGTATTCTTTTATGTATAACATACTAACATATGTTCTATATAACACATACATTTTAAGTGATATATACTTAAAACATTTTAACTATTGTACAATTTTAAGTAGACATTAAAATTTGTGTGTATGTATATAGGAAAAGAGCTAGGTAGATACACAATAGAACACTAGTAATGATCCAATGGCTGCTTTTAGAGAAAAGTGAAAAGGTAAAGGGGGAGGGAAACAAGACCTAATCTCTTTAAAATATTAAACCCTAAAAGGTTGATCATAATGAAAACAAAGAAAAGTATACAGGCATCTCACAAAGTAGAAATGTTCAAAAAATATAAAAAACTATTCAGCTTAGTAAGTCAGATTTTTAAGAAAAATTTTAAACCCTTCCTTGTTTTTGTATGAGGCAAAAGGGAAGTTTCAGAAGAATACACACCAAATTTTTATAGTGATCCAATGACCAAAATAGAAACTAAGAATATGGGCAGCCCCAGTGGCCCAGCGGTTTAGCGCTGCCTTCAGCCTAGGGCCTGATCCTGGAGACCTGGGATTGAGTCCCACATCTGGCTCCCTGCATGGAGCCTGCTTCTTCCTCTGCCTATGTCTCTGCCTCTCTCTGTGTTGGTCATGAATACATTAAAAAAAAAAATCTTAAAAAAAAAAAAAAGAAACTAAGAATAGAAGTACAAAGGTAGAATCCAGATGTTTTATTCCATAAGCCTCTTTACTGGATGAATTAAAAAAAGAAAAACTATTTTATTTTCATAATTTAAAAGGTTGTATCAAACCTTTAAATAAAAGATAATTCTAATGTTAATTAAACTCTTCCAGAGGAGAGACAAGAACAAAATTTTCTTTTCCTTTTTCTGGAGTATCATACTGATACAAACCAAAGAATACAAACAAAGAAAATAATAAGTGGGGGGGGGGGCAACTGTAGTTATAATTAATGATAGGGAACTAATAAAATACAAAATCCCTAATCTGAAACCCTTGGGTTGTGGATTTTACAAAGAGAATGAATTTCAGATATCATATAGTGCATTACATGGCCAGTGGGCTTGGGGCAGTATTCTTCAAACACGTGGACATTTCTCCAACAAGATGTATGATAATCCTTCTGAGAATGAATAGAGTAGCACACCATCTCAAATCAAAATTTTCAGAGACCATGGGAATGGGATTGCACATTTGTGTCAGCAAAAATAATCTAGAAAAGGATTAAGATAATTAAGCATCCTGACCAAGTGGAAGTTTACAAAGAGAGTTTGATATTAGGAAATACATCAATATAACTTATTCTATTTCCAAAAAGATAATATTATATGTATATATATATATATAAAGATATTAGATGCAAATCAGCAAAATCTATTAAAACTCTTGATAAAATAAGACTGAGTGGATACTTTTTGTATGATAACGTATATCTGCCTCAGTCCAAAAGGACAGAATTATGGTTGCTAAAGGCATTTTCAATAAAGTCAGGAAAAAGACAAGGATGCTCACTATTATTTAAAGTTTCAGGTAGAGAGTGGATATGAACTAGCTAACAGAATTAGAAAAGGAATAATTGGGAAGAAATCAATTGGGAAGGAGGAGATACAACTGTTACTATTTGCACATAATATGAATGTATACTTGAAAACCCAAGAAAATAGACTGAAAACGACTCTAAAGACAATTTAGTAAGATAGCAGTATACAAAATGAATATACAGGTCTCTCTCTCTGCGCACACACACACGAAAGAGATGTATTAGTAAAGTGAAATTATGGCACTAGTATATGATGCTAAGACATTAATGAAATGTAATAAAGAGTCCATAGACCCGGGATCCCTGGGTGGCTCAGCGGTTTAGCGCCTGCCTTTGGCCCCGGGGTGAGATCCTGTAGACCTGGGATCGAGTCCCATGTCAGGCTCCCCGCATGGAGCCTGCTTCTCCCTCTGCCTGTGTCTCTGCCTCTCTGTGTGTGTCTTTCATGAACGAATAAATAAATGAAATATTTTAAAAAAGAGTTCATAGACCTAGCAACACGTGGAAATTTGGTATATGACAGATGAATTCGCATTTTGAATCAATGGGGAAAAGGTAATTTGTAAAAGAAATGATGTTGGAACAACTGGATAGTTGTCTGAAAGAAGTAATTTTAAATTTCTACCTTATAACTCAGGTAATTTTTCAATTCAACAAAGATTTAAATATAAACCTTTTTTTCCAAAACAGTACAAGAAGAGAACCTGGACCATTTGATTTGTAATCTTGAAGTGGCTATTTTTTTTTTTTTATAAATTTTTTAAAATTTTTTATTTGTTTATGATAGTCACAGAGAGAGAGAGAGAGGCAGAGACACAGGCGGAGGGAGAAGCAGGCTCCATGCACCGGGAGCCCGATGTGGGATTCGATCCCGGGTCTCCAGGATCGCGCCCTGGGCCAAAGGCAGGCGCCAAACCGCTGAGCCACCCAGGGATCCCTTGAAGTGGCTATTTTTTAAAAGCAAACAAAAATCTCCATGCAGCAAAACAAAAACAAAACACCGCTGCAAAAAAAAAAAAATAAAAATATCTTAATTATAGATTATACTCTTATATCCCAAAGGGTTAATCTCACTTATATATAAAGATCTCTTTGAAATTCGTAGGGGGGGATCCCTGGGTGGCGCAGCTGTTTAGCGCCTGCCTTTGGCCCAGGGCGCGATCCTGGAGACCCGGGATCGAATCCCACGTCGGGCTCCCGGTGCATGGAGCCTGCTTCTCCCTCTGCCTGTGTCTCTGCCTCTCTCTCTCTCTCTGTGTGACTATCATAAATAAATAAAAATAAAAAAAAAGAAAAGAAATTCGTAGGGGAAGAAAGACCTACAATTCTACTTTAAAAATGGGCAAAGAGGGATCCCTGGGTGGCGCAGCGGTTTGGCGCCTGCCTTTGGCCCAGGGCGCGATCCTGGAGACCGGGGATCGAATCCCACATCAGGCTCCCGGTGCATGGAGCCTGCTTCTCCCTCCGCCTGTGTCTCTGCCTCTCTCTCTCTCTCTCTGTGACTATCATAAATAAATAAAAATTTAAAAAAATATATAAAAAAATAAAATAAAATAAAAATGGGCAAAGAATTTCAGAAGTCATTCCACAAAAAACAAAATAAAAAGTTTCCAAAACATGTGATAAATTGCTCAAACCAATTTTAGAAAAAAGTCCAAATGAAAATTTGATAGTTTTTCTTTTTAACTTACATATTGGCATAAATCCTAAAATTTAAGAACCCACTTTATTGTTGGTCCTATGAAAAAACAGGCAAGCTCTCCTATTTTGGTGGATGTATGGAGTGGCACAAATCCTATAGAAGGAAGCTTGACAATATGTATCAAAATTATAGTATATGTATCTTTTACTCAGCAATTCTATTTACAGATGCTTGAAATGCCAAGTGAGGAAGCAGTGTTATTCATTTCCTGTGTTGTATTTCAAGTTTTAAGATAATAAAAAATGATTAGAATATTTGTAGAAATAACTATAGATTTAAATTTTCTTTTTAACATGTTATTAGTTGACAATTTAAAAAAGCTAATTTCTTCCTGTAAATACTCATTGAGGCATTTGTATTGAATTACAATTTAATTAGCTTCCATTTACCTTTCATTTATTTTTTTCATAACATGCAATGCATTTTTAAACTTAGTTTCACTGGTTCAGAATTGTAAAAGTAAATCTATTTAGTATCAACAGACTATAGACTATTTTTAATGTAAAAAACACTAACATAAATAACTATTAATTTTTGGAGGATATCTATACATACAGTTTAAAAAATCACAAAACCTTACTAAGAATTATTCAAAAAAACACTAGATAAGGAAATAAACCAAATTTCTAAATGTGAAAACTCAAATTTGTTAGGTTGCCATTTCTCTAATGATAAATTAAACGAAAATCTTATCAAATTTCTTATATGATGTAATTTTTTTTTGTAAGTTGACAAAACTTGGAAAATTTAAGTACAAAAAAATAATGTACTTGATAAGATTGGGCAATTCAGCCAACCAGATATATTAAACCAATGTATAAAGATAAAATAATTTTAGACAGTATAAAAATAGAAAAAAATAAACAGATAAATAGATTAGAAAATTATAAATTGGCCCACAATTTAGTATACAGTTAAGGTGACATCCAAGTATCTGGAGAAAGAATATATTATTCCAAAAATAGTTTTAAAGGTTAATCATTTTTAAGTGAAATTATATTCCTGGCTTACCCATTATAGAAAAGTAAGTTTCAGTTGGATTAAAGATCTAAATGCTGGGATTCTCTGGGTGGCTCAGCCGTTTAGCACCTGCTTTTGGCCCAGGGTGTGATCCTGGAGACCCAGGATCGAGTCCCACATCAGGCTCCCTGAATGGAGCCTGCTTCTGCCTCTGCCTGTGTCTCTGCTTCTCTCTCTCTCTCTCTGTCTCATGAATAAATAAATAAAATCTTTTTTAAAAAATCTAAATGCTAAAAAAAAATGATACCATAAAGGAATTTTTATAATAATGTAAACATTAACTTATCAGGATAAGGATGATCTTCCTAAACATAAAACTCCAAAAATATCTATAACAGGAATGACTTAAATGCAAATTAGATCACATAATTTAATCCATAAATTTCTTCATAAACTAAAAGAAGATAATATCCAGTTTGAGGAAGGTAAAATGCAACAGACATTCCCGGGCCTTACTAGTGAGAGTGTAAACTGATATATCCTCCCTGAAGGGAAATGAAAGTGTTCAGGACTTTGATCCATCAGTGTCACATCTAGAAGGCGTCAAAAATAATCAGATAAGCATATAAAGATGTCTATATAGAGCTATTATTCAGTCATTAATAAAAGCAAAATTTGGAAAACCTGAAACCTAAAATTCAACAATAAATAGGGTTTAAAAAACCGTAATATAGGGCAGCCTGGTGGCTCAGCAGTTTAGTGCCCTCTTCGGCCCAGGGCCTGATCCTGGAGACCCGGGATCGAGTCCCACGTCAGGCTCCCTGCATGGAGCCTGCTTCTCCCTCTGCCTGTGTCTCTGCCTTTCTCTCTCTCTCTCTGTGTCTCTCATGAATAAATAAAAATAAAATCTTTAAAAAAAAAACATAGTATATCTACATAGACTGATTACTAAGAAAATATTACAAATAATATCATAAAAAAATAAGGACATTTCCCACACACACAAAAACATATGTTCAGAGTTTATTATTGAATTAAACCATGGGCCAGAAGTCAATGCAAATATGACCCCATTTTTGTTAAAAAGAAAATATACATACAGAAAAAAACAGGAGGAAATACTTCAAAGCGTTAATGGTACTTAACTCCATGGAGTAGGATAATAGAGGATTTCTACTTTCTTCCCTTTGCTGACCTATATTTTTTTTACATCTCCTACAACAAACATGTATTATCTCTGTGATTTACAATTACTGTTTAACACAGAAAATAGACAAATTCTTTAAAAAGATCATGTACAATCCTTTCTATTTTTATAATTTATTAATAATCGATGATGTATAACTTATTAGAAATGGCATTATGATTCCTTGTTGTAAATTTGTACTCCATAAATTAATTAAATGATTAATTTAAAAAAATGATTCTACCATTTGACCTTCAACTCCTGCAACTATGACATTCTTCATAAAGCATTTGGAAAACCATCACCCACTTTATGCATCTATGAGGGGCAATTGCTAAAATATTCACTTAAGTATTTGGGCAATTGCTTAAATATACCATTTACATTTTCATGACGCTATTTCCTAAGATCAGCCTTTTAAGTCTGAAAGTTGGATGCAAGTCTTTCACCTTCATTTGATATTTTCTCACTTCCCCTTAGATAGACAATTAGTAACAAGTGAAACATACATAAAACAAACACCCAGAAGGTGAAAAATTTTCTGGCCATTGCACATATTCATTTGCTACAGAGTCCCTGAAATAGTTCATGATGAAAGCACAACCCATGAAAGACAGTTTTAAAGTCTGCATTTCATTGACTCTATAACTGAAGGTCAGAATTATCATATTGGTATAAAGTAGATGTCAAAACATAGTAATTATAAATAGCTATTTTAATGAGCCACAAACAATAATTTCCCATTGCTTTCATAAAGATTCCTCTGAAATATGAAGGAAAATATTTATATTTACGTTGTCTTAAACCAACAGGATTCCCTCTTAATTCATCAGCAAATTAAATCTCAAAAGCATTATTTTATAATGTTGACACAATGAAAATTAATGCCACATTTATTTCCTGCTAATCACGTCTCTTCTTTAATCATCAGGGATACCCAGCCCCTCAGAAAATGAAGGAAGGCCAACTCATTCAGAAGCATGAGCTTTTTCTCTGTGTTTTCTCCTCATCATATAGGAAATGCTTAGGGACTATTTTTTTCCCTTACATAAGAATTTAGAATGTTGAGTCTGGTCATCCCACAAAGCACACACTTGCTTAGGGAGTCGCATGCACATCTTCGAGTGCCATGGGTACCGTGCAGCACACCACCCCCATGGGGTACCTGAGATACTGGAGGAAGGGTGATGAACACGCACGCACACACTGAATATCTTGTTCCTAAACATTCATATCACCTCAAAGATAATATGGCTCAAATCTAGTAGTTTCACAGAGTGTTGAATATATCTTCCAGAACTGACTGTGCATTTCTATTCTTAACCCCACTTTCTCTCTTATTCTTGAGCCTCTCTTCAATTATGTTTCCATAGACTATTACTGACTTCTAGGATTGTATATAATAATCTCTAATTAAGATGCCTCTATGAACTAGGGATGACAGTAAAAGGGCAATTGGGATCACTGACAGGTTCCATGGGAGTTGGATTTGATTCTAGGAGTAATTAAGTAGGTGTAGGTTCTGGTGGTGAAGCCAAGGCATTTAGTCATGCCAAGATTCATGAACTCCCAGAAATAATCTTACCTCCCTAAGGAAGGTTTAAGTCATTAGCCATGGGAGAGCTTCACAGAGGTTACAATAGAACTGCTCATCTCAGGTTTGTTGAACCCCTAGTCCACAATGACCCTTGAACTCTACCTCCTAAGGCTCATATATCCACGTAGTTCTGAGAGGCATCCAGAGACTAATAGGCGACTGCCGACCATGAAGGCACAAATTAAGGTACAGCATCTGGCTTCCTCCAAACCTCCTCTCTGATGCAGATACATTGCGAAGTAGTACTTCTTCCTCTCATGTCAGCACTGGCATGTAGAAGCTCAGGCTTTTCAGAGAAGCCCAGAGCAAGCTGTGTCCCACCGCCTTCCCCCCTCACTAAATAGCGTCAATGTTGCACAGTCAGATAAAAATAAAACAAAGGTGCAATTTAAATAGTATCCCTTGACCTTTGTTTGTACTTGAATGTCTTCAGAAGCACTTGGGCAGGATAAAGGTGGAGGGCCTCTGGGAAGATCGACTCTCTTTCCCAGAAGTTTCAGAGGACTGGAGCAAGAAGAGTCACTAACAGACTTAACGCCTGAGCTATGGATTCCAGATTTCCTTTCTTACGGAAGGAAATCTCTTGGGCCTTCCACATCCCATGTCATTAGTGAAGAAGAGACCAAAACTCTGGGTTACCCATCCCCCAGACTCTGCTCTGCATCTGGTTCTGGGAGCTACACTGTAACACCCAATCCATCCCTTCCCATTCCTGTTCCCTGCTTTTTCATTCTCCATCTACATAGTATATATCTTACTTTTTGAGTTGCTTGTCCCCACCTCCTCACACGAGTATAACCTCCACACAGGCAATGGTTTTGTTTTGTTTGCTGTTGTATCCCCCACTACCTACAACATGTAGTAGGTATGCATCTATGGTTTTGAACGACTGAGTAAACCCCCAAAATGTGCCTTGGGAAAAATTAAAATTAGACATTTTATTATTTGAGTTAATTTAAATGCAGCTACTTCTGAAAAGTATTAGTCTTCCATTTCATAAGAATTTTCCTATGAAGAGTCTAGGATGCGTTGCATGACGGGAAGGAAGATGTTTATCAGAAGTTTTCTTTCCTACATTCTAACTTTGCTTTAGTTTACCACTAATATTAGTGGTACATATATCAGCAAGAATCACATTGAAGTGATCTAGTAGGGACAGGCTGATTGCCAGGGGAAACCATGTCCAGCTTGCTATTTTACCGCTTTATCATCTTGCCAGGGCCACCTAAAGCTTCTCTTTCTTAAGAACTGGTCACTTTAGTGCAAAATTAATAAAATACTTTAGTCAATATTATCCTTAATGATATGTTTTATCTAACAATAGGGATTGGACTTTTTAATGATTAAAGAAGCTATGAGCGTTGACCGAATATGTGATTTGTCAGTCTTTGGTAAAAACTACTGCGCTTAATGTGAAGACAGGAAACAAATTCAGAAAATGTGACTTGATCCGGGGGCAGAGGGAGAAAACCTGATTGCAGGGGATCATATTTAACTCTAGAAATCAGACTGTGCAACTGGAAACGAAATCAAAGAAGGGTTTACAGAGGAACAAAGGCAACTCGCTAACTAATGTCTTTTCCAGCATATAGCGACCAGGACACTTGCAAGGATCGCCGTGGCTGAGGCAGGAAGCCCTTGCAGTAAGACCTCTGATATTTAAATGTAGCTCTGAGCTGCTTCAAATCAATCTATCAGAAATGTTAAACCTCTTTTGAAACATATTTATGGTTGGATGCCCCTCAATTGAGAAAAGGGAAATGGGAAGTTCCTGCATGCATACTTATTTTGCTTACATGAGCTTCATTTGTATAAGGTGATGGCACAGAGCAGCCATAAACGCTGCTGCTTGTCAGGGTAGATAACCAGCCAACCCTGAGTCCTCCCTTCCTTTCACCCGTCACTTTTATGTGTGCTGCAGAAAGGTCCATAAAGCAACACACCCATCTTCTGGAAGGCTAAGCTCAGTTAGTTTCCAACATCATTAAATAACGAAATGGTTGGCAGTGTCGTATCCAAATCTTGAAAGCCTGCCTCACTCCCAACTTTCTGTGTTAAGATTTAAAATAGGAGCAAGCTGTAGGCACTAGGGACTGAGGTCATGTGATTAAGGTGTGGCGTTCTTGGTTTGGGCCTGCTTTTGACCCATCTGCTTTGACTTGATGGTTTCTTTAAGAGTGGGGACAGATGACAATGAAAAGCAACACAGTAGGAAAGCTGCAGTAGAGGAGAGCATGCAAGCCTTTCGAGCCAGAATTCCTGCAGGTTGAGGGTAAAAAACCACAACAACAAACTTAATTGGTTTCTGTTTTAGCTCCCAATAAATGCAATAGTGAGGTCCCGGAGCTTAGCGAAGCAATCAGCCCCCCATGCAATGTCATCTGAAATGTACCCCCCTTCCAGCCTGCCAAAGCCCGTATCCACATACACACACATTCCTAAACACTTTGATGCTCATGATTTCTTTCATTTCTAAAACTGATGTCACTAAAAATTTGAGCAAAATAGCTGGGAGAAACACCAGGTATTAATGACACCAATTAAGTTACATGTGTTTTCTTAGGCTTATCAGGCAACTAAGTCACCAAACACTGGCCTAATGAGTTTAAATGTGGGGAAGAGGAAAGCTGGGATAGCCAGGAGGCAGTGGGAAGATCCTGGACCAGAGGGAGAAGGCCTCGGACAGGTACCTGATGGATAAGTGAGGGAACAATGAGTCCCAGAAGAGTGAAATAGAAGGAGATGTCTGCTGATGGCACATGCTGAAGGAAATACTTGTCTTTTTCATATATTCTCTCAATAAGTGGTCTAATAATGATAATTAATCTACCAAGAGTAATGCTAGCGTTTATTAAATCTTCATACATTCTAGGTGACTTGCAGATATTAACACATTTCATCTTTACAATAATCCCATAAAGAGGTAACAATAATAATTGCTTATTTTCAAAGGAGCAAACTGAGACTAAATAAATTAGCCTCAGACAACAGCTGGGATTTGAACCCTGTTCCATTAAACTTCAAAGCCGGTAGTGTTTAGGCAATAGTTTTCAAAGTAGCCACCCGCCTCCATCCCGCCCCCACCCTGGGCCAGCAACATTACCATTATCTGGGAACTAGTTAGAAATGCAATTTTCTGAACCCACCCCAAAACTACAGAATTAGAAATTCTGGGAGTAGGACCTGGTATTCTGTATCTAAATCAGCCTTCCAGGTAATCCTGAACCTCAAAGCCTGAGACCCATATATATATTCCCAGGTGTCTGTTAGAGAGTCTGTTCTCTTTCAAAAGAAGGATGGGTGGGAGGAAGGTAAAAGCTGAAATAATCACCAGCCATGTCATCTGAGATAATGTTATACCAGGACAAGAAATACAACAAGGCTTAAAGGGAAGGGTCAGACCACAAAATACCCTGTGGTTAAAGTGCAGCCACTTACAGGTTCGCAAGGATCTAGGAATGGTAAATCCCAATATGGACAAACACAGGTCCCCCAGGGATTAGAAATGATATAGGTGGGAGATACCATAGAGGTGATGGAGGTGATTCTCAGGTCAAGATTGAGCAGACCTAAAGGTTGTAATAACAAAAGTTAAATTCAAAAGGTTTTCAAAGGCAGCAGCAATCACTAGAGAAGGCAAAATAAGGAAAGGAACAATATGGACATAATATATGGATAATTCATTCTTCATCCATCATGTTTGTCTTTACTCATGTGTATGAAATGATTGTTTCAAGTGAATTATTCTTTCCATAGTTATATGGTGACTTTTAACATTTTACAAGCCATAATTATATTTGAGACTATTTTAATCTTTCTAAACAGATGTACTGAGGTCTGACATGAAATGAACTCTACACTTTTAAAGTATATAGTTCACCATTTTGACGTATGCATACCTGTGAAGCCATCACTGTAGTCGAGAAAGGACCCATGTCTGTCACTCCCAAAACTTTCCTTGTGTCCCTCTGTACTTCTTCCTGGCTCTTCTCTGCCACACCCCAAACCAGGCAATCTCTGTTCTGCTTTCAGTAATGACTGAAATTAATACATAAATTTGCATTTCTTAGAACCTTGTATAAATGGAATAACTCAGTATGTACCTTCTTTTGCTTGAATTCTTTCATTCGGCATGATTATTCTGAATTCATCCATATTGTAGTATTTATCAATAGTTTACTCCTTTTTTTATTATTGAAAAGTACTCCATGGGATAGTCATGCCACAGTTTTATCTATCCATTCACTTCTTCATGAACTGGATTGTTTCCAGTGTTTGACTATTATAAATAAAACTATAAACATCCCTAACCAAGTTTTTTTTATGGATATAGACTTAATTTTCTATTGCTAAAATATCTATATGTAGAATGTTGGATGCATAGGTAGGTGCATATTTCACTTTTGTTTTTTAATGCCAAACTTTCAGGGTGGCTGTATTATTTTTCAAATTCCCATCAAAAATGTATATCAGAGTGTTAGTTACTCAACATCCTCACCAGTTCTTGGGATCATCAATCCTGTTTAATTTTAGCTACTCTAATAGAAGTGTATTATTATTTCATTATGGTGCTAAATTGCATTTTCCTAATAACTATCAACCTAATGTTGAACGTCTTTTCATATGCTAATTTCCATTTGTATATATTTTTAGGGGGATATTTGGTTAAATCACTTGCCCATTTTTTTTTAATTAGGTTGTTTTGTATTATTAAGTTTGGAGAGTTTTGTGTATAGAGACAAGTCCTTTATTGGACATAGGCTTTGCAAATATTTCTCCCAGTCTGTGCTGTATCTTTTCATCCCCTCAACAGTGTCATTTGAAAAGAGCAAGTTTTTAATTATAATGAAGTCCAATTTACCAATGTATTCTTTCATGAAGTGTGCTTTTGGTGTTTTACCTAACAAATCTTTGCCAAATGCAAAGTCAAAAACATTTTTCCTATGTTTTCTTCAAGAAATGTTTTACTTTTAGATTTTTACATTTAGGTCTGTGATTCATTTTGTGTATATGATGCAAGGAATTGATTGCAGTTTTGTTTTAATATGTATATCTAGTTGTTTTATTTTTTATCTGTTGTGGGAGTTCGGAAGGAGAGGAAAAGAGGATCTTCAGCAGGCTCTGTGCAGATCTCCATTTCACGAACCTGAGACTATGACCAGAGGCGAAATCAAGAGTCAGATGCTTAACTGCCTGAGCCATGCAGGTGCCCTTGTATCCACTTGTTCTAGCACCATTTATTGAAAAGACTTTTCTTTCTCCACTGGATTGTATTCATAACTTTGCTGAAAATCAGCTGTCCAAATATGCCTAAATACATTTTTATGATTTTCTCAACTCTCCATTTTGTTCCACTGAAGTTATTTTGGCTATTCTAAGTCTTTTGTATTTCCAACTAAATTTCAGAATCAATATATCAGTTTCTACCCCCAAAAAAGTCTATTTTGATTGGCATTGCATTGACTGTATACATTAATTTGAAGATAACTGACATCTTAACAATATTATCTTTCAGTTCATTAACATGGTATGTCTCTCTGCTTATTTAGTTCTTCATTAATCTCTCTCGGCACTGTTTTGTGGATTTTAGTGCACAGGCTTTCCACATCTTTGGTCAGTTTTATTCCAAAGCATTTTTTTCTCTTTTTAAAATTATTATTGTAGTTAGTATGAATTTTTAAAGTTGTTACTTGGTGCTACCATATAGAAATAAAATTATATTTGTACATTGTTCTTAGATCCTGAAACATCCCTAAACTCAATTACCATATCTTGCTGCCTTTCTTTCTTTCTTTTTTTTTTTTTTTTTGACAGTCCACTGGACTTTCTTTTTCTTTTTTTTCTTTTTTTTTTTTTGGACTTTCTATATAGATATTTATTCTTACATGTAAATATACTTCTATTTCTTCTTTACCAATCTGGATGCTTGTCAGTTCTTTTTCTTATTACATTTTCTAGAACATCTCATATAATGTTGAATAGAAGTACTGAAACCATACAGTCTTGTGCTATTTGAATGTGAAAGGGAAATAATTTGGTCCTTCCCAATTGCATATGATTTTACCTGTAAGTTTTTCATAAATGCCCATATCAGGCTGAGAATGTCATCTTTTACTCCTACTTTGCCAAGAGATTTTATCTTTTGGGTTTTGTTAAGGGCTTTTTCAATATCTATTAAGATGATCATTTAATTTTTTTATAGTTTTTAGTATAGTGAACTACACTGATTTTCAAATATTAAGACAGCCATGCATTCCTAAGATTTGGTCATGCTTTCATATATAGTGGAATTTGATTTGCTAAAATATTTTTTTCCTTTTTTTTTAAATTTTTATTTATGATAGTCACAGAGAGAGAGAGAGAGAGAGAGAGAGAGGCAGAGACATAGGCAGAGGGAGAAGCAGGCTCCATGCACCGGGAGCCCGACGTGGGATTCGATCCCGGATCTCCAGGATCGCACCCTGGGCCAAAGGCAGGCGCTAAACCGCTGCGCCGCCCAGGGATCCCACTAAAATGTTTTTTTTTTTTTTTAAATATAAGTTTATGAGATATGTTGGTATGCAGGATTTTTATCCCTTCCTTCCTTTCCTCCTTCCTCTCCTTCCTCTCCTTCCTCTTTTCTTTCTTTCTTTCTTTCTTTCTTTCTTTCTTTCTTTCTTTCTTTCTTTCTTTCTTTCTCTCTCAGGTTTGGGTATTAAGGTATTGCTGCCCACGTAGGATAAGTAAGGGAAATATTCCCCCTTTCTCAATTTTCTGGAAGAGCCTGTGTAGAATTATTATTAACTTTCCCTTATTTGTTTGGCAGAATTAATCAATGGCTTATGAAATTATCTAAGCTGGTTATCTCTATGGCCATGTTTTTAAAACAAATTTATTTAATAGATACAGGATTATTTGGGTTATTGAACCTTGAATTAGAATTGAAAATTTATTTCTTCAAGGCATTATATTTTCTCTAAGTTGCTGAATTCCTAATCATAAAGTTGTTAATAATGCCTAACTATCTTTTTAATATCTTAAAATTCTGTAGTTATTCCATCTTGTTCCTGATATTGGTAATTTCTCCTTTCCATGGTTGTTTTTTCCTTATTAGTCTGGTGAGAGTTTTACCATTTTTATTTTCTTAGATAATGAATTTGGGGATTTATTGATCTTTGCTAATATTTTTTTTTGTTTTCTATGTCATTGATGTCTGCTATAGTCCTTAAAGTCTCCTATCTTCTACTTACTTTGGGTTTACTTGCTCTTCTTCTTATGGCTTCTCAAGGTACAAGCTGGCATAATCAATTTGAGAAATTTCTCCTTTTCTAATATAGGTGTTTTCTATAATCAGCCTACTTTCTACTTTAGCATCACCTGCCAATTTTGGTACATGTTTACATATCCACTAAATTGAAAATGGCTTCCCAATTTCCTTTTTGATTTCTTCTTTGAACCATGAGTTAGAGTATGCTAGTTTCCAAATAGTGGACATTCCCTAGGTACTATTTGTCACTGATTTCAGATTTAATTCCACAAAGATGAAAGAACACGCTTCTACCACTTGAATTTTTTATATTTATTGAGATTTGTTTTATGGCCAACAATGTACCTTATCTTGATAAATATTCCACGTGTACCTGTAAAAAACTATCTTTGAGTAGTCTGTACCTGTAATTACACCAATATGATTGATATTAAGTGTTTCAGATCCTTACTGACATCCTGCCTACTGTTTTATCAGTTACTGAGAGACAATTATTGACACCTCTGATTATACTTGGATTTGTGCATTTCTTCTAGCAGTTCTATTAGCTTTATTTCATATACTTTGAAACTCTTATTATATGCATCAATATTTAGGATTCATTATGACTTCTTTATAAATTGACTTCTTTATACCTATTAAATGACATTCCTCATACCTGATATTATTTGCTCAGTAACCTTATTTTGACATTAATACATTCAATCTGCCTTTTTTGTTGTTGTTGTTAGTGTTAGTACGCTGCATCTTTTCCCATCATTCTACTTTTATCTATTTGTGTTTGTATATCTGAAGTCCTTGTCTGGTAGGCAGCATAGTGTTGGGTATGCTTTTTAATATCTGCATTCTCCCATCCAAGTACTAACCAGGCCCGATCCTGCTTAGCTTCCGAGATCAGATGAGATCGGGTGCGTTCAGGGTGGTATGGCTGTAGACATATCTGCATTCTAATTGAGGTATTTAAACCATTTATATTTAACTATTGATATATGGTAATGTTTAAATCTATCATATTGATTATTTTTCTAATAATCCTTTTTCTTCCATTTCCATCTTCTTCAGAATATTTTATGACTGTATTTTATTCTTTACTGGGTATTTAAACTATAATTATTTTGTTGTCTTATTGGTTTCTTTAGGCTTGTAGTATATATCTTTAATTCATCAGATTTGACATTCATGTAATATTAGCTCACTTCTGGTATGGTATAAGAATCCTAAAAATGGTACACTTGAGGGGCACCTCCGTGGCTCAGTCATGTAAGAGTCTGCCTTTGGCTCAGGTCATGATCCCAGCATCTGGGGATCAAGTCCCGAATCCAGCTCCCTGCTCAGCAGGGAGCCTGCTGCTTGCCTTGCTCCTGCTCTCTGTCAAATAAATACATAAAATCTTTTTTTTTAATACATAAAATCTTTAAAAAAAAAATGGTACACTTGAATTTAAACCTCCTGACCTTTGTAAGACTGTGGCCATATTTTTTACTTTTACATATGTTATATACCCTACAATACTTTGTTTTTTATTTAAATTGTAAGTCATCCTTAAGTGAAATTTAAATAATACAAAATTATATATATATGTATAAAACACATGCACACTCATCATTTTCAATGCTTTCCATTTCCTTTATGTAAATCAATATTTTCATCTAGTATAGCTTTTCTTCAATCTGAATGAATTTTTAAATTTCTTATAGGGCAAGTGTGTTGGTGATTTTTTTCAGATTTTTCATGTCTAAAAAATATTTAATCTTTGTTTTTTTAAAGATATTTTCAATGGTATATAATTCTTGCTTGATAGTTGTTTTTCTTTCAGTACTTTGAAGATATTGCTCCACTGTCTTCTCCCTTGACTTTTTTTTCTGACAAGATATCAGTCTTCTCTTACTTTTATTCCCATAATTGCAAGACATTTTTTCCCAACTCCACTCCCAGCTGCTTTTAAGATTATTCTCCATCACTATTTTTGCGCGTTGTGATTATTATGTGACTTGATGTAGTCTTTTTAGTGTTTCTTATGCTTATGATTTATTAATCTTCTTATGCCTATAGGTTTACAGTTTCCACCAAACTTTGAAGTTTTCTAGCTCATTTTTCAAGTATCTTTTCTCTCCCCAACCTTTGAAAACCCCAATTATACATGTATAAGCTGCAGAAAATTGTCCCACACTTGATGTTCTGTTCGTCTTTTTAAATTTTCTTTTCTTTCTTTTCGCATAGTTTCTACTGTTAGCTCTTAAAGCTTACTAATCTCCTGTGCAATGTCTTATTTGCCAATAACCATATCCGCACTTTGTAGTTTTCATCTCTAGAGGTTCCATTTGTGTTTTGTTTTAGGTTTGGCTTTGTTTTCCTGATTTCTACTTAAAGATTTTGAATAGATGTAATGAAGTTATAACTGTCTTGATGTTCTTTTTTCTGTTTATTCTAGCATCTGTGTTAGCTTTATATCTTTTCTATTGATCACTTTATCTCCTTATATGAATCATATTTTCATGCATCTCTTCATGCCTGATAATTTTTTATTGACTGTCAGACATTGCAAATTTTACCTTGTTGGGTGCTGGACATTTGTTTTTCTATAAATATTTTTGAGCTTTGTTACAGTACAAAGTTAAGTTACTTTGATCCTTTTATCTTTGGCTTTTAAAGAGTGTTCAGCAGGACTATAACAGGGCTTAATCTAGGCTTATTATTTCCCACTAAGGCAAGAAATATAGAGTACTGTACCCAATACCCTATTAATCATAAGGTTTTCCCATCTGGCTGGTGATGACTGGCACTTTACCCAGCCCTGTTTCCTGGTGGTCCTTCCCCTAGCCTTGGGTAGTTTCCTCACATACATATGCTGATCAATACTCAGCTGAATATTTGAGGGAAATGATCTGCAGGTCTCTGTAGTTCTGTCTATGAGCATCTCTCTCCTCACTAGTACTCTATCCTGCAAACTCAGACTGCCCTGGTCTCCCCAAGACCTGAACTGTGTAGATTCAACTCTGGGAAGTTTCACAACCTAGGGGTATGACCTAGAAATTCTGAGGGTAGAAACATTGAGCAATCATAGAGCTTCCTGTATTTGGTTCCCAGCTCTCAAGGATCACTGTCCTCCCTTGCATAATATCCAGTGTCTTAAAAAAAACACTATTTATATACTATTTTTGTTTTTCATTATTTCTATTGGGAGTATAAATCTTTTTTTAAAAAATTATTTATTTATTTGACAGAGAGAGAGAGAGAGACCAAACGAGAGAGAAAGAACACAAGCAATGGGAGCAGCAGGCAGAGGGAGAGTAAGAACAGGGAGCCCGATGTGAGGTAGATCCCAGGACCCTGGGATCATGACCTGAGCCAAAGGCAGACGCTTAACTGACTGAGCCACCTTGGTGCCCCCGGGAGTGTAAATCTAGCCAGTTACTGTATCTTGGACATAACTGGAAGAACATAGTTTAATTTCATAACTCATATTTCCCAATAGAAACCTAGGCTCATTTAATCTCTGCCTTTCACAGCAATGCTGAGCAATTCATAGCTAAATAAATTAGAATAATAATATTCATTGCCCCCATAATAAGTGCCAAATGGTTTTCATTAAAG
Source organism: Vulpes lagopus (assembly GCF_018345385.1). Taxonomy (NCBI): domain Eukaryota; kingdom Metazoa; phylum Chordata; class Mammalia; order Carnivora; family Canidae; genus Vulpes; species Vulpes lagopus. The sequence continues at coordinate 21,818,339 of NC_054845.1, forward strand.
AGAGTACCTACTATGTCTTAGCCATTTTGCTAGTTTACACAAATTATTTCTACTCTTACCATATTATGAAGTTTTTACCTTTTTTTTAAAATTTTACCTTTTATATAAATGGAGGAAATTAGTTTTAGGGATGTGAAATAATGTGGCATATATACAGTAAATGATTATTTAGTTTTTATATCCAGATTTATCTAATTCAAAAACTTCATACCTTTCATAGTGCTATGGTTATTATTTACTATAAAATATAAACAGAACATTTAATAATGGATTTTCTAATTATACTTCCCAGCTAAGGACATTAAAACATTTCTAACTTACCACCTTAAAAGATTTAGCTGACTAGCAGAATTTAAAAAGAGATTTTCTGTAGATCAGCAGGGAAGGAAAATTTATATTGCAAGAATGAAAGTGATAAAATGGAAAGAATATAAAGTGGTTAATTTTATCACTCAGTTTAATGCCAAATACTGAGAATAAGAATTTGCAGAAGAGAAGGGGACCCAGAGATGCAGAAATCCAAAGGAAACTCAGAGAAGGAAATTGGTTCATTTGGCAAACCACCAAACAGCATGATTACTGACTGAATAACAGAACTTTGAGACTCTTAAGAAGCTATATTATTCTGGTGGTTTATAAACCTCCCTTCTCGAGTGTTGAAGATAAAAGTTCTTTAAAAATTAATATTACTAATTTCATCTTCATTAAAGGTATCAAATATTTTTTACTTAAAATTATTTCAAAAATTAATGTTCTTTATGTTAGAAGACACTCTCAGATCTTGGTTTAATTATTTTAAGTAAGTAAAAATTCAATTAATATTTTCAGTACAAAAAATAATCATTTTTTAAAACTTCTATGTTATTGTAACTGTTACAAAACATCAAATAATTACATTGTACTACTGAAATGATGAAAGATCCGCAAAATACAATGAAGCCAAACAAACATCCCATATGTATTGCGCAAATAATTATCAAGTAGTCAGGAATGATCAATTAGCTCTAATGCAATCCATGCAGTCAACCATAATAACGTCACATGAGAAGTGGGTATAATGTCTATGGCTATCATGGGTACAGTGTTTATGAGAATATGAAAAAAAAATCTATACAGCATTTGAGATTTCTATATTCCCTTAGGGATAACTGAAAGTAAAGTAGCATTGAAAGGCATTAGGGAAAAAAAATTTTCAGAACTACTCTCCATTCATTACAGCTATTTAAAATTTCCTACACTGAGGCAAAATGTAAACTTTAAGACTGTTTCATTCCTATTGAAGAGAAGCCTAAGAAAGAATCTTGACTGTACAAATGAATACTCATGATAAGATTTTCTTTACAGCATGGTTGTAAAGAATAGAAATGGAACTGATTTTCCCTATGTCTCAGCATTCTTCAAGCATCCAAGGAGCTTAGAGCCAACTCTTTTAAACATGGTTTGACTTTAAAAAAAAAAAAAAAGAAAGAAAGAAAGAAAAAGGAAAAAGGAAAAAGGAAAAATGGCAACAATGATGTTACATGTGTGTCCTCAAATGAACTCTCAACATATGCAAAACATTATGGTGACAATGTGAATACAGATATGGAGCTATTACAAAATAGATATTGCTGTAAGAAGAGGGGCAGACTGCAGACTCTTTCCTGATTATTTTCTAGATAAATTATAGAGGAATAGAACTTTAAAACTGAAAGAGACCTTGAAAATCATTTGATATAAATCTTGTATTTTGCAACTGAAGAAAGCCCAAGGATGAAAGGTGGAGGTGAATTGTTCAAAATACTACAACAGAAAGAATTAGAACCCAGCTCTGCTCAGTCTGAGAGGACCGTGTTTTAAACCAAATAAGCACATATTCTGCATGTATTCTGCATCTCATAGGTATCAGTTGGTTTGTTTTCATTTAACAGGAATGCTTGTACATTTTTAGGACAAGTATTTTATAGAATTTAATTTGTTTTTATATGCTGCTGGGTGTTGAGTGCCAATCAAATGATTCTTAAGGTTACTTTTATTTCATAAGTACCTGTGCACCTACAAGTGAAAATATGTGGTTAGAATGGTAATGGAAACATTTATTAAAGACAACTAGGGGATTGGGACGCTTGGGTGGCTCAGCAGTTGAGCATCTGCCTTCAGCCCAGGGCGTGATCCCGGGCTCTTGGGATCAAAGTCCCGCATTGGGCTCTCTACAGGGACCCTGCTTCTCCCTATGCCTGTGTCTCTGCCTCTCTGTGTGTGTCTCTCATGAATAAATAAATAAAATCTTAAAAAAAAAAAAGATGACAACGACTAGGGGATCTGGCATGTTAATAGGTTTGGGAAACACCATGCCCCAGGGCCAACATAAGGAAGGAAGGAAGGAAGGAAGGATGGATTGATTTCACCTTACTTCCTAGAAAAAGAGATCTCAGAATTTTTTACTGAAATGTTGAAAAATAGCTGATGAGAGTTTCTTTTTTAGCATCCATATCTGTCCAGTGGCATGTTTTATTATTGTCATGATGAACATTTTCCATAGCACAATAAAATTAAAATATCAACTTTTTGTGCTCAGTTTAGCAAGTATTTTTGGCCCTCCTTCATTTAGTTGACACATATTTATTGAGTACCCACTGTGTGCCCTGCATTGTACCAACTGCTAGAAATAAAATGGTGACCAAGATTAGTCCATACCTTCAAAAAATTTCCAGCTTTAAGAAAAATCCAGGCAAACAAACAAGCAAAAAGCAATTAATTGCTATTTCAATACATTCAAAGAAAATTATAGCAGAAAACCTGCTAAAGAGTGCCTTAAGGGAGAAAAATAAATAAATATAACTTTAAGTCACATTGGTTATATTGGAGACAATCAGTTATAAGTAACCAATATGGGGCAATCTATTGGTCCTTATGCTTTCCCTTCTGCAGAATCTTTGAACTATTATGTCCACTAGTTTGAGCACAGCTGAAAAGATTGATTTCATGTGCTTATAACTTAATAAATGTTTAAAACCTTTTTATTGGTGTCTGGTTGTGTAGAAGATTGATAGAGCATTAGAATTAGCAGATCAAACAGATATTTGTGCTACATGCTGCTCTGTAGTCCCATGATAAGAAAGAAAAACCTGATAGAGAATATAGGAAAAATAATAAAATACAAACTAAAGGTTAGAGTTTAGGAAATTATGATATACAAATTAGAAAGTTTTTTGAAAATTTCCATGACTTTGTTTCCTTCTCTTCCCTTCCACACCACTTGAGATCCTTCAATCATCTTCCCTCTGTTTCTCTGACAGTCCTAACAACTTAAATCATCTATAATTTCATTTAAAACATCAGCAGGTAAAGAAAACTCTAATTTCAAATGATCGTATCTGTGATTTGTTCTTTTAATTGTTAAAACTTGAAAATATTGACTTCCCCTGTTGTTTCAGGGACTTCAACAGCAAATACCTAAAGTCTTTTAAAAGACTCTCCATAGGAAAATAAAAGTATTTGCTTATCAAAAACTAAGTAAGCAGAAATAACAGAATCTCACTTTGTAGCTCCCTATTGATTCAGCTGGTCAGCATGTTATGGACAAATTAAGATTAGGTTAGAAGTTAAGTTCAAGGTCATACATTAATGAAATATATCCTCTTGATTAAAAACTACCTATTTCCCCACAAAAATTTTCAAAGGTTGTCTCGGTGATTTCTCAGTAATTTTATTGTTTGTAAAAATGTCTCAGTAATCTTCCCAGCATGAGGAAGATGGCATTATCCAGATTGGCCATGCTCTAAAATGAATTAATTCCTGGAAACCTACTGTAAGAAGATATGTTTCAACATCTAAAGCCCCTGACCCCTTAGAGATTGCAGGCTCTTTACTTTGCATCTCATGGGTATATAATTATGTATAATTTTGAATAAAAGACGAATGTTATTTATAAGTAGTCATTAGAAACTAAAATTGATAAGTATGTGAATAAATATGTTAGGGCAGGAATGGGAAAGTAGGCATTGTACTTTCATGTACTATAGGGTGAGTAGGTGAGATGAATGTAAAACTGGAAAAGGTAAAGTTGCCTGTAAAATGGACATTCATTGGGCAACTAGGTCACTTACTATATACATATCATCTCATTTAATCTTCCCAACAGTCCTTTTACAGATGACACTGAGACTCAGAAACTGAATTATCATGGATCTCATGGCAGGAAAGTTGTAAGCATCTATATTCACTAGTTCCTGTCCTAAGCCCATGGACTTTGGACATGTGCTCTACGAACAGATTTCCTAAGTATTATAGTGTCATTCATATGTTCCATTAATAAAGGTTAACATAGAACAGAAAACTGAAGCTCTACAACAAACTCATGGGACCCTATAGCTTTTAATACCATAGATGTGCTCTGCACTCTACCTTTAGCTTCCATATTTTCTCTATCTGCATTGGGTGAGGACTGGTTGCAAATGACCAAAAGACCCAGTTCCAGTTGACATAAGCTAAAGAGATTTACCCAACTGAAAAATCCAAGGGGACTTCACTCTAAATGAATCAGGGGACTCAGACAATCTGAAGATTTGATTTTTTTTTTTTTTTTGGTCATTTCTCTGTTCTCCATTTCTCTTGTTGGTTGCATTTTGAGGCCCTTTGTGGTGATAACATGGCTGCCGGCAGGTTCAGGCTTACTTCCTTGTATGTGTATATCTAGTGGAGGAAAAGGGAATGGATAGATCTTTTACATAATATTTAGTGTGTCTCACATTGACCTGAATTGAAAATAAAAAGATTCCTGCACAATAAATTATGATGCTCAATGCCAGGCTGAAACTACATTCCCATTTCTAAATTTGACAGTGGAAACACCACCACTAGAGCCACATGGTAGTGAGTGTGGGTATTTTCCCAAGAAAAATAGGAGGGCTATACTCAGAGAAAAAAAAAAAGTAGTATTTCCTAAATGTCAGAAAACATGACATTTCCACTATAGTTCAGAATTAGGAAGAAAACAGAAATATTTGCTATAAAAAAGTCTGCGGGTACATGCTCCAGAACTATTGGTGTTTGCCAATAACACAGACAAATACATTATGGATAATTCAAGAACAAGCAAACTTTATATAAAATATAACGTAGTCATGTTACTACATGTTCAACTCATACCTAATGGGAACCACCTTTGGATACAAGGAATTCTGATGCAGAGCATCACCCAAAAAACAGGCATCAAATTGAAGAGACCTAGAATACAAGTCTTTCCTTTAACAGACTAGCATCCCATGTCACCATCGTGGTAATAATGTCGTCAAAATAGATGTTCAGAACATCTATTAGATTTCATGAGAAATCTTGCATTTTTAATGTCATCACTTTGTTGAACATTCATATAGAAATATACACAGAGATACTCCTAGTTTATGAAAAGCTTTGGATGTCTTGAGATTGGGTGGGATAGCATGGAGTTTTATAATTTTGGTGCCTCAAAAATTAGCCCACTTTTGTTTTTCCTGTTACCTTTGGGAAACATGGTCAAGGTCAGGAGATAATCTGTATCTACGGGACATGAGCAAAGATAAAGAATCATTTTGGTCGCATTAGCATGTGTCTAGGTGAGCTAATCAATGACAAACATCTTCCCTGACACTATATAGGAAAAGAGCTTAATCATCACAGACACCTCTGGAAAATGTCATGACAGTCTGAAGATTTTATCCACGAGAGACAGGATAGTCCATGAGTTTCAGATGAACATAATCTGTATCAGTATAACCCAATTTCCAATAATATTTTTATCTTATTGTCATCTGCATTGCAACACTGAAAGAAAAATTGAAAGAAGAAAATATTTTACTGTCTACATAGAAAGCAGAACATTTTCTTCACTTTGTAAGAAAAGAGGCTCTTTCACACATAGAAACTTACTGACCAGCTAGCCTACAAGAAGGGAGGTAGTATGGCATGCTAGGAAGTGATGAGGATGTACCATATGAGGACTGTAGTTCAATTCCATTCGCAGCATGACCTTGAGCAAAGCACTTCATCTCTGTAGAGCTCCATTGTCTCACTTGCAAAATGAAGCCAATAAGACCTGCCCTGCCTGCTTCCTGAGTCTGCTGACATTTAAATGTGTATGTTAAGTATTTTGCCAAATATGACCTATAGGAAGACAAAAATGCATACTTGTAAAAAAATATATTACAACATTTGAAAGGAAAAATGCTTCCCATTATTGTGTAAGCAAACCATTCATTTTGTTCCCTGATCTTTCTTTTTCAAAACCATCAAGACCATTGTGTAATATAGTGAAGTGGTTTTGGACGGAGCTTGTGGCAATAGAGAGACCAACTCTCCAATGCTACTTTGTGAGACTCTGACCCAGCTTTTCAACCTTTCAATACCTTAGACTCCCCATATATATTGGGGAAAAATTATGTGGATAAAATGAGATAATGTAGGTAAAATGCTTTGCATAGCATCTGGCACATAATAAATGCCAGCAATTTATTGTGTCTATTCTCAGAAAGGTTTGTGATTCTATTTTCCTTAGGCTTGCTTCTCCTGGCTTCCCTTCCTACTCAGGTCTCTACGATTGCCAAAATAGCTCAACGTAGTGCCAAGCAGGACAGATAGCTTTGGCTCATTGTGGAAACTAAAGAAATACAGGGATAAATGGAATTTGGTTTGGGAAGAGCATTCTCTCTAGCACACGGTGGTCTCCCCAAGGCCCTTGAGTTGATGCAAATTGCTTGTAACTATATATCAAGCTACCTATCTGGTCTCCAGAGACGCCTTTTTGAACACTTTACATTATGTGTGTAAAAGTCCTCCTCTGGCTATTGGACCCAGACAGCTTCCCAAACAAATTCTTTGTTATACATCAATGAGACATCACAAAGAAGGTGTCTATTGAGAAGTTATAGAATTATAGCCTAAATGGCTGTACACCATCGGACCAGCCATGACCAATTTAAATGCCCAACGGAGTGAGGCAAGTAACATAAATAAGAGAAGTAACATAACTAAGAGAAGTAGGGCTTGTATTCTTTCGACAGGGACTCTCCTTATTAGCATATCCAAACCACAAAGAGGGCCGCCTAGGTGGCTCAGTCTGTTAAGCATCAACTGGTGACTTTGGCTTGGGTCATGGTCTCATGGGGCCTGGGATGGAACCCCCACGCTGGGCTCCAAGTCTTCTTAAAATTCTCTCCTCCCCACCAACTGGTGCCCTCTCTCCCTAAAAGAAATAAGTAAATCCTTAAAAAAAAAAAAAAAAGACAGTCTTCATTTCTAAAAGAAGTATACTCTTTCCATATATTTTTGAAACCTATTAATGTCTTGACTTTTATTTTTTCCACTATAGACAGAGATGTGGAAACTGGAAAATATACCCAAACCATAAGAAAATCAACAACAAGCAAAGTGGAACTAGCAGTTAGCCCCAGTGTGAGGGAGAAAATAGGAAGAGACTAATGGAAGAAAGCTCATGCCATTTGAAACAGAGACACCATTCGGCTCTGGTCAGTTCTGCTATGTAAGAATGTGAAATTGGTATTAAATCTTAGCAATTTTTGAATGAAAGCCAGAAATCTGATTTTTAAGTGAACGTCCCAACTTTTAGTGTTGGCTCCAAAAAAAGTTTAAAAACATAATGCAGGCCAACAAAAGAATATCTGTAGGCCAAATATGGCTTTGAGATTGCTGACAAGTCCAAGAGCTCCTGTTGTAAAAAAGTAACTGCTCATGACTTGCCCAAGGTCACACTGATATTGGCAGAACCTGAAGTTGATCGGGGATCTCCTGATCCCCCAGCCCAGGAAAATCGGGCTGCCTTCTCACGACTAGACCAGCCACAATATTGTTGATGGTGAAATACATGAAAATAAAACATAGCTATTAAATAGATGTGTTCTTATTCTTCCTCCACTGTTTTTCCTGAAGAGATGTCCCCATTTTCTCATGTATTATCCAGAACATGATAAAAAAAAAAACCCTTTTCTCCTTTCTTAGTGTGATAATAATTCTCACACCCACTGAAAGCAATCTTCTGCTTGATAGCTAATGTCTTTGTAGATTTAAGAAAATACACTGCAGCCAACATGCAGAGAGGTTTGGTACAAGATGCACATATTGTATCATTTGAATCAATATTTTCAATGATATATATTCAGAACAAGTCATGCACATTCTAACTGCTAGCTTGCATAGTTTTTAATACCCAGTGTGAAACTTAGAGGCCACATATTGACATTCTGGTCAAAATGACAGTTTCCATACAGCATAGCAATTGCAAAAACACTCATTTGGTTACAGATCAGGACATCAAATTTCAAATACTAATAATAAAAAGAAATTTTTCTTGGACATAGTACAGCTAATTTGCCCAGCCTTTTGTGCTTTAATGCACCGCAGGTTTAAACTAAAGAGATTACCTGTGGTTATCTGGTAAGCTAATGCCACCCAACCCAAGAGCTATATGACAGCAGGTGCTGAATAGCAAATTATTAGGTAGTGGGGAAACAGTGATTAAAACCTGCAGCTGGCCTCGTTACATCCATAATTATATTTATTCAGCACATTTGGAAAAGAAACCACATTTCCCCCTGCCTTTCTCGTAAGCATGCTCTTTCTCTTTTTCCTTTTGAGCTATTGAATATTTTTGTATTTCATCTACTTATTAATAGTGTGGAAACTCAGTAAGAAAAGCTGAACTTCAAACATTTATTTTGTCATTTGGATACATAGCTTGAACCAAGTTGTTCTCTCCCCATCCAAGGGCATTGATTAACTTCCCTTAAGAGTATAAGCCCCTCTTTAAAAACCTATACTCACGGAGACTTGCTCTTATGCTGTGATAAAATCGAAAGTTCTGAAGACAGGAGGGGGGGGGGGGGGGGGGGTCCCATGTTAATTTCTTGTCCATCTGCTAAAGCTCTTTGACACCTCCAGCTAATATCATCTCTTCAGGAGAATTAAAGCATCAAAGATACATATGTCAGGGGCAAAAAGACATCTCAGTTAATCCGAAAAAGCCATTTGTGTGAACACTCTACTCCCTAATGATACTGTGAACTAAGTCCTTACTACTCTGTAACAATGTTAGAAAATTCCCCAAGAAATGGAAGGGGCCAGGATGTTCTCTCCTTCAACCCATCACATTCCTGGAAGCTACAGCTGTGCATTCACATTGCAGGCAAGCCTTGAGAGAGATGCAGAGGTCATCCTTGGTTCAACTCTAATAGGGACTCGCTTCTCTGGCACAAATCTTTGGTAGGGGATTTGCAGCATCTCCTCGATTTGTAGGAAAGTGTCCTTTGCTCCTTTGACCACAGCCTTAGGAAAAGGGCCAGTCGTGCTTTGTTTCATTACTGTTCCTGTAACCATAACAAAACAACAGCTGACATGTGTCAGAACACTTAATATTTTATGGAGGAGCTCATTTAATCCCTACAAGAGACCCGTGAAATAGCTGTGATTGTTGGCCCCATTTCACAGCTGAAGAAACAAAGGCTTCAAAATACTAGGTGTCTTGCCTAAAATCACACTAGTATGTGATGCAGCAGGATTTGAACATGAGTAAACTGACTCTTAATCCCTTTACTATGCTGAATATACAGTGTGAGCCCTCATCTTTCCTTGAAATTTCTTCATTCTTAGAAAATTCCATTGCAATAGTAAAGGTACTATTTAGGCTATTTTTCAGCTGTGATTTTTTAGGATTTTTTTTTTTTTTGGTTTGCTTGTCTACTTTTATGTATATATTTTATATTTTATTATTTAATTGTACTGTGATTAAAACACATAACATGAGATCTACTCTCCACAAATTAAGTGTGAAATACATTTTTGTAGATTACAGGTACAATGTCGTACAACAGATCTCTAGAGCTTTTTCATCTTGACTGAGACTTTATGCCTGTTGATTAGTAACTTCCTATTTCTCCCTCCTCTAGTCCCCGACAACCACCAATCCATGAATTTGACTATTTTAGATACCTCATATAAATGGAATTGTACAGTATATGCCTTTCAGGGGCTGGCCTATTTCACTTAGTATAGAGTCTTCAATATTCATCCAGGTTATTGCACGTTGCAGAATTTCCTTTTTTAGGGCTAATATTCCATTACATGTTTATATTATATTTTCTTTCTTTGTCCATTCATCTGTTGATGGATATTTAGATTGTTTCCACATTTTGGCTATTGTGAATAGTGTTGCAGTGAAGGCAGGAATGCCAATATCTTTGAGATCCTGACTTCAACTCTTTTTGATAAATATCCAGAAGTAGGATTGCTGAATCATGTAATAGCTGTAGGTTTAATTTTTTGAGGAAACCTCACACTGTTTCCTCACACAGGTTTTTTTGATCATGGGCATCCTGACAAGTGTTAGGTAACATCTCATGTGGCTTTGATTTGTATTTGCCTGATTAGTGCATTGAGCATTTTTTTTTTTTTCATACACCTGTTGGATATTTGTAGATGTTCTTTGGAAAAAAATGTCTATTTAAGTCCTTAGACCATTTTTAAATCAGGTTATTTTGTTTTGTTTTGTTTTTACTATTGAGTTCCTTAAATATTTTTGAAATTAATCTCTAATCTCTTATTAGATATATGGCTTACAAATATTTTCTCCCCTTCCACAGATCACCGTTTCACTCTGTTGTTTTCTTTCTGTGCAAAAGCTTTTCAGTTTGATGTAATCCCATTTGTTTATTTTGTGTTTATTGCACATGCTTTTGATGTCATATCCATGAAGACCAAGGTCAATAGCATGAAATTTTGCCTCTGTTTTTTTTGTGGGAGGTTTGAAGTTGGGTCCTATGCTTAAATGTTTAATCCAGTTTGAGTTGATTTTTGTGTATGGTAGAAGATAGAGACTAATTCCATTGCATGTGAATAAAAGTGGATACAAGTTTTCCCAACACAATTTGTTGAAGAGATTATGCTTTCCCCATTGTGTATCCTTGGCAGCCTTGTTGAAACTGAATTGCTCATACACGTATGGATTTATTTCTGGACTCTCCATTCTATTCTACATGTTTGTCTTTATGCTAATACCATAGTATTTTGATTACCATAGATCTGTAATATAGTTTGAAATCAAGAGGCAGTGCCTCTTAGTCTGTTCTTCTTTCTCAGGATTGATTTGGCTATTCCTCGTCTTTTGTAGTTCCATATGAATTTTAGTATTATTTTTATCAATTTCTGTTTAACGAAAAAAATGCCCTTTGGATTTTGAAAGGGATTGCGCTGAATCCATAGATCACTTGGAGTAGCATAGACATTTTAACAATATTAAGTCTCCCCATTCATGAACACAGGACATCTTTCCATTTGCTTGTGTCTTGTTTCTTTTACCGATATTTTGTAATTTTCAGTATACAAGTCTTCCATCTCCACAGTTTATTCCTAATGATTTTATTCTTTTTAGTGCTATTGTAAATAAGTTTCCTAATTTCCTTCTCAGACATTTCAATATTAGTGTATAGAAATGCAAATCAATTTTTGTGTTGATTTTTTATTTTGCAACTTTACTGAGTTTGTTCAAACAATTCTAAGAGGGGGCAGGGGGAGTGTATTCTTCTGGATTTTTTTATGTGTATGCTCATGTTGTCTACAAATAGTGAAAATTTTACTTATTTTTTTCTGATATGGATGTCTTTTGTTTCTTTTTCTCATCTAAGGGAGGGCTTCAAGTACTATCTTGGACAGAAATGGTGAGAGTGAGCATCCTTGCCTTGTTCCTGATCTTAGAGGAAAAGCTTTTAATTTTTACTGTTGATTATGATGTTAGCTGTGGGCTTTTTATATATGGTCTTTATTATGTTGACACAATTTCATTTCTTCCTGGTTTATTGATAGTTTTTATTATGAAAGGATATTGAATTATATCAAACAGGTTCTCTGCATCTATTGAGTATATGCATGCTGACAATACTGACTCCATCTTGTTCATGTCTATCCAATGACCTCCCTTGGGGCTACATGTTCCAGGCCCTTTGCAGGTTAATGTATGCCCTGACCGGAATGCCAGAGCCTTGTTCTGATTCTCTCTAAAGGTGCTTAGGTAACTAGTGGAGATAACAGTTTCTTCCCTTCCTATCTTCTGATGCACAGATGACACTATGAAGCCTGTTAAAGATTAAACCCTTTGACCTCACTGCAATGACTTGTGCATATTCCCTTGCTCTATAAGATCTGTGGATTAAGACCTGGATTTAGCAAATAAATGCACAGCACCTGGATCATCATCCACCTGGTCTACTCTTCAGTATGTTACTCTAAATAAAACTCTCTGTAAATGGTATAAAGTGAGCTTGCTTTGTTTTTCACACTCAAAGTGCGTTCTCAGCTTGGAGTGTATTTTGGTGTCCCTCATCCACCTTCTAAATATTGAGATGATTTAATCATGTGATTCTTTTTTATCCTTTATTCTATCAATATGGTATGCCACATTAATTGATTTTCATATGTTGAACCATCCTTGCATCCCAGGGGTAAATATCACTTGGCCATGATGTATAATGATCCTTTTAATGTGCTGTTGAATTCAGTTTGCTAGTATTTTGCTGAGAATTTTGAGTCATTAAGGATATTGGTCTGTAGTTTTCTTTCTTTGTGGTACCTCTGTCTGGCTATGATATCAGGGTAGTGCTGGCCTCACAAAATGAGTTTGGAGGTATTCCCTCAATTACAATTTTTTTTTTAGAAGATTGAGAAAGTTTGGTGTTAATTCTTTATATGTTTGGTAGAATTCCTTAGTGAAGTCATCTGGTCCTAGGATTTCCTTTGTTGAGAGGTTTCAAAAACAACTCTTTCAAACTGATACTTTTTTTTTTCAGATGATATTCTGCATGTACTTAGTTTATTGATCAAAGCTAACATAGATTATGAACAACCACAACTGTACTTTTGACTCTCACCCCCTCTTTAAATTTCTTTGCTGTAAGTTACCTTTCCAAGCTCTTAGATGAAAACTCATCCAGGGCTTTGACCACTTAAAATCACAAACATAGCCTTAACTCATTAAAGAGAATGTCTAGTCCAACATATTAATCAAAACTCTAAATCTGATTTCATGCCACATCTCCACTTCCCTAGCTTGAATCTGGAAGCCAGAATGAGTGAGAAGGTGTGGTCCTACTGCTGTGTGCTTACCTCCTTCACCTGTTCCCAAAATTCAGTTTCCACTGAGGTCTCCTCACCCTCTAGGTAACACTAAGCAGAACCCAAGACAACTTCACATGGGTTCACTTTCTCATTTAGACCACAGCCATGCAATGGAAAAAATACTCAAGTCCATCTTGCTTTGACATTATCTCTAAGCAGCAGCTCTCTTGGTTTTGTCACAAAAGGAGCCAGTCAGCCATTCACTTGCCTTCATTATTTTTCAGTCTCTAAACCTTAAAACACTTTTGCTTTCCCAAGTGTAGGTCAGGCATCAGTTTCCTACATCTTCCAAATGTAGAAAATATATTTCAAAGCTCTCAATGAGGCCTTCTCATTAGGCTTGGGGTCAGGAACTAGTACCTCTGCTTGCCCTTCTTCCAAAGTAGGGTGTGAGAACTCAGGCAGAACAACTATTCCCACAAAAAGTCTATCCAGCAATGTCCCCTCCCCTCTCTGATCCACTTTCTGACACCTTCTTATTTACTGCATTTTTCAGAGAAGTCCTAAAATTGTGGACCAGGTCACTCCCTTTTACACACTGGTCAGTCAGGTCATCTCAAACTCATTTCATTATCCTGGTATCATGCCATTCAAATTCCATCAAGCAAACCTCTCATTCTAATAAACTTCACAGGTATATTCATAGAATATCAACAATATTATATTTCACTACTTTACTTCACATTATCCATAAAAAAATTCTCTCTGGTTATAGTCATTGTGTTTATCAAATCTTAATAACTGCATAATATTTCTCATTTATTTTCCATATTTACCTTTGTGTGCCCTATTTTTGGGCATTTGGGTTATAAAACTTTGAATTTTGGACAGCCCGGGTGGCTCAGCGGTTTAGCACCGCCTTCAATCCAGGGTCTGATCCTGCAGACCCAGGATCGAGTCCCACATCAGGCTCCCTGCATGGAGCCTGCTTCTCCCTCTGCCTGTGTCTCTGCCTCTCTCTCTGTCTCTCATGAATAAATAAATAAAATCTTTAAAAAAAAAAACTGAATCTTTATCACTTGTTTCATCCACAGAAAGAAGTAATCAAAAATATAAAACCTGGGGCATCTGGGTGGCTCAGTCAGTTAAGCTTCTGCCTTTGGCTCAGATCATGATCTCAGGGTCCTGGGATTGAGCCCAATGTCAGACTCCCTGCTCAGTGGGGAGTCTGCTTCTTCCTCTCCCTCTGCCCATTTCCCCTGTTCATGTTCTCTCTCTCAAATAAATAAATAAAAATTTTAATATATATATATATAAAACCTATGGAAGGCTACTTTTTCAAAGAACCATTTCTATTTTTTTACAATCTGAAAGTAGAGCAAATAGAATATTAGATCAAATTAAATGTTATTAGTTACCGTATGTTAATATTTTTCAAAAATCATGACCAGCTCCTGATTTTCTATCTTAATAAAAAGAGATAACTTGAATTAATGAAACTAGAAAAATTCATAAGTCACTGATTTTTGGTGGTAATTTCTGAGTTATGGTTGACAAACGCAAGGAAGAAGGTAATTAAGTTCCCATCTCTGCATGATTTCAGAAGAGGAAGAGACAAGGATTTGATGGTGGGTTTAGTACATTCTGAATGGCTCTCTAATTTTAAAACAAAGGGAAATATGTTAATTCAGGTTCATCTGCAAATAGTGTCCAAGGAACAGTGCTAAGATAATTTAAAAATGTGTTTGTCTTTCACATCCAAGAAATCTGGAAGAAATCATTCCAGAGCTTGTATAGCATTTCTTAGGGTAGGTCCATGTGCCCAGCTAAAAAAACAAAAACAAAAACAAAACAAAACAAAAAACAGGAGATTTATTTCTGATAAAGAAGGAAAGACTTGATTTTAAGAGACAACTAGCAGTCATCTGGGATGGAAAGATAAAGCAATTTATTTACTTTTATAAACTAAAACCAAATATGAAGTACTTAACCGAGTAGGAAGAAGACTATAAGAATAGAGCTATGCAAACTCCCAAAGAAGGAGCCAGCCTGGAAATTGACGATAGGGGTACAGAGTAGTAACCCCAATGCCCTTGCTCTGAGTACATCCCTTTAAAATGTGACTTTCATCTTCCCACTAAATAAGGATAGAGTCTATTTCTCTAACCCTTCAAATATGAGTTGACCTTATGAATTGCTTTGACAGTAGAATGTAGCAGATGTGATGCTGTAAGACTTCTGTGGTTAAGCCTTAAGAAACCCTGTAGCTTCTGTGCTCATCCTTTTGCATTCACTCCCACCAACCCATGGCGCCGCCTGGATAGACTAGTGAACTCAAAGAGAGCACATAGAGAAAAAGGCCCAAATAACAGCCAGCACCAAGATCTCAGACGTTAAGTGAGGTTCTTTGTTGACCTTCCAGCACCATCTGAGATGATATTTAGCTGAAGTCTTGTAAGTGAACTCAGGAAAGGTCCACAGCCATAGAACATGAGAAATAATAAATCACTGCTCCTTTAAGCCATTAAGTTTTAGGGTAGTTTGTTATGTCGCAATAGACAACTGATATGATGGTATATTTGAGAATCATCCCCTATAAAGGTTTGATATCTGACATACCTTGAGATGCTGGCTTTTAAATTTTACACAAGCTATACAGTCCTGATGTTAAATTCTATTACAAATATTGAAAACATTGACTTGAATTCTAATTTTGGTTTACAATAGTATTGATACTCTCAAGTTTACCTTCTTGAAAAGACATCAGAAATACTTTATTAGGTTTTTGAAAAGTAACATAAAGCCCCATTACCATGTTTGTGCAAGATCTCTTAACATCTCTTACCAGTCCTAGTATAACTTAAAAAAAAAAAATGTTCTTGATTAGCAAGGTGAAGAAATGTTTAATATAAGGAAGTAATGCAATAAATGGGATGTGGAGGGAATATGGTTAAAAGCAAACCAACTTCTTAGTTTATAGCACATATTCCAAAGAGGCAAATAAAGTTAGGATCTGCGATATTGATGCTCAAAACATTGGCAAAAATATAAGAAAAGCGATGAGGACATACCACACATGGCAAAATAAGTAAGGAAGTAAATAGGAAGGTAAAGACAAAAAGGAGTCCGTATATTCACAAAAACCCTTCAAGCCTTGGGGCCTTCATCTTCCTCAATGCTCACCAATTGCATTCAATACCCCATATAGAGGAAAAAAATTCTAATAAAGCTAAGCAAAAGACCCCATGAAAAGCAGACCACCTCCTTCCTATACATACTGCTCCATTTCTCCTTCCTCACATCTCCTCACTGAGGTTATGAACCATCCTCTCCCTCACTGACTTCAACAGTTTTTGTTTCTCTCCTACTTTCTTCTGCAAGAACACCACCTACGTCTGCATGTTGTTCCAAACTGGTAGACATAAGATAAAACAAAACATGTTCATTTACCATTGATTTTAATCTACCTGATGGCCACCTTGATTCCTCTCCACCCATTTTTCCCTAAGACAATTATCCTGGATTCTAAGCATCTATCTAATCAAGGGGCAAGGAAAAGCATCAAAGAGCATTTGCACTAGAAGTACTGCTCGGTCTATCAGCTCACTCCTGACCACAAAGCATCTACCCATCCTCTCTCTCTCCCCTTTGATCACAAGCAGCAATGCTCAAGTAGTGGGCTTGAAATCAATACACTCTCTCTTCTAGCATCTCCACTGCAATAATGAGGGAGCTTGAAATGTGGAAATTCTAATTGACTGGTTGTTTACATGTCATGTAAGCAAAATCTAAGCGCTTCAGTCTAAAGTGGCATTTCTGGTCACAGAGCCTGACCCTTCAACCCTACCTTACTCCTGTAAGAATGCTGTACAGTGCCCAAGAAGGCACATAGATGGAGAGCTGGAGAGGAGTTTTAACTCTGAGAAACCCTAATGATACACCAATCTGAGCTAATGGCTCAAGTTATTTTTTTTCCCCCATTACAATTCTACCTTCCATGAGTGTGATAAAAATCAAAACAATCTGAACAACTATAAAGAAGTGATTTTGGTAACTGCAATGTGCCAGTCAACTCTGTGAGGATTTAGTACACAGAACATCAGTACTTCTCTTACCTTGACCTCCACAACCTATGCTCTCTGACCATTTCTACATTTCAAGACCCATGGCACCTAGGAAGTAAGTTCTCCACCTCCAATTCCTATTTGGCTGAAAGCAAGCAGCAAAACATTTACATTCAATTGAAATAGATCACTGCTTCCTGTGATGAGATTTAAGGTGACTTATAGTTAATTGAAACAAAAACAACAGTAAGTTTGTTTGTCAGGTGTGAGTGGGAGAGCTGTTCAGTTTATAGATTAAAATGCTATCCTTCATATTTGTGGTGATGACTCCGAACCTGCTGGCAGTACACTTTACTCTTTATCTAGTAGGAGGAAGGCCCAGGAGGAGCCAAGAGCTTGCATTCGTTTCCTAGGGCTGCCATAAGTAAATGCCACAAATTAGGTGGCTTAAAAGAACAGATTTTTTTTTTCCCCTCACAGTTCTGGAGACTGCAGGGCTGAAGTCAAGGTGCTGGCTGAGCCGACTTCCATCTGGAGGCTCTAGGGCAGAACTGTCCCTTGCCTTTTCTAGCTTCTGGCAGTTACCAGTGATCCATAGTGTTTCTTGACTTATAGATACATCACTTCAATCTCTGCCTCCATAGCCTTCTCCTCTATGAGTCTCTGGGTCTGTTTTCTCTTCTTATAAGGACAACGGTCAGGGGTGCCCATGTGGCTCAGTCAGTTAAGCCTCTACCTTCAGCTCAGGTCACCATCTCAGGTTCTGGGATTGAGCCCTGCATCTGGCTCCCTGCTCAAACGGGAGTCTGCTTCTCTCTCTGCCTCTGCCCTTCCCTCCCACTCATGTTCTCGCACACATGTGCTCGCTCACTCGCTCTCTCTCTCAAATAAAAAAATAAAATCTTTAAAAAAACTAATAAGGATACCAGTCATTGGGCCCTAGTCCAGTGTGACCTCATTTTAGCAAATTCTATATGCAGAAGACTTATTTTCAGATAAGGTCACATTCTTAGATTCTGGGTAGATAGGAATTTGGGGGAGACGTTATTCAATCCAGTATAGGGATGCTAGTGAAGGGATTCAGATGGTCTGAATATTTCCCTGAGATTTGTCACTACCTAATTGCGTGACAATGGCCAGCCACTTTAGCACTCCAGGCTTCAGGACTTTGCCTTAATATGTAGAGCTTTTGAACTAGATGTTCTCGGAGAGCCCTCCAAACTCTAGCCATTTGTGATGCTCTCGTGCTCAGATTCAGCTGTCCCAATTTCCCCTTATAAACAATGGCATATATTTACCGCCAGCTGGCCAGCCTGGGAGAGGCAGTGCTCATGCAACAGAACAATGGTAAATGGTCTCCTGTTAGGTGGCTTAGTCAGTGAGAGCATATGTTTCAATTAGGCCTTTGCCTGGGTTCTATCTTAAAGTACAGCACCAGGTAGGAACCAATGGATTTTTATGCCCTCCCCGCCCAAAAAAAAAAAGCAGGATTTCTTTCTAACACATTAACTTTAAAGTCCTTGAAAAAGATTTTCCAAGACATAGTAAAGAGGGAAGCAACATGATCACACTTGTGTTCTGTTTTTTTTTTTTTTCATAATTTCATTTGGTCTTTGCAAGCTACATGTTCTCACAATTCTTGACATCAGGGTCCATGTCAAACATACAATGAACTTTAAGGCAACACCTTTGCCTGGATCTATATTTTTAAAAACATAAAAATGCATCATCATGAATATTATTAAGGGGATACTTGAAGCTGAGACAAAAAGACAAACATTCCCTACCTTTAGAATGCTGTATCTTAAAAACATCTTGTCGGAGAAGAAACAACTTGCAGTAGTAAAGAGAGATGACCCTGGGTTTGATGTTTTGCCCTGCCATTCATTAGCTGTGTGGCTTTAGGCAAATTCCTTCACTGCTCTGAGTCTCTTTTTTCACTCATTTGAAAAATAAGGCTGATAAAATATTTTCTTCATAGGGTGTCCCTAAGAAGAAGAATGTATGAAACTCACTTAGCTCAGTGATTCTCACCAAAGAGGGGAAAGAGGAGAATCCTACTGAAAAAGATGTGGTGAGAGGCTGACATTCACACCCTTGCCTCATTCCCCTGGGAAACTAGCTTTCTTCTTCCTCTGTGCCAGCCACTACCTTACCCATATCTGTACCTACACTCAGTTTAGGACTGGAACAGTTCTCATGTTTCTTCTCCTTGAAAACAACCATCATCTCTTCCTTGTCTTTCTCTAGTGCCCGGGAGAGTCAACATTCTCAAATGAATGAATAAGTAATTTGCAAATAAATACCGGGGAAATTTTAATTTCACAGGTAGATATTAAAAGCTATAATAAAACATGAAAGAGTTTGTTCATAGAAATAAATTATTAAAGGTAGAGTAATCATAGAACCTGATCCCTAGTTGATGAATTTGTTATTTGATCATTTCATCTGGAAAAAATTCTAAGTCTTTTTCCTTCCTAAATCACGTAATATATGTGTGCAGATGTGTGTGTGTGTGTATAAACAGAAAATAGCCAATGCTATATTAAGCTATAATTATACCCTCAGAGCCCTTTTAATTGCTTATTTATCACAACCTGATGAGGAATGTCACAGATACCATCATTTTTTTTACAGAGCAGACCCCGAGCCATAGAAAGGTTAAGTGGCTTAGTGAGGCACATGCAGTGAATCAATGGCAAAGCAGGAGTTAGAGCTTGCAACCCCCGAATCCTCTATTTATCGCTTAGCACCACTGCACATGAGTTATCACTATTTGTAATACTATGTTCTTACAAGAAATCTTGGGAGACTGGAGGTTGAAAATTGATCTGAGACAGGTTGCCACCTTCCCTTAATTCTTCTTATGCCCAAAGCAGACTTTCTTGTTTATCTGGCAGCTTCATAGAGTTACTCAGCATAGCACTCTTGCTACCCTGGTGATTACATATCTCTGCATCAATGAGTAGAAATTAGCCATTGATGAGGAAGGGAGGGCCAAGAACCCTACTGGAAACCTAGATCTGTAAGCTGGGTCTTCCTACATTTGTGGGTTTTTTTTTTTAATAAACACTTATTTATAGCAAGATTAGGTTTACAGCACAATTGAGGGGAAGGTACAGATACTTCCCATAATACCTCCTGTTCCCCCCTATATACATATGCTTCCCATTATCCGTATCACTCACCAGTATCAATCACCAGTTTTTACCAGGGATGAACCTGCATTGACACATCATAATCCATTGAAGTCCATAGTTTACCTCAGAATTTGCTCTTGGTGGTGTACATTCAATGGATTTGGATAAATGTATAACAATATGTATCCATCATTATAATATACAGAGTATTTTCACTTCTCTAAAAATCCTCTGTGCCCTGCCTGTTCATCCCTCCCTACGGTCAATCCCTGGCAACCACTGATCTTTTTATTGTCTCCATGCCTTTTCTGGAATATCATATAATCAAAATCCTATATACCCAGCCTTTCAGATTGATGTCTTTGACTTTGTTCTATGTATTTATGTTTCCTCTATGCACCTTTTCAGGCCTTGATACCTCATTTCTTTTTGGTGTTGAATAACATTCATCTGGATGTACCAGTTTATCCATTCACCTTTCATTATCACTCATGAAGAACATCATTGTTGCTTCCAAGTTTAATAATCATAAATAAAGCCACTACAAACATTTATGTAAGGGTTTTTGGATGAACATAAGTTTTCACCCCCTTTGGATAAATGCCAAGGAATATGATTGCTGGGTCATATGGTAAGAATAGGTTTAGTTTTGTAAGAAATGGCCAAACTGTCTCCCAAAGTGACTACATTATTTTGCACTTCCTCCAGCAATGAATGAGAGTTCTTTTTTGTTCCAAATCCTTGTCACCATGTGATGCTGTCAGTGTTTGGGATTTTGGTCATTTAAATAGGTGTATAGTAGTATCTAGCTCTTGTTTTAATTTCCATTTCCCTGATGACATATGATGTGGAACATCTTTTCATATGCTTATTTGCCATCTGAAAATCTTTGTCAAAAATCTTTGGCCTCTTTTTCATTTGTGCTTTTGTTTTCTTATTGTTGAGTTTAAAGATTTTGAATAATAGTTTTTTATTAGATGTGTGTTTTGCAAATATTTTCTCCCAGGCTGTGGCTTGTCTTGTAATTCTCTTGACATTGTCTTTCACAGGCCAGAAATTGTTGAGTTTTTTTCTTATTTTATTTTAATGAACTCTAGCTTATCAATTATTTCTTTCATTTTCATGTATTTGATGTTTTATCTAAAAACTCATTACCATACCCAAGGTCATCCAGGTTTTCTCCTGTGACTTTCTAGTTTTCTAGTTTTACATTTAGGAATGTGATCCATTTTGAGTTAATTTCTGTGAAGCATAAGGTCTGTGTCTAGATTCATTTGTTTGCATGAGGATGTCTGGTTTGGGCCTTTGTGGGGTTTTTTATTGTTCCCCTCACTATCAGCTGCAATTTCTCTGTAATCACTAGGTCTGGTTTACGTTGCTCCTACTTTGCTCTTAATCTGCTTTGCACTGTAACCTAAAGCAGAACTCAGAACTTCCAAATAACTAACCAAATTTGGTAATGAGTATTATCGGCTGAATTTCATCCCCATATGTTGAGTCCTAACTCTCTAGTACCATAGAATGTGATTGTATTTGGAGATAAGTTCTTTATTTTTTTTTAAGATTTCATTTATTTATTCATGAGAGACACAGAGACGAGTAGAGAGAGAGGCAGAGACAGGAGAAGCAGGCTCCATGCAAGGAACCCTGATATGGAATTCGATTCTGGGACTCCAGGATCATGCCCTGAGTGGAAGACAGATGCTCAACCACTGAGCACCCAGGCATCCCTGGAGATAAGTTCTTTAAAATGAGGTTATTAGGGCAGACCTTAATCCATTGCGACTGGTCACTCTAAGATATATATTATATATACATATACAGAGAGAAGACCCTTATAGACAAAGGGAAAAGACAGACATCTATAAGCCAGGAAGATAGGCTTGAAACCAATCCTGCTCATGTCTTGACCTCAGACTTCTAGACTTCAGAATTTTGAGAAAATAAATTTCCATTGTTTAAGCCATTTAACCTGTGGTACTTTGATATGGTCGCACTAGAAACTCATATATTTAGTAATATTGATTTTACAGTTACTACTGATTAGCAAGCATTGGCTTGGAGAACTGAAAGTATTAAATCTATCACATAGTGAACACCCCTACCATTTTAACTACTGAGCATCTACTGTGCGTCATGCTCAGTCTAGTTGCTGGGCATATAGTGGTGAACAAGACATAGCTGTTGCACATAGGAGGCTTGCAACCCTACCACAGGAGATAGATGAAAGAAGCGATGCTTATCACACTGTGATAAATTAGCAATAAAATGGAGGTACACCTAACGTGCCATGGAGACACAGAGAAAAGATATACAATCTAAAACATGTGAGAAAGAGTAAGATGTCAAGCAAAGCATCCAAGAGAGGTTTACAATAGAGTTGTTTTGAAGAATGAATAGAAATCAGTGACAAAGGGGCCTTCCATGAAACAAAGAGATACTTGAAAGACAAGAGTTTTTGAGCACAGTACATTCATGAATGCCACACAGCCAGCATGATTAAAACATGTGATGTGAGTAGAAGTACTAGAAGAAAAAGCTGAAGGTGCACACAGAGGGCAAGTCATGATGCCTTGTAGACCATGATCTCTTTTGGTTATAAGCAGCTGTGCTGCAATACCCAGTTTAATTCAAGCAATGGGGCTTTGTTAGATTAGCTGGAGGAGTGAAGAAACACAGAAAATCTCTACTAATCCAAATTCTCATGTCTTACAGGAAAAGTGGAATGTTGATCACCCTATACTAACAGCACTAGGCTTATTTATATTTATTCTCAGCAAAACTAAAACTCTTCTCCAAAATGGCTATTACTCTTACTCCAGGGACTCACCATACCTTAGATTTTATTCCTCTTGGCCTTGGATTCTACTGTCTGTACATCCACATCTTCTCCCTGACCAGGTCTTTCCTTTTCTCTATACTTCATGGATTCTGTTTCCTATAGTTTCTCTTGCTTCGTAGCTTTTGCTCACAGATGCCTCATCTGATACAGTTCACTTTAAGGCTATTTTCTGTGATGCTCTTACTATTTAGGTTAATCATCTGCCTCACATTTAAATCCCCTGGGATAAAGAATCTTATTGGGTCAATAGCCAATAGAGAGAAACTCTGTTCAGCAGAGTTGGAGTACTACACTACTGCAAGCTGCTACACGCTCATCAGAGGGCTGCTGTTGGTGCAGTCACCTAGCCCTCATCTAAGCACCTTTGGCTATAACCATAACAGCTAGTGCTCAAAAAAAAGATAAACCTAATCAATCCTTAGAACTTGAGTTGATGTGAGACAACATATTAACTGAGGTAAAGAATGTTGTTACAGTTGTCATAACTAAACCTACCAAATCTCAGAGGCTTAACACCATAAAAATCTATTTCTTGTTCAGTTGGTCTTGGGATGGAGGGTAATCTGCCCCATACAATCATCTAGGGCCTTCCATCTTCAAAGAGTAGCTTCAAGGTCACCTTGCCAGTGTCCCACATTCAATGGGGGAAAAGTGAAGAAAGCATACCTAAGCTTAAGCACCTAATCCTGAAGATATCACTTTCAGTCACATTCTTTCATAAGTCCTAGTCACAGAATTTAAGGGATTAGTAGAGTAAAATACTGATGAGAATAGTTTAGCTGTGTATCTGAGAAGAAACAGCCTTTTTCCATCCAGTCTCTGCCACAAATAGCTGAGTAGAGCTTTCAGAGGTAAATGGACATAGAGTAAATTTTGGGCTGATGATATATTTGGGAAAGGATCACTTGGTTCCCAAGGGCAGGGATGCAGCCAAGCTCCAAGAGCAGACCTGGGCTTGTAAGGACCCACTCTCCTTATATCCCTCCTTCTCCTTGGTTTCTCAAGCTACATGGTAAAAACATGACCTCTGATAGCTTCATGTGCTTCAGATAGGCACATGAAAAAAAGACTAAATATATATATTTTTTTGTTTCCAAATTTCAAAGGATGCTTTCTGATTGTTTCTGTGTAGGTCATATGCCTACCATGACCGTTTAATCAAGCAAATCATGTCACAGGATCTTGGCTGCTAGGAGTCTTACTAAACCATATGGATGAGGGAGGGAGGAGGATCAAACCTGAGAGATTGGGGGTTTGGTGGGGGTGGAGAATAGGATTGGATAGTCAACCAAATAAGTAACTACTACTGGGACTTGTTAGAAATGTGACAGCTGAAGCCTTGAGAAGAGATAAGTTATTTAAAAAAAAGGGAGAGAGATTACAGTGGGAAATTGATCCTAGCTGTAACCCTAGAAAATATCAATGTATAGGTGCTAGATGGAAGAAGTCCAGCCTGAAAAGAATTTTACCAAAGAAGAACTCCAAATACATGTGAGGTCCAGGAAGGCAAGTGGCTCAGAAGTGGGACCCAAGCACTCTTGAAGGCTGCATAAAGGGAAGCCAGAAATGGACAGAGGGAATAAGGGTCAGGAGTTGGAATCAATGTCAACAGACCACATATGTTAAAAAGCTGCTCCAGAATGCGAGAAGATATTTGCAAATGACATATCAGATAAAGGGCTAGTATCCAAGATCTATAAAGAACTTATGAAACTCAACAGCAAAGAAACAATCCAGTCATGAAATGGGCAAAAGACATGAACAGACATTTCTCCAGAGAAGACCTAAACATGGCCAACAAACACATGAGAAAATGCTCCACCTCACTTGCCATCAGGGAAATACAAATCAAAACCACAATGAGATAACCACCTCAAACCAGTGAGAGTGGCTAAAATTAACAAGACAAGAAACAATAAATGTTGGGGAGGATGTGGAAAAAAGGGAACCCTCTTGCACTGTTGATGGGAATGTGAACTGGTGCAGCCACTCTGGAAAACTGTGTGGAGGTTCCTCAAAGAGGAAAAAATAGAGCTACCCTATGACCCAGCAATTGCACTGCAGGGGATTTACCCCAAAGATACTGATTTAGTGAAATGGCAGGACACCTTCACCCCAATGTTCATCTTCCACAATGGAATATTATTCAGCCATTAGAAATTATGAATACCCACCATTTGCTTCGACGTGGATGGAACTGGAGGGTATTATGCTGAGTGAAATAAGCCAGTCGGAGAAAGACAATCATCATATGGTTTCACTCATATGGGGAATATAAGAAATAGTGAAAGGGATTATTGGGGAAAGGAGGGGAACTGAGTAGGAAAGATTAGACAGGGTGACAAACCATGAGAGACTCCTAACTCTGGGAAACAAACAAAGGGGAGAAGAAGGGGAGGTCGGCAGGGGGGGGATAGGGTAACTGGGTGATGGGCACTAAGGAGGGCACTTGATGGGATGAGTGTTATGCTATATGGGTGTTATGGGTGTTATGCTATATGTTGGCAAACTGAATTTAAATTTAAAAAATTAAAAATTAAAAAATAAAAAGCTGCTCCATAGCAATGTGGATGCATCTTGGAAACATTATTCTTTTTTTTTTAAGATTTTATTTCTTTATTCGTGAGAGACACACAGAGATAGAGAGGCAGAGAGAGGAGCAGGCTCCATGCAGGTAGCCTGACATGGGTCTCGATCCTGGGTCTCCAGGATCACGCCCTGGGCTGAAGGCAGAGCTAAACTGCTGAGCCACCTGGGCTGCCTGGAAACATTATTCTAATTGAAAGAAGTCAAATACGAAAGACCGCATATTGCATGATTTCATTTCTCTGAAATATCAGAATAGGTAAACCCACGCAGATAGAGCTGACTAGTGTTTTCTAGGTGGGAGATGGGGTGGGGACAAAGAACAACTGCTTAACATGTATGGAGTTTCTTTTTACAGTAATGAAGATGTTCTGCAATCAGTGGTAAAGATTGGACAAGCTCATAAAGGCACTAAAAGCCACTGAATTATACATTTAAAATGGTTAAAATGGTGAATTTTATGTTATCTGAATTTTACCTCAATTTTTTAAAAAATCTAGTCTATAAATCATGGCAAATGATATGGCTATGGACTGGGGAAGGAGGGAGACTGCTTTAAAAATTCGAGAATCTTGAGTGCGTTACCTGTCCAGGGAAGGACACAATAAGGAGGGTGGAATTAAAAGTGCAAAAGAGAGAAGTAGTGTTTTGTTCTTTGACCTGACCAGATGAGAATATTTAGGACGCACAGCAGAAGTAACTGGTTAAACTTAGGAGAAAAGATGCCTTCTCCACCAGGGAACAGGAGAGGATAAATCCTGAGTCCTTGATAGGAGAAGGACAGTGAATTAAAGAAACATCTATGCTTTTCTTCAATCGAATAAAGAATATAGGCTTTTGGGCAACAATTTCAGATTCACAGAATGTTCCAAAACCTTTGAGTACAAAACCTTTGAGTAAATTTTTCTCAACTCTGTCATTAACTAGGAAGCTGAAATAACTTTCCCTAGATTATGGATTTCCCTTCATGCCCTAAGATCTTTCTCACCTAATTCTGAGAAACAACATCACAAAGAAGAAAAAGAACTTTGGAGTCAGATAAAAATAAGTTTGAATCCCAACTCCATTCCCTATGGCACCTTGGTCACATTACTTAACCTTCTGAGTTTTATTTCCATGTGTATAGAATAGAGAAAATAATATCTACCTTTTAGTCAGCATCCTTCCTGGCCCAATAATAGGCACAGCACAAGCTTCCTTCTCCCCTTTTCATCTTACACTCCAACCTCAATTTCCAGTTCCCTCTCAAGTATGAAATAGCTGAAACTTGTAGAAATCTGGCAACTGATAAAAAGTTATTGTTTTTTGACACCGTTTTTTGTCAAAGATATGAAAGGAAAAGTAGCACAACTCGAAATACTTTAGGGTTTCAGGAATATAATATCAGAGGGATAAAAGTAAGCATTATGACAGCTGATCTTAGAAAATTAAACATGATGAACAAATCAAAGAGGGAGAAGTCAAAGAGTGACTTTATGTGTGTAGTTCTGGGATGCACAATATGACAGGAGGTGACCCACTAAGCAGCATAGAGCCTCTTGGCAGCAAGAGGACATGTGATAACGATCCCCAGAGGCAGGGGTTGGTATCAGGTATGCGTGGCACTCAGAATATGATGTGTGACAATGGGGAACAGATGTTCAAAGAATTGTACAGTCCATCAACCATGACCACAAAAGGCTATTACAAAGGAGGTGCTGCTGTGACAAGTGCCTTCTCTCATGACATCTGTTGGAAGAGCGGCTGAGGAGCTGTCAGCTTAGAACAACAATGCATCAAAGAGATCTACCAAATCAACAGTTCAGTCCCATAGAGCACTGTATCTGTGAGACATACAGAACAACCAGAGCCCAGAAAGGACAACCAAGGAAGAAAATGGAGGAATTGCTGATGAATGTATTCACTTATCTTGTGTAAATTGTGGTTTGGTTGTTTTGTTTTTGTTTTTGTTTTGGTAAGTTGAATATTATAATGCATCAGAGGAACTTATAATCTAAAGAAGCCACCCATAGGTACTATGAATTATTAACTTTAAATAATCATGTTCCCCTAATTTTGAGTATCAGTCAGTGTTTATTAGGTTTTGCTGTTGTAACAATCAAAGCCCCAATCTCAAGTGTTTATAACAAATTGATATTCCTTGCTCACAGTACATGTTAGATGTGAGTAGGCTATGACTCTGCTTCTCATAATTTCTTCACTCTGAAGTAGAGGCTGAAGGAATAGTCCCTGTCTGGGACACATACTTTTCTTGGAAGATGAAAGAGAAAACAATGATGGAACAATGTGATGGCTCTTACAGGCTCTGCTCACACATCGGACTCATCATTTCCATTCATGTTTCATCAGTCAAAGCAAATAGAATTGTTTTACTATTCAAATTATTACCATTCATTGTCAGAGGGATGTTAACATCAATCATAACTTATTTTCCTAAAGTGGTGAACACCCAGATGTATATGTTTCTGTTTACCTTTAAAATTATACTAGCTCAGATTAGATTGGACTAGTCTAAGAAAATCAGGCAAATGTAACAATACCTTGACATCTCAGAAGAGGATCTCAGTGAAGAACTTTATGACTTCTGAGAGGCAGGGTTCACATAAGTACAACTAATTCAACAGTATTATTCCTATTTACCCATAGACTGTCACATTAGGTGGCCATCTCTATGCAAATGACAAAACCTAACTCCATGTTAACAAGATCCAAAGGAAAACTATTCGTTCACATGACTGAAAGTTCCAAGAATAGTTGTGGTCTTATGTATGGTTAGACCCAGAGACCCAGAAATATCTCAAGGATTCAGTCTCTTTGTCTTTCTGTGCTTTGATCCTTTTCTACTCTCTATTCGCTTTATTGTTAGGCATGCTTCCCACCTCCATCAATTTTTATGGCAAGACAGGACTAGCAGTTCCATATACCAACCTAGCAACATAGTGAAAATGGGAATATCTTCCTAATAGCTCTGGCAAAATTTCCCAAGGAGGCTCTGTTTCGTTCAGCTTTAGTCTTGTGTCCACCTCTGAAACCAGAAAAAGTGCTCTGAGATCAGGACTCAGTCACCTGTCCATCTAAGGTACTAGAGGCAAGAGGTAGGAGTAAGGAGGTCACCTGGGCCTCCAGGACGGAATATGATTGTTATAGAGATGATAAGTTGTTTGCCAAGAAGATGTTGGGCAGAAAACAAACAAGCAAGCAAAATACATCTACTACCCTACCTGTAAAGGTTTCTAAAGTGAGGTATCCCTTAGCCTATTCACCACATGTCATCCTTTCTTTCATTCTGTCTCCACAGTGAACCAACCAGCGTACTACCACCAACTCCTAAAAAAGCTAAAGAACGGACATACAGCTAATTTCTATCATCCCATTCCTAATTTTCTAAAGTTCCAATGGAAATCAGTGGAGAGGTCCTCTCCCCTTTGCTATAGCTCTTATATTTTATGCCAAATGCATCTACCATTAGCCTTATTAGTACCTGATAAGACTATGGTAGTCTTATTTAGCATAACTGCATTCCCATATGAACAGGGAATACTGTAAATTGCTTATCTAAAGCTTTGTTTCTTGCTACAATGCCTTCAATTATTTATCCAGTCCTAGGTGTAATAAAATATTATAATTTATTCTCATAGACATGAAATAAAGTACTCTCAATTATTCTGGTTTGGATTTTTTTTTTCTTTTTAGCAAAGCAAACTGCTTTCCCATGCAGAGTAAGAACAAGGCTGTTAGGATGACTTAAGACAGATAAACATTGCCAACCACACTGCCAAAAGCTTTTCAGCAGCAAACCAAACAATAAAACTCCACTCTGCATGGTGCTGAAGAGTTTCTTAGCTGAAGATGAGGAATGACTTTGACCTTCACTCCCTTCTGAGCCAGTCCTCCTTAACGTCTCACATTGGTGAGTCTCCTCCATTTTGAAGGAAAATCTCTCAGCTCATCTTGGAGTCTCAAAATCTCTTCAGATCAGATCCTTCCCCCCAGAAGTTCTTAAAGTCAAATCAGAAATTAAAGTTTATCAGAAACTAGGCAGGTGTTGCCTGCTTTAAGACTTGAATGTGCTTAAAATTCATCCTTGAAATGTTATACAACTATGTTTTTTTATAGCACTAGGTGCTTTTTTTTTTAAGTTTCTAATTTGGTGTCTTGGGTGTTTTCTT
The DNA here is from genome assembly GCF_018345385.1 of Vulpes lagopus. Lineage (NCBI taxonomy): Eukaryota > Metazoa > Chordata > Mammalia > Carnivora > Canidae > Vulpes > Vulpes lagopus. The sequence continues at coordinate 21,848,217 of NC_054845.1, forward strand.
CTTGTTTTTCCTTTCAAGGGCATACTTCAAGTAGAAAAACTTTCCAGAAAAGTGACAAATACACCACTGCATTCATTTTCCCATTAAATAAAGTTTTCATCTAGAACGACTCTTAGATTTTCAAGGCCTTTAGTTGTTTTTGAGCTATTGTCTAATACATCATCTTCTTTAGCTGGTGCTTTTGAAGTGGTCTGGTTTATCTAGACTTTTCATAAAGTATTTCATACCTTCATACTGTTGACTAGTTTAATGGGTTTTCTTATACTTTACTTTTTAAACATTAATCTGCCTATATACTTCTCTGGATTGGGAAATATTCTGCTAATACTTTGTTGAAGAGAAAAACAGAGCCTGAGAGTAGTTACAACAGTAAAAACAGATTATTAGGAACTATTTCCACAAAGGAAAAGAGACCTCAGTATAGAACTGGCTTCAACTCTAAATACAAGATGGACATGTGGGGATTTCTAGGATTGTGTGATGTGGGGGGGCGGGAGGAGGTGAGGTCAGTGAATGGAATAGAACTAGAGGAAACATGGCATGTGAAGGAGGATTTCTGGCTAAACTTGACAAGATCCTTGCTAAAGGCACACCAGGGTGATCAAATAGCACCTGGGGGAACTGGGGAATGAGAAATTTGATAAGATGTGTACAAAAGTCCAAAGGTCAAGGCCTAGTTGAGAAGAGGGTTCATAGGAGCCTGACTGAAGTCTGGTCAAAGAGGGAATCTTTGTCTATTCTTTCCTCCACTGTGAAGTCACCAAGAATTACAGAAATTAAATGGCAAAGGCTACAGAGCCAATCCCTGCTCCCTGTCCTTGCTGACCCCTCACTATAGCCTTTCTACCCACCATTTGCTACTTGTATTGCTGAGCCAGCCATGAAGCCAAGTGCCTGTCCCATAAGTATTTTCTTTGTTTCCCTCAGAGAACTGTGAGCTTCTTGATGGCAGGGATCGTGCTTTCTCCTTGCTGTTTCATCTTAATGCCAGGGGCACCTGGGTGGCTCAGTTGGTTAAACACCAGACTCTTGGTTTCAGCTTAGGTCATGATCTCAGAGTCCTGGGATCAAGCTCTGCATCAGGCTCCCCGCTCAGCAAGTCTGCTCGAGATTCTCTCCCTCTCCTTCTGCCCCTCCCTGTCTCCCCACTCACAGACTCTCTCCAAGATAAATAAATGAATCTTTTAAAAAATAAAATAGAATGCCAAGGGTAGCTTCTCAAAAAATATTCCTTACTTCAAATGAGATCATTTTTTTGTCACATGCTAAGATAGTAAATCCAGGGGCTCTTGCAGACCTCAGTTTTACACTGACCAGTATATGGGAACCACCTCCAGATCACATAACTACCCCTAGTTTAGTGGGACTTTTCAAAGATTGATCATCTTTTTGTTTCAGTTTCCTCATTTGTAATATATTCCACCAATATATTTCCCCATCTATCACATGGGTCTGTTGTTGAGTGACACATAAATTTCCTCTGTCAAAGTGTCAAAGTATAACCTTGAAAATACCATGACCCTTTTTCCTAAAAGAATGCAAGCACCTAAAACATTCACATTCAAACGACATCATTTTACGCATAAGGGATATGAGCCTGAAAAGCAGCGTGACCTGTTTCTGAAATCCTCATGACCATCTTCAACACATGTAAATTACAGGAAATAATATTTTTAAAAAGCCAACAGTCAATTCAGAAATTTCACACATTGAGTATCCCACACATTTGAAAAGAAAGATGCACTAGAATAGCTGCAAGTGTGTGAAACCTCTTCGTCTCCATGACTTTGTTTTAAATTTACTCAAGATACCAGGCAACTGCACAGGGACCGTGACACCTGGGTGCTGTACTGTAATATTTTACAAATATCAGTTATGCTTAGGTCTCCAGACCTGTCAATCTACAGGAGCACAAGCTTTCAGAGCACTGATAGACTCTTAATTAATCTGCTATTTCTAAGAACATGTTCACCACTCTGCTTCGTCCACTTTGGGGTTTGATTTCACTAGTACAGAGCAAAGATGTTTCTAACTGAAGCACTTGATTTCCCAGAGGAACCATGATTGAAGAGAAACCTTATGCAATGTATACTATTGCTTAAAGTTGTTGCTGACCAATTAAATCTTCAATAATTGAATCATGTTTTCATTTATACAAAAAGTATACTTTCATCAGCCATTTATTCTGAAAAATATACTTCTTTCAAATTCTCTTCTCACCAGGTACTTGGTTCTCAATGAAAACTTGGTGGTAATAATACCTAAATAGTATTCATGATATGGCCTGTAGCTAACCAGGAATGGAGGTACACTTTTTATGGTCCTCAGTTTACATGTATGGATTTGTATATTTTGGTCTTTTCACCTCTTGCTACAATCTTTTTTTTTTTAATTGTGCTAATTATATGGCACCAAAAGATCATATTTCTTTGAGGGGAAAAGAGAGTGTTTCATGTTAAAGGTAAAATGCAGATTTCCCATTAAAAGGCAAATTCTACATTTCAAAAGGTTGAATAGGCTCATACTTACAGAATCCCAGCTGGTTAAATTTAGAGCACTGGAAAATATCCAATTCAAGAATAGTCTTTGGATTTGGGCCTGTAACATTTTTATTTGATAGTGTATTAGAAAGAAAAAAATACATTTATTTTAAGCTCTTGCCTTTCTGCATATTGTTCTTCTGTGATAGGCAAATTGGTGTTGATCGTGTTGTTGGCCTCAAAACCACTGCTTCCTTTAAGTGATCTATTTCAATTGTATTTTGCCAGTTTAAGGGGCTTCTGTTTGCAAATCTTTAGACTGAAACCCTCCTCTCCTACCTCTCTAAATGTCAAGTGCTTCCTTTTTGGTTTTACCCCCCTGTTTGCAGCCCCATCTTTGTGCTTTAATCCTTTTAAAAAATATGGCAGGGTCACAGGGGCCTAGGCTATTCGTACTCACTGCTGCAGTATGAAACTTTTCTTTGGTAATTTTTCCACTTACTTTCATCCAGCTCGTACTCTGGCTTGAGATGTAACCTGCTGTCCATTACCAACCCCAGAATCCCAGCTGCCATTTCTGCAAATCCACTCTCTTTATCAGTATTCCTCCAATGTGCATCCAAATCACCAAGAGTGGTGATTAAAATGCCTATTTCTGGGCCCCATCCCAGATCTAATGAATCAGAATCTGGGAGTGAGGCCTGGGGATTTGTATTCAAATAAACTCTCTCCAGAAGATTCTGAACTGAGAACCACTGCTCTCTGCTCAGTCAGCCTTCTCGAAAGACGGTAACTTCATAACCTCTGTTAAAGTTGTAGCATGTGTGTACTAGTTGAGGTAGTACTAGAGGTTAAAACAGATTAAAAGCTGAAATCTTTGTGGCTTAACTTAACAGACATGCGGGGGCTAAAAAGCTCTTCTCTGGGGTTTTTATGTGACTAAGATCAACAGAGGCTCTGCCTTTGTCAATACATGTTTCCCAAGATCACCCGACATGCCAAAATCTAGCCTGTCAAACCGAGTAGAAGAGGGTGAAGGATCACCTAGGAGATGTTGATCAGCCTGTCTGGGAAGTGGCTCCCATCACTTCTGCCCATATCCCCATGGCAAAAACTTGAGACTCTTCCTTGATGCCCAAGAAGTGCTGGGAAATGCAGGCTCTGGGTAGCTGCTTCCAAACCACCACTGTGTACCACGGACATGGAGCAGAACTCTGCTGGACTCCTGGCATCTCTGCCACTAAGTGACACCCAGAGGGTAAAGAAACCAAGTGTGTAGTTCCACAACATGATATGGATTATCAGAGGCCTATTATTCAAAGACCCTCACTTCTAGAATTTCGCACCCAAGGATAAAAGCCAGTATCCCCTCATGATTTATCTCTAGAACTTTTTTAATCCTTGATATTTCTTTTTCTTAGAATTTCTATTTTGAAATATAGGCAGATAAAATTTTGAAGACGAGCTATATTAGTACTATAACATATAAAAAATTAGTGCATGAATCTTCCAGTATGTTCCTGATACTTAAAAAGAAAGTTGTATATACACATATAAACGTATATACCATGTATTATGTGTACATTTGTGTACACATTCATATATCTACATTACATATGTACCTGCCACTGGATTTTGGTGTATGTGTATATAACAAAATTCAGTAGCAGGGGATGCCTGGGTGGCTCCGTGGTCGAGCATCTGCCTTCAGCTCAGGTCGTGATCCTGGAGTCCTGGGATTGAGTCCCACATCGGGCTCCCTGCAGGGAGCCTGCTTCTCCCACTGCCTGTGTCTCTGCCCTTCTCTGTGTCTCTCATGAATAAATAAATAAAAATCTTTTAACAAAACCCAGAGGCAGATATATTTCTCATGTATGCAAACTATTGGTTTGTGTCATTTTATTACTAAAGAGATATACAGTATACCAGCCCAAGAAAAATTAGGAACTATGTGGGCATATAACATAAAGGCGATTTATCAATGCCTTCATGTGCCTTTTGAGGCTTGTATCTTGCCATTCTATCTCTTTCAGATAAAATTGAAGGGGGAAAATCAACCAAGTTTGAAAAATTGCCTTCTAGCTTAAACACTACCCAGTTACATAGGACAACTGTAAGAGACATGTTACTTTAACAAGCACAGCACTATTCTGAAGTTCAACAGTAGAGCTGAAGCTCTCGATCTAAAATGAGCTATGAGTCACTTTTTTTATACATACATTGACTCGCTGGCAGTTTTATCAGAAAATCGTCAGAACCAAACATGCGTGCATTAGGTTTGCCTTTATTCATTTACTGATTTAATTGTTAAATATTCATTGAGCTACGGCTAAGCACAAGACATTCTTCAAAGCACTGAGGAGACAATAGTAAAGTAAAAATGTCAAGAGGGGGCTATCAGACAGGGGTGAGAGAAGGTAAAGTGCTAAGGCTCTGATGGGAGTGTGTACAGGGACACTCGAAGAAGTCACAGCTTTGGTTCCAGAACCACCACAGTAAAGCAAATCCTGCAGTAAAGCAAGTCAGGTTCATTTTTCAGTTTCCCAGTGCGTGTAAAAGTTATGTTTACACTCTACCCTGGTCTATTAAGTGTGCAATAGCATTACGTCTAGAAAATGTACACACCTTAATTAAAAATACTTTATTGGTAAAAAGTGCTAACCATCATCTGAGTTTTCCATTTTTTTTTCAATTTTTCTTTTAGTATAAAAAGAGATACTTGCAACTGTTCATTTCATTTCAACACTTAGAGGTTATTGCAAGATCATTAATTGGCCTGCTTTTAATATTGTTATATCTCAGGGTCTAGGGAGAGGCCCAAGAAGAGGGGGAGATATGGGGAAATGGCTAGTTGGTGGAGCAATCAGAACACACACAACATTCAGTTCAATGTCTTAATGGGCATGGTTCGTGGTGCCCGAAAACAATTACAATACTAGCGACAAAGATCACTGAGCGCTGGTTACCCATAGATCACCATAACAAACATGATAATGAACACGTTTGAAATATTGCAAGAATTACCAAAAACGTGACACAGATACACAGAGTGAGCAAATGCTTTTGGGAAAATGTCACCAACAGACTTGCTCGACACAGTAGTGCCACAAACCTTCAATTTGTAAAAAGCACAGTATCTGCAAAGTGCAGCAAAGCAAAACACCGTAAAACGAAATAGGCCTCTATCTTCTTTGAGAAATCTCTAACATATGCACATATAAGAAATTTCCCCCATGTGATTTTGAACAATTCACCTACATGGCATCATCTTTCTTGCAAAAATCATCAACTACATACTTTTGTCTGCTGTAATAAAATGGTCAATTAGGAACTATGTTCAACCGCAAAGTAACAGAAACATATAAAAACAAGATCTTAAACAAAATAGGGTACTTTACTGCCTTCATGTAAACTGAAGTCAGAGAGCAGATGTGGGAAGCCTGGTGCAAGGGTTCCATTACATCATCAGGAGCCCAGTCCCCTATCTTTTTGCTTTTCCATTCTTAGTGCATGGATTTCATGTCCAAGTTTACTTTATGGTCCCAATGTGGCCACTACAAGCCCTGAGCATTCCAAGTAGAACAGGAAGGCAAATAATCACCTCCTACCTGAATCTCTTCTCCTACTTCCCTAACCCTACTACCAGCTTGGAGGAAACCTCCCCATGAGTCTACCTAACAGCTTCTTTTCCCTTGTCGTTAGTCAATGGTTCATATGGCCTCTTTATTTGCAGGGAGATTAGGAAATATATTTTTATCTTGATACATTGCTGTCCTCAAGATCAGGGTTATATAAGGATAAGGAGAGAATAACAGTAGACCACTGAAAACAAGTAACCATGGTTTCAATTATAAGAGGTGGATACAGATGTTCAGGCTCCATTTTACAAGCAAATATGCATCTCAAGTTCTAGTGCTCTGTCAATTATTTGTTGTCCCTAGGTTATATAACACCTTTCTCAGTGTATTCATCACTTACTCTTCATCTCTTTTCTTTGAATTCCCACACGTATCTCATCATTTGTAATCTCCTCAGGTTGTGATAATCCTCAGAGAGAACTATAAATAGCATCTCTTCCCTAAAATAATGCAGCAGCAGATAGAAGCCAAATATCATTTTGGCTCCTCGTAAAGACCAAGTTAGAGGGCACAGTTTTGGGTTTATTAGCCAGTAGCTAATACTGGATGGCAAATAATACAGACTTTTTTCTAGCAATGCTGAACTTCTCCTACAGGAAAAGCTCACTCCCCAAAGGCAAACATGCTGCCATTTTTTACAGATTTAACAAGCAGATAAGCCACTCCACTGGCCCGGTACCCAAGTAGTTCATTGTCTTGAACACTTGGAAAGAAACCTGGAGTGTGAGAAAGAAGTTCTCCCCAACCTTTGTGGTGTCTGCGACCCTGGTGGTGCTAAGTAATCATGCCTCTTGGAATTCATGCTCTCTTGTGTATCCTCCCCCATGAATCTTCCTGAACAGAAAGAATATTTCAACTTTAAACCTAAGCCTTAAGCTACCAGCTTCTGGAAAGGCCACATGGAGAAGCTACTTAGAAAGAAAGGGAAACAGAGATGGAAAGGAAAGAAAGAGGGGTCCAGCTGCCCCAGGTTTCCAGTTAAGCCCAGCTTTCTACTGACTCACCTGCTTAACTGCAGTCATATGAGTGACCACCAGCAAGATGAGCAAGACGGTCCAGCTAAGTCAGCCCAGATGGCAAGAAGGGAGCAAATAAATGAAATCATGGCTGTTTTTAGATTGCTAGGTTTTGGCAGAACAATCAATCACCACAGCAATTAAATACTGTTATTTCTTCTACAGTATTCCTTATAGTTTCCTTCTTATCTAGTCTCAGCTTCAGTGGATATTACCACTGAACTTGAAATATTGGCAAGCTCTCAATAAATATTAGCTATTATTATGTAAGCCACCTTGTAAATAGCAAATGTGAGCGTAAATATTCAGAGTAATACCCATTTTTTAGCACTATTTACTGCTAGTTTCCTTCTCAAAATTCTAAAATGATACCTAGTCTTCTTAGTGATCTAAAATTGTCATTTTTATCATCTTCTATCAGTTCTGGTCTTCTCTATTTTTGTACGACACCAGGCTGGTCTTTAATATTTGCTTTCCTCTTAGAAGTTCTTGTGTATAATGTTTCTGCTTCATATTATAAACTTACATATGCGCTGTATTTTTCATCTTCCCATTCTCTTCCTTCCCATTTTCCTGCTTCCAATAAGAAGCTTTGCCAGACGCTAGCCACTGGGCCCTGGAAGTTGGTATTGCCATAGCCTAGTATTTCATAAAATTATATTTGTATGTAGCTGCCATATGCATTTGTCAGTGTCACGTAAATAGGATGGTAATACTTGAGTAAAGTTGAGACCCAGTATTTTCCTCTCTTTGACATTTGCTAATATTGAGAAGTCCATTGAAAGCTCACTGCCTACTTTCATACCTAGACATCCAGCTCTGAGCATAACTACCTGCAAATTATCTTCATGTCAGGTTGTATCTTCTGAACTTCACCAAGACTTGACTCGGATTTTATCATGATATGCCAAAGATATGATATGCTTAGGGCTTAAATTTTCTGAATATTAGATTTCCAATTCTCTAAGTTGATTAGTCCCAGACTCATTCTGGTCTGTAGGAGAAACAAGAGGCACAGTACCAAACACTCACAATACTTTTATGGGCCCATGAAAAAAATTTTTTTCCATGAAATCAGAAGAAAAAAACTGAACTTAAGTTGAAAAACATTAATATGTAATATTAATATATTCATCCATATACCAATGCAGCACTAAAATATAATTTTAAATACTTTCTTATTGGAGGAAGAGACCCATAAAGGCCAAAGTGCCTAGAACGCATGACAGTAATAATGTGGCCCAAGATTTATTAAGCTAATCATTCTCAAAATTTGAAAGGCATTAGAATTTCCTGTGATTTTTCTTTTATGGATTCTCAGCCACAATAGCAGTGATTCTGTTAAGCAAAGCTAGAATAAATCTCAGGAATCTACATTCTTAATGAGCAATTTAGGTAATTCTACTACACACTGAATTAGAGGAAAACTAAGGCAGCAAAAGGAGAAACAATGAAATTTTTGCCTCTAAGGAGCAGAGCTGAGGAATGGGACAAATAAAATATATGTTGCTTTTTGTTGTAGCTTTTCTGTACCAATTGATTTGTCACTACTATATGCATATGCCTAGTATTCAACTATAGGTCCCAGGATCAGCAGGATACTGGTACTCTTTTGAAATTTTTCTGTCTGTGGGTAGGTTATTCTGCAGGGGAAGAGCACAGATTCAGTGATTTTCTTGTAGTCGACCAAATTGCACACTGGTAAACAAGACATATCACGTTAACCTTGAAAACAGCTGACATTCCGGTCCAATTGTAGCTGGGTCTGTGTACAAATAGGACCAGTTGGGTAGATGATTAAAATACTAAGCAAAACAAAAAAAAAAAAAAAAAAAAAAAGAAGAAGAAGAAGAAAAAGAAGAAAAAAGAAAGAAAGTCAAACTTCAAAATAAGAAGATAGATTGATTCTTTTCTGTTATTTTTGAATAGCTTTAGATGATTTCATTTGCCTAAAAGAAAGGTGAAACCAAGATGCACAAGTCAAAGAGAAAATAAGAGATATTATTTGGGTTGGAATGAGTGAAACTAGCCACCTGTGACCCATGTATTCATTAGATGAATCAAAAGCCCTGCAAAGGCAGGCTGCTCTCCATCGATAAGTACTTAGGGTCTTCATCTGATTGCTCACTAGTGAGAGGGTGTGTAACAGCAGCATGTGTGTGTGTGATGTTTGGGGGAGCTGAAATTTATTAAGAATAAGAAGTTCAACCAGATTGCCCAGCAAAAGTCAGCTTCCAGCCAAGCTGATTATGCACAGGCCAGTAAATTATTCTTTAATTAAGATGAATTGAATAACCACCAAAGAATTTGTCAGGGGGCAGGGCCTGAACAAAGCTAGAAATCTTTACCCCATTATAAATAGTAACATCCTCCCTAGGAGAGACCATGATGTGTTCCACAGCATGAACTGGAATTATTGGTTATTCCCTCCAAGTCCCGGGAAATGCAATCCAGTTTTTCATGATTGCAAAGTGCCTCATAACATTCATTATTTTATCTTCACAACAAGCCTGTTGGGCAGCCTGGGGATGTGATTCCCATTTTACACAGGAGGAAACAATCAGAGAGAGATTAAGTAACTCGCCCAATGTTCCAGAATGAAAAAGGATAGACAAGTCCAATTTTGAGCTGTGAATTTCTAGCGTATCATTTAGCTCATTGCTTTGCTTGCCTAAAATCCCAAAATAAATTTGACTGGTCTGAACATCTAAAAAGATATCATAATTAGTTAAATTAAAGATGTCTTGATGGACTTGAATGCTATTTCTTGTCCGCCCACATCCCCCTGGACATGTTCTGTAAAATTTCTTTTCTCAAGGACAGTGTTGATTTAATTGGAAAGAATCGTGTTCTCGTTTCCTATTTTGGCTACCACAGTACCCCCAGCCATATGCACAGTGGCCATCTGGAAAAATCCATTCCTAACTTCGGGGAGTATTGCTTCAGTTTGCCCTGAAACTGTTTACCCACTGGCACTGCTCTTCATTTTCAGAAGCAGTGTGATTTCTACTTGGGATTACTTGAGATTCTGCTTAATAACCAAAACAAACAGTGGTGCATAAGCCTCCATAGAGAATCTGCACACATATTTAGAGAATCCTCCCCCAGTGCTACTCTATAATTTGTTCCTTTTTTTTTTTTTTGCAGTTTTTGTTTTTTATAAGAGTTGTTGAATTCAGCTTTTGTCCAATGTATTCATGACTACAAGGCCTTGTTTTTTTTCTTCTCTTTTCTCTTTATCAGACTAAGAAATACTCAAAGGTATAATCAGGTCCTTCCACAGTATTTAATTAGCCGTAATTAAAAGACATCTACACAGTGCTTTCAAAGTCTTTTCTTCTGTTACATTGCTAATGAATTAAGAAATTAATTGGCATGTGAGTTACAATAGAAAATGTCAATGAGAAAATTCTAACTATCTTATAACATTATCCTTTTTTGTGGGTCATGTTCCGTCACTGTTATTAAAGTCAATGTCATTCCCAATCACCAAAAGGAAAAACAACGACAAAAAAGCCAACATGTAAGAATGGTAGGAGGGAGAGGGCAGGGAAAGAGGTAAAGAATGTTCCTATAGACCCAGATTCTAGTTAGATAGTTTTAAATGATTAAATTTCCAACCTATGATATTAGATATTTGGAGATTTGAAAAATTTAAATTTAAAAATATTAAAATTAAATTAAAATTAAATTTTTAAAATTTAAATTTTTCAAATCTCCAAATCTCTTAGGGATAGTGGGCTGAGGGCAGAGGATAGCAAGGAGTGTGGGGAAGAAGATGCCTATTTTCATATCTAGCAACCTGCCTCTTTTGCTTTAATATATATGGCAATATTACACATATGATTAATTCTAACAATAACGAGGTCCCATGAAGGACAGTTTAATAAAGAATTTAGAAAATATTGCCTTTTATTTCTATGTTTAGTCTTTCACAAAGCTATTTTCTATGGACCTATGTAGACTTTATCTTTCCACTTCAAATGATATATCATGATTTTTATTGGGGCAAAACACAGAAATCAAATAAAACAAGTATTATAGGTTACGGATATATATGTTTAGCATGTGAAAAGTTTAAACAAATTTATAAGATAATATAAAAATACAAACACAGGTGGGCAAAGAACATGGACAGAATCATACACAATATTGATGACTAACAAAGATAAAATAGATCAATTTTACTAGTCATCAAAGAAATACAAATCAAAAGGAGATAACCCTTAAGTTCTACATCATTATTAAGAAATTCTTAAAAGTATAATACCCAATGTTTGGAAAGCCTAGGGTGAAACAGATATTCTGATCCATACGTGGTACATCTTTCTGGAGAGCAGTCTGGCTATATGTAGCAAAAGCTTTAGAAATGAGCACATGCTTTGACTCAGTAATTTACTTCTAAGAATTTTTTTCTGAAGAAATTTTCAAAGATGAAGTGAAGAACTTATATAATGAGTTATTTATCATAGCAAATATCATAGTAAATTGGTATAAAAAAAACAGAAATAATCCAAATGCCAAAAATAAAGTTTAAAATATATGTTGGTCAGGGATGCCTGGGTGGCTCAGCGGTTGAGCACTTGCCTTTGGCCCCATGCGTGATCCTGGAGTCCCAGGATCGAGTCCCACATAGGGTTCCTTGCATGGAGACTGCTTTTCTTTCTGCTTGTTTCTCTCCCTCTCTCCCTCTCTGTGTCTCTCATAAATAAATACAAATTTAAAAAATAAATAAAATATATATTGGTCATCCACATAGGTGAATATTATGCCAAAAAAATTATTTCTGAAGAATATATAATGACATGGAGAAAGACATGATGCAATGTTTTGTGGAAAATAGAATATAAAACTATATTATCCATATTCTTAAAAAATTATGTCTAAGTGTAATATGTAGTATAATATTACATGAAAATATTAACATATACATCAAAAATTAATGTATTACCTATATCAATTACATTAAAATATTAACAGAAGTTATATTGGGGTGGTTGAAATTACTGGAATGTTTCTTTCTCCTCTAATTTTTGTAAAATGCTCTCTAAGGAAAATGTGCTATTTTATAATTTAAAAATACGTAACTTATTTTATATATCAAGATTAATATATTTCTTTGGATCAATAAGTACTATAGCAGAAGCATATTTTTAGAATTTGATTTTTGCCATAATTAACTATAACTGAAAATATTTATAGTATTGAATCTGTGTATCAGGAGACTAATGACTCAATATTCAAACCACAGATATTTTAACATTGTTAAGTAATTCTATAATAAATTTTAAAAGACAAATGCCATAACATATCTACCCAACATAATCAGAGAGAGTTTAATTTCCAATTGAATTTTATTTGGAGTCCTTAATTCTATGCTAAACAATTTGGAAATCTACTAATTAATGAATCAGAACAAATGGCATGTGTCGAATGATCATAGCAATAAAGATTAATAATCATTTTCATATATCTTACTATATTTGACCTTCATATTTATAAAAATGAATAATGCTTTTCTGATTACAGATAACAGAGAAATTTGTTAGGGCAAAATTAATGGAGCTTTCCATGGTTTTGGCAAGTCCATGAGGAAACCAGGTCTTTGATTTTGTACCCCTGAATTCTGATCCTGAACCAAAGCCCATGCCTATGTTCCATACTAGCATCCTAAAATAATCACTCTCTCTTATCTACTCATATGATTCTGCCAAAAATATGTGCTCTTGAAGTATAACGTCATCTGTAACTGGTGAGTTCGAGAACACATTTCTATTCAAACAGCCTTGGAGATAGTCATGAGCCTGGAGAGGGCTCAAATTTCCACTAGATGGCGTGTAGTCTGCTTCTCACCTTACAAATAGGTTTCAGAATTTGCAGCTATTTGGCACATTTTTAAAATGTCACTTAACAACAAAAAAAGAAAAGAAAAGAAAAAAGAAAGAAAGAAAAAGAAAAAAACAGATATTACATTCATATTGCTTTAAAAGCCAATTAATTCAAGGTCTTAAATTATCACTCCCTTTTTGAATTTTTAAATGATACAGCCGCTTCTATTTTTTATCACAAACTACAGAAATGACCCTAAAGAGGCACCTGGGTGGCTCACTTGGTTCAGCCAAAGACTCTTGATTTCAGCTCAGATCATGACCTGAGGGTCCTGGAATCCAGCCCCACTTAGGGCTCTGCACTCAGCAGTAGTCTGTTGGAGATTCTTTCCCTCTCCCTCTCTCTCCCTCTCCCTCTGCACCTCACACACAAACTCATGCTCACTTGCTCGTTTGCTCTCTCTCCTTCTCTGAAATTAATTAATAAAAAAAAAAAAAAACTAAAGAAGAAATGACCTCCACGTTCCCCATTTGGGAAGATGGAAGATCTTAGTGTCTCCCCACTCCCTTCTTTGATACCACTTTTCCCTTTCTACCTCCCATAACTGCCAAGGTTACTTCACATGATCAGAGTTGGTAGTATTTACAGTTGGTTAACTTTTGTTCATAGGATGACTCTAAATGATGAAACTATAAATAAGGTTTATAGATTTTATTTATTTATTCATGAGAGACACAGAAAGAGAGGCAGATACATAGGCAGAGGGAGAAGCAGGCTTCCTGCAGGGAGCCCGATGTAGGACTCGATCCCAGGACTCCAGGATCACCACCTGAGCAGAAGGCAGATGCTCAACCACTGAGCCACCCAGGTGCCCCATGATCTTATTTTGGAAGTTCTAACCCATTCCCCAAAAGAGTACTGTTTCCTCCATATATCTTTTTTTTTTCCTTCCTATCTTTCTATCTTCCCTCCCTCCCTTGTCTTTGTCTTCCATTTCCTGGGTACTGCAGCTTATAGAATGCCTGCCTCCTGCTTGAATCACCCCAAGTTCCTCAGTGAGATTGGGCTACTCTTGTGCCCAGGCTTTTACTGTCCTCCTTCCCTTCTCAGGCTTACTTCCCCATTAGAGTTCCTAGAGATCACCTCCCAAATAAACTACCTGCCTCTAAACAGCAAGTTTCCTAAAGTGCGTCGATCTTTAACTGCCCATTCATATTAACTGTGAAGCAACTGAGGAAATGGTGATAAGGTATTCATTGTGTTGGAAGATTTCCACTTAACCAACTTTAGAATTTTTTACCCTTGAGATTAACACCTTTACTACCTGTCACAGTCTCTAGTTCCTAAGACACTGCCAGTTCATCTCCAAAACAGTTTTTATTCTATTTCTTTAAAGAAAATTTTTACTACTTAAATAAATTGCTGCAGATGTTAAATTTGCCTGGAGGTAAATGTCTTGACTTCTGCACTGTTGCAGTTTTGGATGGGGAATCAGGGGGTAAGAGGGATAAAACTGATTTGAAGACAACCTTGTAATGCTCTCCCTCCCTGTCATCTATGCTTTACCTGACAGATGAATTGCTTTGGGGTCCTTCAGGGCATAGCAACTGCTTGGCTATAACCCCTTACTGCCCAATTTCAGAAATACTTTGTTTCGGTTCCACTTTAAAGTTCAATTATTCTCCTACATTCAGATAATTGCTAAAATTTGCTACTGATGATGGTTCCCGAGTCTCTTCATTATTGGAGACTTAGACTTTTTTAAGTCAATTGCTTTTTAATCAATTTAAGGATGGCCTCTTTAAAAAAAAAATTACTTTCTTTAAGGGAGAGTGAAAAGGCAGAGAGAGGGGTGGAGGGAGAAGGAGAATCTCAAGCGGACTCCCCACTGAACACAGAACCCCCTGCAGGGTTCAATCTTAGGACCCTGAATCCCAACCAAGAGTCTAATGCTCCATCAACAGAGCCACCCGGGTGCCCCGAAGGATAGCCTCTTGAAGGAAGGAAAAACATGATCAGAGTACTCTATTACAATGGAAGCCCCCTAACTTTCTTTTTTCAAATAAAGTCATCAATGAAATTTGCTTTATATCTTATATAATCATGAACTATTAAAATAAGATCCCATTTGTAACTGGCGGATTATAAAATATATACAATTTTGGTGCTGAAGGCACCTGACTCAATTTTGATGGGCCTTACTTTTTAATTAAATCTCTACTGCACCCCAAGCTTCATTATAACTTTTTTTATCTCTTTCTTCAGAATCAGAAAGTCATTTGATACTCATTCCAAAAACTTTCGAATCCTAATAGTTCATTAATGGGATCCAGATGTAAGCTGAATGGACTATCAGGGATTGTGGTGATCCATTATGTTTATACTTTCGGGCTTTCTGTGGCTCTGCTGAAATATTAGAAATTATAATTTATTCCTTTTATGCATTAAGTATTTAATTCATCCTCATGTTATCTGACTCTTCTTTTTGGAGCTGCTTTTTGTTAGTTCTAGAAGTCTCTTGAGAAAACTTTATTAGTTTTAGTTTCTCCTCCACATCCTATCCTTTAATATATCCTTCCAGCTAAAGCAGACAAGGTACTGTGTTGGTTTGGAGGTTTTTTGGTTTGTGTTTTTGTTTTTTTCTCTTCTGTTTAAAAGGAGACTTCATGTAGCAAATTAACTTCTTCCTAGCTTCCCTTTTCACACTTTTGGGAAGGGCTTAATGTGATGTAAATACTGAAAGGCAAATTAATCCTACTTGGGGCTTTTACTGACCCTCCTAGACATAATTCCAATGGCTCCCCTAGTCAGTGGGACTGCCATCCTCAGCCATGTAGCAATGCACTCAAAGAGTGAGGTGTATTGTTTGCACACAGCCACTCCTTAACAGATGATTACTGACTATGTGATTGAATCCTAGAGAGCTCTCTACCCATTGGGCCACGTAGCAGGCAGAAAAATGGCTCCTCCAAAGACCTCCACCTCCTAATCCCCAAAATCTATAAATAGGTTTCCTTACATGGCAAAAGGTACTTTACAAATGTAATTAAGACCAGTGACCTTGAGATGGGGAGAAGACCCTGGATCATTCAAGCAGACCCAATCTAACCACATCAGTCCTGAAAAGCAGAGAATCTTTCCCAGCTGTGGTCAGAGAGAGGTAGTCTTGCTGGCTTTAAAGATGGAGGAAGAAGCCATGGAATTCAGGTGGCCTCTAGAAGAGAGAAAAATCAAAGACATTCTCTCCAATGCCTCCAATAAAAATGCAGCCCGACTGACACCTTGATTTTAGCCAGCATGACAGACTTCTAACCTACAGAACTGTAATTTAATACATTTGTGTGGTTCTAAGCCACAGAGTTTATGGTAGTTTATCACAGCAGCAAGACAAAATAATATACCTTTGGCCTCCATGCCTGAAATATCCTCACTTTTGTTTCTGCTTGTTGAACAATCTCTTCATCCCCCAGAACCCATCTTAAATGCTACTTCCAAATGAACCCTTTCATGTCTCCCCCTCCCCAAATGAATCAATATTTCCTTTTTTTAAGAACTGTTATTGCCTATTTTGATGTTTCTTTTGTATCTTTTTTTTTTTTTTTTTTGCATTTTAAGTCCAGAAGCCAACAAGTTTTATTATTAAGATCTTCAAGGGTAAAAAAAAAAAAAAAAAAAAAAAAAAAAAAAAAAAAAAAAAGATCTTCAAGGGTAAGAATCTTGTCTTTCTTTTTTACTTACCAATGTAACATCTGACCCTGTATGTAAACATTTGTTATAGTTTCCAGGAAATAAAAACTTATAACCACACTTCTATGAACTGAATCCCATCTTCCCAAATTTATGTTAAAACCTTAACCCCCGATATGACTGTATTTAGAGGTAGAGTCATTAGGAGGTAATTAAAGTTAAATAAAGTTAAAAGCCTCAAATGGGGTCCTAATCTGATAGAACTGTGGCTAAGATAGAACTGTGTACAAGAAGAAAAAGAGAAAGATCTCTGTCTGCCTTATAAGAACAATAATAGGAACAGGAAGAGAATTCTTACCAGAAACTGAATTGTCAGACACTTGGATCTCAGACTTCCCAGCTCTAGCACCATACATGAGAAATAAATTTCTGTTGTGTAAGCCACCCAGTATATTTTGTCATGGCAGCCCCAACAGACTAATTAATAGCCACACCTGTAAAAGATATTGCAATACATTTCTTCATAAAAGGTATATAATCTTATGAAATCCTGTATTATTTAAAAGTATAGGGATGTTGAATTGGATGAAATAAAAGATATATATGATTTTTTTGGCCTTGCTTCTAAGAGGTAATGAATTTAATCCTTATCCTTGCCATGTGTGCTTCTCTTTTTGAGACATATTATTTACAAACTATCCCTCTCTCACAAATGGGCCATCTATTTTGCTTGATCTCATTTGATTATAGTCTTGATCTCATTTGATTATAGTTTCAGGTAATGCACATGAGAGGGATTTAAGTGAATTTTTCTTTTTGTAACAAATTATCTGGGAAGCAACTTAATGCTACCCACTCAAGCAAAAACAAGTCAGCAGATCTTTTGTTTTCCATGTTTACTCTATCTTCATGGTACCCCTACTATTTTGGTAAGAATCATCTGCATTTCAAAATCACTTACCATGGCTTTCTAAAAATTATTCTGTCAATGTGACAGGTACTTGCTGATGAATAATAGGGATTTTGGTATAAACCAAAGACCAATGCTATCAGGTCAAAATATAGAATTCAAGAGGAGGTGCGTTAAATTCAACACCCAAGAATTTCAAGTCTAAGAGCTGTCAAAAGGAGTAGTTTCCCCAACACAACAGTGATAGGCCACAAGAAGAATGTATAATGTGAATGTAACTGAAAACTGAATCGTCTGTGACTTTATGTATCAAGGTTGGCATGATGAATTATAGCTAGAAGTAAAATGATCACATAAACGACAGTATCTAAGTGAAATATGTGCTAGAAAGTTTCTCCTGGAACATCAGTTTTTTTTTCAAGGATGATCCCTTATAGAATCCACTGAAACTCTGGTGATTTTCAAGGTTGAATGCTTGTAGAAACCTCTGTAGTGGTAATCCAGCTGCAATGAGCAGACAAAGGCAACAAAACTCTATTGAAAAAGGAAGCTGGCATCTTGGTCATTTAGACAAGTTAGATAAAAAGATTAATCCACAGCTTTAAGCAAGAGAAACCTTAGAACTATCCTAGTAACTGACAGTAACATTTTAGAAATGAATGTCACTTCGGTCAAACAAGTGATTCCTTCAAGGTCAGGGAGAACCAGCAATGTCTCTCCAATCATTATACACACTAGACCTTTAACCTGACCTTCACACTTTACTTCCTTCATCTCGAAATTCAATCAACCAAGCTTTCCCAATCAGGAACACCCAACATTATGCAAACCAAGCTACTGTGTTTGTGAATGGATCATTAAATGATGCCTAAGGTGCAAAATAACAGTCCTGAATAACATTTCTGAAAATGTACAAAGTAGGATTCATTTCTCCATTAGGCCAATACCAGAGCGAAGACGATCTTCATCATGGTATGTCGCAGTATTTCATCTGTAGTCCGAGAATCACATACAAACAGTTGTAATGTAGCCGAGAAGATTGTCACTATTGATGCTCCTCAGATGTAGGACATGAGTAGAACAGAGTTCAGCATGACAACTAACCAAATCTGTCATTCACTCATTCATTCATTCATTCATTCATTCAAGTATTCAACATGTAATTGTGGAGAGCTACCCTGTGACAAATGAAGGTCGCAACTGATGGTCCACTTCCACATAGAACAAAGGACCAAGTTGAGGGAAAAATTACAGTTCATAGACTAGAATTGTCTTTCCAACGCAATAGTATCATCTTTAGTACCCCTGGGAAGTGGTCATCCAGTCTCTGGTTAAAATCTTCCAGGAAGATCTAAAGACAAATTCTCAGATGCAAGAAATCTGCCCCCTAATATTATTTCTGGCAGCCACAATGTTGTATGCTGGTCACATGGCAAGCTCAGTTCAGTTAGCAACTTGAAGGGCTGCCATTCTGCCAGAAGTGGTCTGCAGGATGACAGCAGGGTGTTGGTAGAGCAAATATCTTTGGCTCTGGGCTTTATTTATCAGCGAGAACTGATTGATGGTTCAGCCCATATACACACACTCAGGCTAATGGCTTCATCTTTACAGCTATAAATGTAATGCCATGTTAATTTGGATAAACGGTTGTTAAGGTTCATATCAGAGGTTTTTTTTTTCTGTAACCATTTACTTAACATCTTAATTTTTCCCTCTAAAGCCTTCCAATTTAAGTTGTTTAAGGTAATCTCTGTGTGAATACTAGAAAGCATCTGTGTTGTGTCAAGTGTAGGCAAGAGAAACATAACAGTATCAACTTCTAATCTTTCGGTGATATTTTTCTTCTTTCTTGACACTATTTAATGTAACACAGTGAAATAGGATATTTGAACATCAGGGCAAATTTCTTTAATCTCAAACCTCCCTTTCCATTCATTTTGGCCTTTGGCCAGAGAGATAGATAGATAGGCAGATAAATCAATCTACATATTTAATGGACGGTATTTTTACAACTAAATCCCACCCCCTGCTTCAGAATATTCGGTAGCAAAGGGACTACATTTTGCCAAAGAAATAGCATTATAAGAGGAAATCAGGACACTCGTTTGCAATCCTATGCTCTACCGCAATGGCCCAGTAAGTGCCTGTAGCCCTTTTACCTAGAAATCTTTCATTAGGTCAACAGCACGCAATCCAGTGATAAGAAAAGGAGGGCTGGATCCTGTAAACACACACACACACACACACACACACACCATGTCTGAAAACTGGCAGTCGCTTTTTTGGTGGAGATGTGTTATTCCAAAATTGGCATAATCACAGTCTCTACCTCGTTTATGACCAGCATAAAAAATTGCATAAAATATCATGCACAGCTGTAGTCAGAAGGAAGATTCAATTTGGGCTTTGTGTAGACTTGACTTGCTGCCAGTGCAGTTATATACATCATCCAGGGCTGCGTTTAAAAGGATAAAATACAGTTTTAATTCTTACAGCAAATTTATTTTGTTAAAGAAAGATAAAAATGTTAAAATAGATCATAAAGAGCATTAGGTCCCTCCCTGCCCCCTGCCCAGTCCATCTTTTGTTAATATAACATTACAGGGTTAGCAAAAGATGAGAAAGCCATAAAATTAAAGGTTAAGACTGCAGTTCTATCTATCCACAGAATGAGAAGTTCTCTGATGTGATCGCGTGCTCCTTTTTGTTACTCAGACAGCCTTGTTGGGAATGTTATACGTGAACAACCTCAAACATCCCTGCTGGTTTCTTTGAGAAATCTCAAAGGCCACAGTGATAGAGAACAGCATGGGTAAGCTGCTGAGGAATAACAACGTTTTCATCTGAAACCCAAAAGCACAATGTAGCATGCAGTTTTACAAGGAGATTTTCTCCACGCCTACGGAGGAAAGGGCTGAGTACCACTGCATCACAGCATCTTTAAACTCTCAAGAGCCTTAAAGGACCAGCTGCTTCATTTCCCAATTGGGGTCCAAAGAAAATAAGTGAGTTGGCAAATGCCACATGGCTGATCATTGACTGAATCAGAACCAGATTCCTATTCTCTGGAATTTGAATACAATGTTCTTTCCATCCGTTAACACTGCTTCGCTTTGCGCTGCTTCACGAAGAGCTTGGCTCCTCGAGGAATGAGTGAGGAGGTCCATTGAGAGACAAAGGGGAAAACTTTTGGTTTCTTATCCGATGGTGTGCTGGAGCCTGTTTGTACGCTCTCGAGAGTTGACTGTTGTCTCTTCTTGACACACATTCAGTGACTTCATGTTGGTAGCTTGAAATGAGCCATGGTGGGAGTGTTTACACCACCAATAGGGGCAAATGCTAGAAATTGGGGTTCTTCCTTTCCCTGGAGCTGATTGCTAAACATGTATCACTACATCATGCCACTTACTGCATTTAGTTCATCAAGGATCAGTCATGACGCTGCTCTCACCTACCGACTGATGCTCATTCTCTCTCATGGTCTCCAACAACTACCTCTCAGTCATTTACAACACAGCTAATGAGGAGCTGCTCTGAGGCTCCTTCAATGCCATATGGATCTTGAGAATAACCTGTTTCTGGAGGGTTAGAGCTCCACCAGCACACCTGAAATCAGGAGGTACCAGAACACACAGCTCCGTCAGTAACTCCCAGAAAACTAATATGTCAATAGTTGTCAGAGCTTCAGTTTCCAAAGATTTATTTCTTTTAATCTAAAGAGTGCATTGCTATTTTCAGTTTATATAGATCATGTATAGCTTATCATTAAGCAGAATTTTGCTGCAAGATAGTTTCTTAAGTTTAAGGAAAGAGCTGAGGAAGAAATGTATAGAGAGCTGGCTCAACCACCACCAAGAGGATATTTCTTACCAACAAGAGGCAAGAAAATATAGTTGCTAAGAGCTTTGTAGGCAGGTAGACTTATGTTTGATCCCAGCTCTGGCAGCTATGAGCTGGGCGACTTTGAACAACTTAGTGACCTCTCCATGCCTCACTTTCACGATATGTAGAATGCAAATAAAAATAGTGTCTACCTCTTAAGGTTACTGTATGGATTAAGTGAGATGAAATACATTAAAACCGTCCCCACTTGCCTACCCAAAATTTTGCTCTGGCAATTCTCTCCCGCTCCCTCCTCATCTCTTTTTTTTTCCCCCCTCCATTCAGGGTTTTCTTTCCCACCACTCCAATGACCTCTATTTATCTTGTCAAGGTTACCAGTGACCTCCACAATGCTAAATCCATTGGTCAATTCTTTGTTCTCATCTTACTTGACTTAGCATATGATGCAGCTCATCAAACCCTCCTCCCCAATACACATTCTTCACTTGGCTTTCAGTATCCCAGCCTCTCAGAACTTTCCTCCTCCTTATGGACACTGCCAATTCCTGTGTGGTCCTAGGGTGTATAAAGGAGAGTTACACTGTGTTATGATGGATTATAATAGGGACTTTGGATCCTAGTGAGGGAGGTGGAGACCCCGTAAGTGATAATGAGGAGGAAATGTTCAGGCTAGTGTTTTTCAATTTTGGCTGCACATTTGAATCAGCTGAGGAGATTTGGGAACTCACGATGTCCTTCACACAAAGGAACTCAGGATCTCTGGGGGGTGAGACCCAGCATTGTTATGGTTTAAGGCTCCTCAGATGATTACAATGTGCAATCATGTTGACAAACACTGATCTAGATGAAGGAGAAATAAAGGCAGATGCCAAGGAGAGGAAGCACTTTATAGAAAGGCTCCACAGGGGATTTAGCAGGTAAATGAATGCAGAAGACTAAGAAAGGTTAGTGATGCTGAAGCAAAGAACATAAGGAGAATATCACATTTGTACACCAATGACTAACACAAGACAGTGTTATTTAAAAGATGCCACAAAAGGTATATTTATAAAATACTACTTAGAAGTTTTGGAGAAAATAGAGATGATTTGGTTCCATGATAAAGTATATAAAGGTGAAAATTTTAAAAATAGTGTTGTGTTTTAATTGATGGGGAAATTGGAGTCAGATTGGTTGGATTGGAATTCCTACTTCACCACTTTCTTTGACCTTGTGTAAGGTGCCTCTGTTTCCTCATCTGTAATATGTCTATAACAGTAAACATATCTCATAAGTCTCTTGGAGGATTTAGATAATTCAGATACAGCGCTTAGAGCAGCATTTGACACACCTTAAACACACACTAAATGTTGCTTGATGTTGATGATAAAAATGATGGCGCAGGCTTTTGAAAAAAGTTGAGAGAATTAAGCTAGGAAGTTAGCCCATGTTTGTGCTCTCAATTTTCAAAGACCCATGATGGAAGCTAAGTTTTCTTCCTCCAAACAGAACCAACACAAGGAACAGTGTGGATCATGAAAAACTTATCTCTGATTGGTGTGTTCATTCTCCTTGAGGGCATTTCCTTCTTCTCTGTCCTTCAAGACCAGAGTTTTTCTACTTGCAAATACCCCCCAGTAGAAAATGATCTGATAAGCAGTACCATTACTGGGATTACTTTTCTCAGTAGAACTCTATCTTCAAATTTTATCTGAAACTGTGGCATGAAAGGCTTTATCCTCAAAGGAATGTTAGCAATCAGCAAATTAAGTGAGATAATGTAGATGAAATCACTTTTAATTTAAAAATTACAATACAAATATTAACCTTGACATTGGATAGCTTACTTCTGCAAAGCCCTTGAATTGCTTAGGGGAATATCCTGCTTTATTTGTCACATGCTTAGCAAAAAGCAAAACATGGTGAATGTTACTGGAAGGCCAACATTCCTCACTAGTGGCACATTAATCCAGGCTTATAAGAAAGACACCTGACTGCAATGAGCTGCAATGAATATTGTACCAAAAGGCCCATTCACAGATTGCTTGGGAAAGTTTCTGTTCTATGAAAAGCCTTAACAGGAAAATCAAGCTGATTTATTCACAATCTGTGTGATTTGGAAGCAAAGGGAAGAGAGGAAGCACAGGGATACATGTATCCCCAGAATCACAAACCAGTCCACTGTCAAGATCATGTCCTTCCACTTGGGATTTCTACTACTTGCCAATGTATTGCTGGTCCCAAGACACATTTATGGCACCTGCTACGTGACCAGCAACTTCCATGGCACTGGAGACATAAAGATGAATAGGACATACTGAGAAATATGCAAAAGAGTATGGTATGCAGATCACTTAAGTCAATAGATCAGTTTGACAGAGAAATTGCAAAGATGGAAACCGGCATAGGGTGCTGTGAGAGCACAGCTTGCAGCTCACCCTGGAAACCGTTACACCACAAATGTGTCTTAGAAGGTAAGAACCTCTCCAAGGAAAGACATTTGCAATGAATGTTCAAGATAAAGGACAAAACCAAAGCAAACCATGAAGGGCCCACAGTAGCATGCTAGTTATATTCTCTCCTGAGCAGTAGCTCATCCTCAGAATATCTTGGTCTCCTATGAGAAAGCCTTTCCCATCCTTTCCAAATATGGCACAGTATTTCTCTTGACCAAAGGGCAGTCTCATTTTCTTGCTCTTGCTCCTTAAGATGCGTGGCCAATTGTGTGCATTCACATGCTCAAACACATGCCCTCTGGGTCTACTTGTATAACCCAAGGATGCCCCTGCACCAGAACATACATGGTATGGAAATGCAAACAAAATGGATATGTGCAAAGATGTACATTGAAATTATCTACACATTTTAAATAATACCAAAAAGGATTAAGGACATTGTGGTATATATTCATGAAATGAAATGCCCTAAAGCTATTAAAAATACCTAGTTCTGAAATTTTAAGATTAATGGCAGGGGAAATTCTCAGGATATAATGTTTGCTTCTGTTTCTTTGTGTGTGTGTGTGTGTGTGTGTGTGTGTGTGTGAGCATATATATGTGTGCATGCATGCTTGTATGTATGTATTCGTATTTCTCAAATTTTCTGCTTTGAGCATAGGCTTTATGCAAACATAAAAGGCAAATATGCATACATATGAATAGATGTGTATGTACGTGCATATAGGTGTGTATAAATGTATATTCACCATTTCTGTTGACATAAGTCCATGCTCAAAGTAGAAAATTTGAGAAATACAAGTAAACAAATACTTAAGTGAATATCATATGTAATCTCAACATCCAGAGATAATCATTGCTAACATTTAGACACATATTTTTCTAGGCCATTCTCTATACACACTTAATTTTTTAAAAACTAAATTGGAGCACTGGGGGTTTTGTGTCATGTGTGATGCTCATTCTATGGAACGTCACATCAAGAACAATTATCCATATTACCAATTATTCTTTGTGAATTTTACTTTTAACTCAGTATAATATTCCATCTTTTGAATGTACTATCATTTATTTAGCAGTTTCCTTATGGTGGACAGTAATGATTATTATCCTCTTGTTGTTATAAGTGGCTCTTCAATGATCTTCCTTGACCATAAGTCTTTGTTAATATATTCACTTATTTCTTGAGACTGGCTACATAGAAGTAAAATTATCAGGTCAAAAGGTAAATGATTTGTAATGCTTTTGAAATATATTTCCTAAATTGCATTCCAGAAAGGTTATACTGGCTAATGTTCTCACCAATGATGTGCAATAACACTCTTCACTCTGTCTTCAGTGTTATCTTTATCAGTATTGCAAATTTAATTCATGAAAAACTGGATCTCTTTTTCGTTGCTATAATATGTTAAATAAAACAAAGTGTATGAAATGCTATATGATCTCAATGATGTAAATTATACCTAGGGAAAAAAATGAATAGAAGGAAATACATGAAAATGTTTAGTACTTGCTGGTGGAATGATGGATTACTGCTCTTTTCAGATAACAATATTAAAAACAACATATCTACTAATTATTCAAAAGCTACCACGTTTCAGGAAACATGCTAAGTAATTTACATGCAGTCTTTCATTCAATCCTCAAAACTCTACCAAGCTTTATTGTGCCATTTATAGAAGAGTATGACTAAGCCTGGAAAACCAGACAGAGGCCAGGATTTAAACCCAAGCTCAACTAATTCCACAGTTCCTGTTTTTATTTCTTCTCTCTCTACTCTCTGATATTTTTGCTCTTTTTTGCCAAAGAGCATGTGTTCTTTTTAAAGTCATAAGAAGCAACAAAAGTTATTTTTACAGTCATTCCAAAATAAAAGAGTCCCTTACTAAAACTATTGCTGATAAAATTTGACCAGCTTCCCCAGAAAAGCAGCTCGTTCTCCAGCTCAAGGAGGTATGAACATGAAATACTTGGGATGACCCACAATGACCGTGAGTTGCCCAAATGCCAGGGATCATCAGCATCACCACCTGAAGCATCAGTTTCTGACACTCCTGAAACCACACTACATGGGTTGCTGCTTATCCCTGTAGATATTAGCTGGGCCATGGCTAGTAGTAACCACTCTGCCCGTGATAAATGCTGCCTCTGTGATCAAAGTGAGTACATTAGGGACATAGTCAAAGTCAAAATCCAAGCTGCTGCCCTTCTCACATCAATAGGATGGTTGTACTTTCTCTGTATTAATAGTAATTTTTATTATTTTAATAATTTTTAAGAAGGTAGCAGACAGGAAGTGATGACACAAATGCGATGTTTTCTCATGTTTATAAATGACAGTTTTGCTTCTATTTAAAGTCCAAATAACAGCTAGACTATTTGCACACAATACTTCCAAGATGCATTACCAATACTAAAAACAAACAAACAAAATACCATATCTGCAAAAGAATCATTCTAACTTGTCTTTTAAATATACATTTGGGTAAATTTTTAAAAACATACTACCTGAATGACCATTTAAGCTATGATAACACATGCTTGCACATAGATGAATACAATAGCTTTTTTATACAATAAGAAAGTGTTTTTCAAACTGTTATTTCTGTTTTGGGTTTTATTAAATCTTGATATGTTAAATATATTGAAAACACAATACACAGAGCAATAAGGAAGAAATAAAGAATATTTGTCTGTGAGTGAAAAGTCCCAAAGCTAACTTTTTTAATATTCAAAGAAAATGTTAATTATAAATGTAATATATTCAGACACATCGTCAGACATTATATCAATACAGAAATAAGCATTAACAAACCAGACTTTGTTAGTAAATTTTCAGGTGAATATATCCTGTTGACTTTTGCCAGCAGAGAAATAACTTCTTCTGTTATTTCACAGTAACTTCTATTTCTAAAACTACAGATGTCAATGTCCAGGCCCCACTCCCCTGCCCCTATTCCATCTTCTCATTTTATTTTAGCTCCTGTTGTCTGTTAATTGTTTGTCCTCAGTGACAATATGTATCATTGTGCAGAAGCTTTTGGGGGATTCACGTTCTTGAGAAAAGTGCCACTGAGTTGCCCATTTATTGTTTTCCAAGAGCCAACAAACTTCTGGGAATTTGATAAAGTTTTCCTTTTTCCCACTTCCCCTAAAATGTCCAACACATTTATAATAGTTTCACAAAATGTGAGGATTCCTTATTAGAAAAGGAAAGTATTGTAGAAATCATAAGTTCCACTTTTTTTAATTGAGAAACGGAGATTTATTTTCCAAGATTCAAAGAAAAATCATTTGAGATGCCAAAGAGAAATCTATACGAAACCACTGCTTAAGTCTTTAAAAGATTCAGGTTTTGCCAAATTATCTGCTTTAACTGGTAATGGTTACTTCCTAGGGTTAGTTGTTACTATGAAGGAAAGCATGGTGGACAGAATGACTTCAGATTACATTGGGCAGGGAAATTAAGAAATTCATATCTCATATAGCCATAATCTTAAAGATATCACTGCTTATTCATTACAGACAATCAAAGATAAATAAAGGAAATTTCAAATACACTGAACCCTATCATATCTGGTCATATAGAGCAATTCTTACAAAGCAAATTATCATCATATATGCTTTATCGCCTAACAGCAATAAAACTCATAATTGTCCCCTTTGTCTGATTGTATTTCATTAATCTCTGTTATCTACTTTATCCATACAACTGATTCTCAGTTGTTAAATGTTAAATTTCAACCACATAAATTGCCTTTATACTAGAAAGAACAATATCTTAGTTTTCTAAAGATGACCAAACCTGGCTCTGGTAACTCTTTTTCTAAGAGTTTCTACCCTCCTTAAAATTCTTAGATCCCAGTCAAGTTCCTAGAATATTTCTTCCCTCAGTCTTTTTCTCCCATAAGAGTCTAGATTTTCTTGTAAATAAAAATGAAAAAAACTAAAGACTCCCTAAATATTTTGGCAATAAAATGAAGCTGACCCAATTCAATTTTTTTTTGAGAGAGAGAGAGAAAGAAAGCACAAGCAGTGGGAGGGGCAGAGAGAGAGAGAGAATCTCAAACAGTTTCCACACTCAGTGTGGAACTGATGGGGTGGGGGGTGGGCTCAGTCTCACCACCCTGAGATCATGACCCTAAGATCGATCATGACCTGAGCCAGAATCAAGAGTCAGAGGCTTAGGCAACTAAGCCATCTAGATGCCCCTGACCCAATTCTGATTCTAACCTACTTTGTATTCATTCCACAAATATTTAGCAAGCACTGCCATGTGCCAGGTACTGTGTTGAGTACCAAGGACAAAGGTGAGAAAGCAGCACAGAGTCCCTTGATCACACCTGATTCACCCTCTCAATGAGGGAGACTCTTGTTTCACATTGGTGCCTTGTTATTGCCATTTCTCACTCGTGCCCTGGTCTCTGCAAGTGAAAGATGCCACGTTTTACAGCTTATTTAAAAGGACCAGATCATTTGACCATCAAACTAAGTATATTGTAGATAATTATCATATAATCTTGGCTGAAACAAAGGTTAGAGGAATACAAAAAGATTTCATTTTCATTTCTTCGCTGACAGCTTCAGAGCCAAGGGCACTTTGACTGACGCCATGGCTTTTAAGAAATGCCAAGTACAAGACACGTCCACACACTTATTGTGTGGTTTGTGTTTAGAAAAGCCTGGAGGCAAAGGTGGTAGGGGGCATTCTGTCCTCTTTTTTTTTTTTTTTTTTACTTTAAATAAATCATGAGCTGATGAGTTCCTCCAAAATTCTTTCTCCACTAGCTAAAAAAGGATGTCATCATATCCAGTCTGTTTTTCTGCAGGGAAAATGTCTGTGTGGGATTCTTAACTATCTTGTGGTCAGAGACCCCTTTGAGAATCATAGAAGGAAATGACCCTATGGATCTGGAGCAGGTGGGATGCTTTTATGTGTAATAAGTACATAGATACAGAATTTTGCATTTAGTCTTAGGAAATCCATCAACCCCAAATTAAGCAACTCCTATCAGAGTATTTAAAAGACTATATTTCATAAAGTGTACTCTATAAAAATTGGTATTACTATTACCTGGTGAGGAAAATGCTCCCATAGGGAATGAATCTGGGAAATGCTGGGCTTCAAAAATGATTTTTCACAATGATCTTTATAAATCCTTCAGTCTCTTCATGTGCATGGCACCTTCCTAAAATGATGGGGTGGATATATCTGTTCCTTAGGTGTGCTGGGCATGGACCCCTCCACTTCCAACATCCATACATGAATTGCCTTTTCTAACTGGCATTCTAGAAATGCTCTGAGAAATCATTCATTCCCAATCTTCCTACCATGCTCCCTGATCCATCAACTGAATCTGGATGAAGAAGACCATCTGCTATGACAGAAGTCAATCAATAATGTTAAGATTAATAGCCAATGATTATTGAGACACAGGCACTAAAAAAAAAAAAAAATGCTTCCACTTGGTGTGGATGGAATTTTTCATCTTTTATTTAAATCTTTACCCTCTGAAGTACAATGTGGGCTTGGTTAAGAGCAGGCTTCTAAGCCTGTCTCTGCTTTGGTTTCCTCACATATTAAATATGGATAAAAATGGAATCTACCACATGCCATTACTGTGATAATTAAATGTGTTAGTAAATGTAAAGGACTTTGATTAGTATCCAGCACAGAAGTGCACAATCAATATTAGCCATAATTTTTATTTTCTATAATTACATTAATATATTTTGTTCCTTAAGTATCACTTGATTATCTCGGAATATTTAATATAGCCACCAAGAGGTGATAAGTATTAATATTTTCAAAAGCAGGCAGTGGCTACTTTATCTTGGAATATCTAAATGTAAATTGAAACATTTAGGGGAAAAAAGTCAGATATTGGAAAGAACATCCATTTCTCATCCTGAAAGTTGCATACATTTTCATTTTGTTTTACTCAGATATATAAAGCTACACCAACATTTAGAAACTTGGGTAAAAAGAGTGAAATGAAGATAGATCAATGCTCTCTGCCAACATCTCCCCATCTTCTTACAATACTGCTTTGTCATTATTTAGTTTCTTTAGTGTATGATACAATAAATGACATAATTATGGCTCGAGGCACTTAATGGCAAAAACCACAGCCTACTATTAAAAAAAAAAGAGTCAAATAAGAGTCATTATTTATATAAAAGGGAAAAAAGCGTAAGACTGATAGATGACTCAAACTTAGCTTAATTCCATCCTGACCTGACTCATTATCATAAGCCCAACTAGGAGGAATTGGGAAAATTCACTGATTTCTCCTACTGGTCTCCCTTTTCCCATTGCTCTCTTTCCTACTTAAAATCCACTTTCCATCCAATAGCTAGCTTGCTCTCCTGCTTATATCTCTCCAATCACTTCTCATTGCTCTCAGAACAGAATCTTTGATTCAGTCTACAAGGTGTCACATGATATGGCCTGTTGCTGCCCCTAATCCCTCACCTCACACCTCTCTTTCCCACCTTGGACTTCATCAGTTCTTTGAACCAAGCTCCTTTCTATGTCAGAGCCTTTGCACTTGTCACTGCCTGGAAAGATTCGCATTCAGATCACATGTGCCCTGATTCCATCTGACCATCTGAGCTGCTAAGGGATAGTCAATGACTCTCTTCCAACAGGCATTCCTTGACCTTTCTACATATGGCAGCCCTTCTACCCTTCCTCTCCCTGTTCATTATCTATCACACCATCAGTTTTATTTCCTTAAAGATCCAATATTTATTTGACATTGCTATTAATGAATATTAGCACTCAAATCACCCTAGTTATCTGCATGACACAAATGAAGTCTTCCATATCCATTCTACTTTAGGGAGAAGTCATTTATTATTATTGGTCTATAAGTTTCAGCCTACTATGATAAAAATTAACTCATTTTTTTATCATTCACAAAAAACTGCATAACTCTGAACATTAATTTTGAAGCAATCCCTTAGGTATAAGAGTAATAGTAACACATAAAGGAAAGCAAAGCTCACATAGTTCATTTTCAAACTATTTTACAGTTTTCAAAGAATGGGCCAGTCTACTCTATTGGTTGATCCTATGACAAATCTGAAGGATCAAAAATTGATGAAGTCATACAATTTCAGTATTGGAAGAAAACACAAAGCCTTAGAACCAGCCAGTCATCTAATACTTGAATCTCTTCTATGCTGTTCCTACCAGGTGTAAATTCACCATTAATAAGGAACCTCTTGAGAAAGGAACCCTTTCTTCTTTTGAGATTTCTGACTCTTAGGAAACCTAAAAAGATGAGATAAGACAGGCCTCCCAGTAACTTCTATCCATTGGTCCTATTTCAATACCTTAAATCTCAGTGGAATAAACCTAACCTCTTTTATATGCAACAGCCTTTCAGGTTTCTGAAGACAGTTGTAATATCCCCTTAACTTTTATCTGGGATAACATCTTTAGTCCTTTCAACTATTCTTAATATGCCATCATTTCAAATTCTCACCAGGGAGCAATCTTCTTAATTTACACCACTTTCTCTATGGCCTTCTTAGCAGGTGAAACCCAGAAATAAACCCTTTGCCACAAGTAACTAGATCACTGCGGAATAAAGCAGTCTGTCAAAACCTATGTTCACGATGTCAAAGCAACAACAACAAAGCATATAGAGCCATCTAGGAATTTAAAACCAAGAGAGGGAAAAAAACAAAAGGAAAAAAAAAAAACAAAACATGAGAAAACTGGCCCCTCTTTCATCCCCACCCCCACCATTCTCTAATCATTTCTTGTCTAGTTTGGGTTTGTTTGTTTGTTTTTTAATTAAGTTGCATGGATCACCGTGATAGGTTCTTTCTCCTAAGCTTAAAGAGATAAACCATTCTACTTAGCTCAAACTATATTATCAATATGTAGTTAATTTACAAAAATAGTAATTTCTAAATCAAAACCACATGAGATGTCATCTCATATCTGTTAGAATGACTATCATCAAAGACAAAGGATAATAAGTGTTGGCAAAGATGTAGAAAAACGAAATGCTTGTGTACTATTGATGGAAATGTAAAGTGTGTAGCCACTAGGGAAAACAGTAATGGAAGTTCTTCAAAAAATTAAAAATTGAACTACCATATGATCCAGCAATCCCACTTCTGTTACCTATCCAAAGGAAATCAGAATCTTGAAAAGATGCCTGCACTTGCACGTTCATTGCAGCACTATTCACAATAGCCAAAACATGGAAACAGCCTATGTGTCCATCAACAGATGAGTGGACAAAGACGATGTGCTATATATACAATGGAATATTATTCACCCATGAGAAAGAAGGAAATCTTGACATTTGTGAAAAGATAGATGGACCTCAAGGGCATTACTCTAAGTAAAATAAGTCTAACAGAGAAAGACAAATACTCTATGATACCATTTATGCGTGGGATCTAAAAAAGTGAAACTCAGAAAAAAAGAGAAAGAAAGAAAGAAGAAAGAAAGAAAGAAAGAAAGAAAGAAAGAAAGAAAACAAAATAAGAAAAGGAAAGAAAGAAAAGAAAAGAAAAGAAAAGAAAAGAAAAGAAAAGAAAAGAAAAGAAAAATAGACAAGATGTTGTTTACCAAGGGTGGAAGGGTAAGAGAAGTAGGGAAATGTAGGTGAATGGGTATAAACTTTGGTTTTTAAGTTTATAATATTTGGGGGATCTAATGTATAGTTTACTGATGATAGTAGTTAACAACACTAGTATGGTGTTCTTCAAAGCTGCTAAGAGAGTAAATCTTAAATGCTCTCAGTGCAAAAAAGGAATATTAATTGTTTGAGGGGATGGAGGTGTTAGCTAGTGCTACATTGATAATCATTTTTCAATTAACATATTTACTAAATCAACATGTTGTATATCTTAAGTTTATGTTATATATGTCAATTATATCTCAATAAGTCTGGAAATAATAGCAATTTCTTAGGGCTGAATCTGATATATCAAGTACGCATAAATAAAATACACTAACAACATTGTTAAGGTGAAGAAATTAGTTGATAGAGTAGTTTGCCTAAGGTCACAAGCTAATGACAAAACCAGGATCAGAAGCCAGCCTCCTGATCCAAGGCCCTTGTTACCATATCTAGGGCAGCCTTTTGGATTCCTAAAAAGGACAAATTCTACCATCTTTTTCAAGTTAAAAATGTAGAAACTGAGGGGCACCTGGGTGTCTCAGTCAGTTGGGGGTCAGACTCTTGGTTTCTGTTTAGGTTGCGATCCCAGGGTTGTGGGGTCGAGCCCCACATCAGGCTCCACCCTCAGTGAGGACTCTGCTCCTCCACTCTCTTTTCCCCTCCCCCATCCACTCCTGTATTCTCCCTAAAATGAATGAATAAATCTTAAAAATATATATATATAGAACTAAATCTCAGCTTATTGACTCATCCAAAATTAGAGATTCAGCAGCTGGGAATGTGAACATGGATGTTCTGAGTCCAAGGCAAGGCACTCTTAGACAGTCTGACAGTTTCAGTATTTCACCACTAGCATTGGCCTTAAATATTAATAGTGCCTGGTTTTCTGGGATTTCTGATTTTTTTTAACTTGAAATAGTCAACAGAAACTAAATGACCAAAATCTGTTTTCTTGTTGAATGTATTTTTTATAAGCTATTTCTTCTTCCAAGTACACAAGAATACATATTTGTTTTACGTCTTTAGGCAGCGGAAACCATGGAGACAATATGGAAAAGCTTGAGAGGCTAAAAGCACTCATACCAAAGTCATTACTAGGTCCAGATTTTGTTCTATTACAGTTTTACATTAAAATTTTGAAGCGTTTCTACAAATTGGGTTCATAAGGAAAATGCTGAGTACATTATTGCATCGATTCTACAGGGGGGTATCAACATAATGTTTGGGGAAGTTAAACAATCGCTATGGTTTCTTTAATTTATATGTCAAATCATATATGTGCATCTGTTAAAGTGATTCATACTCAAGCTCAGATACATGATAATTTCATCCCTCACCTCCCATCAGGTGAGGGACCAGCAGTTCCAGAAGGCTCCATCATAAAGTCACACAAATCAGTAAATTCAACAGCATCCAAAGTTTAGAAACATAAACATCTTCCAAAACTGGTGGTTCTTCAGCTAGCAGCAGCAGCCAAAATAACAAAAACCATGTCAAAGTCATGAGAATTACAGCAGTTCAGAGAATAACTTACCACGCAGGGAAGAAATGAAATTATGCTGTACTTAGGTCCCCATTTCCTCCGCAAAGTAATTCTAAAATGAATTTGTGCCAAGCGGGGCTTGAGCCAACATTTCTCCCTCCCACAGCTCACCTTTTCTTAGTTAAAACGTACAAGTTGTGACAGCACCGCCGTGTCCATGGCCTTGTGGTATATGAGCAACAAGAGCAACCAGCAATCATTCTGGGCAAGTGAATGCCAAAAGCAGAGTGGGGGGTGGGGGTAGGGGTTGAAATTGCTTTTGAACGACAGCCGGGTCCTCATTTTCTAATATTAACTACTGATCCCCATTTAGTCATTTGTTTACAATACACAGGAGATAACATTTACCCCTGCCTCAATGCCAGAGCTGCTGGTCTTTTATTACAACATATTCCTAGCACTGATGAAAGCTGGCAAGATAGGCAGATCTGCTCCCTCCACCCCCACCCCCACTCTTGACTCATGGGCTCACCTCTACCTGTGGGAATAAAGACAGGAGTTCTAGAAGAGGAGCCACCTGGGGAATCAGACAGGGAGCCTTCAGGTACTGAGCGGATAAGGAGAAAGACTCAGGATTGAAACCAATTTCAGTAAATTATACATAAGTTGTGCAAGTTCTGAGAATAAATTGGTGTCACAAGTACCTGGTTGTATCTGTTTCCATTCCATAGCACCTATGAAAGCGTATATACACCTAAAATTTATATGTACTCATGAATAAAGTTTATTATTAAAATGACATTAACATGGGAAACATTAAAAAGGAGATCCCAAAGCTTCTAAACTATTGCTTAAACAGCCATATTAATTTTGTGTGTGTTTTAGTCCAGCGACATTAGTAATCATGATGAGGCAAATAAATGGAAATGAAAAATACAGTCATGTCTGCAATAGGGGTGGTTTAATACTGTCACCCACACAGCAATTTTAATGTTTCCCAAATGTAGGATATTTCCATTTTCCCTCTTAAGTGAACTTTACTGTGTTTTGGCATTGATCATGCTACTTTCTCATAGACTCAGTAAGATTGAAAAGGAAAGCAGTGTTTCCCTATGGACCCTCCAACCAACACCTCTACAAATCTTGAATTGTGTTGGGGTCACAGAAAACATGAAAAATGCAAGCAGTGCAGGAGAACAAGCAGAGCAGCTAGCCGGCCCCACCTAACCAGCACATGTCTATAGGACTGCCACGTGCAATCACGTTCTGATTATGCGTGGACTGTGTTAAGACAAATTTTTTTCTGCTGAGGATGTGAAGAAACACTGCCAAATAATTATTACTTGGAAGTAACAAATGCCTCTTAGATCAAGTTATTTTTTTCCTGAGTACGCCATTCCTTCTTCCAAAAGTATAGAGGAATGGGTAATCCGTTCTGGCACAGTGAGAAAATGTGAAAATAAAAGAAGCAATTTTGCATTTTCTCTGTATTGGAATACTAGGTCTATTCCACAGGTAATCAACTTTTCTGTGAGTAAAATGTTTTATTTTTCAGGGAGGGTGAACTCTTCAGCAGACAGATGTCAAGCAAAGCCATTTCTTAAGTGAGCTCTTTGCAGAAGTGGTTTGCTTCGCATTAAGGCAGAGTCAGAGCTACAAGAGCCCCATGAGACACCACAACCAAAGCAATTTCTGATATTACTAACTGTCCAAGGGAGAGTCCACACCAAACATAACTGTCAACAGAAGCTACCAATGTCTTACTTTCTTATTGAAACAGAACAGGTTTGAATGCCAGGGGTTCAGGTTCCCGGAGTCATCAACTATCAGATTTAAAGGATGAGTGGAAATGAAAACCATAGTAACATATCCAATTTCAGAGTTATAGTATTTCCACTCAGATACTAATTTTATATTTCTGCAATCCACAGTCTTTCAGGTTGCCTCTGAAAGGAGCTATCCCATAATACTTACGATTCTCTGTAGGGTAAGACTAGCGGATGAAAAAGAAATCTACTCCTTTAGGAATTGTCAGAGAGCATGGCTATAAACCTTGAGATCACAAAATGCAAAGGTAGCCATGGAGATAGGAAACGCAGACCCAGAGACTGATAAAAATCTGCTCTAGGACTTGATATAATCCACTTCTGATTGCAGTGGGATGCTACACAGCCCCCGGTACATAGCAGGGAAGTAATAAATACCTAGAAGGCAGAGTAAGGCTAGTAATATTAGGAGTATCATTACCATTATTATTATTTCAGATTCCAAATGTAAAAATGGATAATAAACCTGATTTCTTGCTTTGCTCACATGGATATTACTGAGGTAAGAATGTGCTTTATTTGATAAGTGTTGGATGGAAAAAAAATAACTCACTTCCCTGGAGCCACACCAAGAAACAGATAGTACGTTTCTCCTTGAGCAGCCCCCTTCCATGGACGTGAATGATCAACCAACTTCCCATCTTTCCTTTCAACAGTTCAATATAATTTTTATGATTGTGTTGAAATGTCTTTTAAATCAATCTTCACGCCTCTGGCACCAAAATTAGGAGACAAGGGGAAAAGTTAACATCTCTTCATTTTTAGCTCCATGGTAATTGTGCAGGCTTTTACAAAATTAGAGTTTTTTGCGTGTTGCCGGGTGCTTTGTTTTTAAGTCACATATTTATGAAAATCCAAATCTGACAACGGCAACTTTATCTATTTGGTAGTTTCAACTAAATGAGAATAGGAGAAGGGGTGGGGAGCAATGAGCAGAGTTCATTTCACAAACTTACAACTTTCTCCCACCTGAGTCTTTGTCAGCTATGACTGAATGGGAAAATCCAGAGGCAACCCCATTAGCCCATGAGGCTGGATTGAGGATACAGATGCCAGAGCCAGTGACCTTGTGCTAGAGGGGTGGTACCCTGGTAGCTCGAGTCTGCACTCCCCCATCTCCCAGCGACCCAAACACTCTCTGTTACGTTTCCAAAGTCCATGACTTCCAAAGTCATGGCTCCTTTTATAGGATGAATTCCAGGGAAGCCCACAGCCTCTCTCAGTCAGTGAGCAGGAGGAAATGAGGCCTACATCACGGTATCTGACTCACAACTCTGCTCACAATTACCAGACAAACCACTTAACCTCGCTATGCTCCAGTTTCTTTTGTAACCCAGAAACACAGCAATGTGCAACTCTACCTCATGGGATTGTTTTGAGCAGTAATTATAAATACATACATATGTGTACGTGTGTGTGCGTGTGTGTATAAGCACTTTAGCTTTTTTTTTTAAAAAAAAAAGCACTTTAGCTTAATAATGTATTCTAGCAATATTTAAAGATAAAGTTGAAACAATTGAATTGCCTTCAGCTGTAATGCTCTGCTCTCCACACGAAGCTGCTAGTGTTAAATAGCACGACTTAGAGCTGGTCTTCCCAGGTCTCTACCCTTGGGCTTTGCCACTGACTTGCTCTAACTTCCACTTTGGATTCTCTCTGCCTCAATAGTCAACCTTAAAATAATCTCAAGTGATGAACTACCTTGCAGGGCTAAGGAGGAGGGGTGGGGAAGCCAAGGGATTTAATATGTGTAATTGAAAAAAACAACAGACAGGATTCATCCCTCAAATACACACTTGTTATTTCTATTCATATAAATGCAAATTCAGCCCAAGAGTAAAATCGCATGAAATTCTCTGATTTAAGGCATTTGCCTAGTAATAGTCACAGACATTTTTTTTTCTGGTTTTAGCCAACCAAGTGAAGAACTGGAGGTTTTAGGGAATGTCTATAACGTTGCCCTGAATCACTTGTATGTGGCTTATATAATTTAAATTGTTTGGGTTATCTATGGATAACGGCAGGCAGAGTTTGGCCATAAACCTTCCAAGCAACCATGACTTCCTGAGCCCCTCTTCTAACAAATATTTCTAACCTGTTTTCCTTGACTCATTGCCAATAAAATGGATGGAACGCTTTCAATTCTCTCTTTTTCTTTCTTGGTCATAGCTTCAGAACCCTAGCGCTGCTTGATTCCCTTCAGTTGCAGATATTGGTGGCTGGACTCAAGGGCCAGGCCCCTGAAAAGTTTCACAGAGGGGACAAACGTAGGGCCAAATTGGACCCTCCGATTCACACCGTGTTTCTCTGAGATGTGTGGTAAGTGTCTGAGGTACTGATAACGCTGCAGCCAAGGTGGTAAAAAAAAATAGAGCCAACACATCACTCTCACTGCACTGGAAAGCCATGTGACATCCTGAAGCCAATCATGCTGCAACGCATATTGCTCAGGCCATCACCCTCCTGGGCGCTATGCATTTTAATTGCACGTGCTGCAATTAAAATTGAAGATTTCAAAGAAATTATTGTATTCCTTGTGTTTCCAGATCATTGCCTAGGACTTCTGTGTTCCTTGACAAGAGTCTTAGAGACCATTTTTAAGCACCTTTCACTTGAACAGAAAGAAATACATCACCACCAATGAGAAAGCAATGGCGGGGGATACAGATAATGTACCACCTAAAGTTGCTACACAAGTCCAAGGGCCACTATTTACTCAAATCCAATCAAAACGTGAACAGCGCCCCCTGGAGTTGTGCAATAAAGAAACCCTGCAGGATCACAGCTATCCTTAGGGAAATCTTCCTAAATAAAAACAGACTCAAATAAATTAGAAATGGCCACCAAGGAGACATAGTTAGGGTTCTGCTCTCTGGGTCTGACTTTTCATCTTAAACAAGAAGAAAGGTTACTTTCATGAGATCATCTCCAGTATAAACTGTGTTCTTAAACTATGAATTCTGAACCAAATCCAAATAATAAGCGTCGAGTGATGAGACCAATGCAAATGCTTCCCTCTTCCAAGCACTTTGTTAACTAAAATCATATTAGTGAAAACTGAAAGGAATTCCAAATGATCCCTCATTGTTTTAAAGTTGAAGGTAAGAAGTTGGCAAGAAGTAAAATCCCTGGGCTCCCTGACCAGTTTAGTTTCTTTCACAACTAATAATAATACTGCAAAGAAATGAAAGAATGGAATCATCAAGAAAAGCAAAGTTCCACTGAAGCAACATAGGCAGCATTTCAAAAATTACTTTAGGAGGTTTGGTTCCCCCAAGCTGGAGACATATTCTTTGAGCTAAATAACAAAGTCTGCTTTAGAGCAAACACAAACAAAACAATTTCCTTAATTTGGGGGTAAAATACTATGTACTTGACATTATCTTCTGTAATTCTCACATACCACCAGCCAAACCATTTATTAATTATTCAATTAATGGGCTCTACATTCTGTCATTTAATTTATAAAAGTAGTATGTATGTTTTTTGTGAAGTTTCCCATGTCCCTGTCTACTTCCTTGGTGTAAGATTCTCCTACTGCATATGGTGCCACACCTCTGACTTGAAAACCCCTTGTACCCACATTGGCCAATTGAAATGTGAGCTGAGCTTGGCTTCCTGATAGGAAACTCCAGTTCATTACATTCAAACATACTTTGTATCCACTTTAAAGACCATAATCCAAGTGGCACTATGATTGCTTATAAACCATGAGCTTTTGTTTTAGGAATATAAACAGAAGGGCAATTCTTAAAATTGTGCAAGTCATCTCAATTTCAAGCATTAGGTATTGGGCTGACAGCCTAATTCGGGTTGGATATTGCTACACAATATTGAGCTCAATTAGATAAATGGAGTTTTATAACAGAGGTAAAAAAATCATAATAGAAATTCAAACACAAGTTACAAAAGTAAATACACACACACCATATTCTATACTTGGGGACATCCAAGAGAGAAGAGAAGGACACAAAGCTTTGCCATTACAAAGTGAATAACATACCCTTTTCCAAAAGAGAATGGATGTAAATTATCTCAGTGTCTCAGGCCTTCCATCCAACACTAAGCTTTGCCCTGAAAAGTCCTTCTGGAATATTCATTTAAATATTCTCCAATATCCCTTATTGGTACAAGGAAGGAGAGGTGTTTCTCCTGACTCTATTTTCATCTGTCCTTTATTACACTGCACTAAGTACCATGAAGAGAGCTACCAGTGGCTAGCATATTGTATAACACATAGTACATACTCAGTAAATATTTGTTGGATTACTGAATGAAAGAGTTCTCCCCCCGCCCCCCGACCCTGCCCTTGTCCCTTCCTGGCATATGGCAGCAGTAGATAATGTGTATGTAAAATGTAGTGCAATTTCAACTGAAGATCAGCTTTTAGGAGTAGAAAAAAAGCTTAGATGGGCTCAAATTCATTTTTTGACCAGCAATCCTTTCTGTGTTCCTCATGATCACCATGAGTAGGAGTGAACTTCATGGCCATGGCTACGTCCTGTCATGTTTGTATACTTTCCAGCCAGCTAAGAGACTGCCACCTCAGGGCACTTGGGTGGCTCAGTGGTTGAGCATCTGCCTTCCACTCAGGGTATGATCCCAGGGTCCTGGGATCGAGTCCCACATGAGACTTGGAGGGAGCCTGCTTCTCCCTCTGCCTATGTCTCTGCCCCTTTCTCTGTTATCTCTCATGAATAAACAAATAAAATCTTTTAAAAGAGAAAGAGAGAGAGAGAGAGCGCCTGCCTCCTCTAGGCTGGAAACTAAATGGAAAATTTCATACTTTGACAACATTTAATTAAAGTTCAAAAAGTTAACATATGTGGGTTAAAATAGGGAAAAAAATGATGAGTAATCATCTATATCTTTTATAGGAAAAAAATATATTATATATTTTTGTTTTGATCTTGCAAAGGTGTTTCACCCTGACTGCCTCTAGGGAGATTTTTCTAAAAATGTGTATCTGAGTTCTTCATTCTATGCTTAAAATTCACCAAATGCCTTCAGCATAAAGTCAAGATTCACAGGATGATTTGCCAAAAGCTTGATCTGGCCCTTGCTTATTCTGCAAACTCATGCCCCAGCACTATTCCCAACAGTAACCACCACCACTGCCAAATAAATCTGTAATACTTGAAGATCCCAAATATACATTTCATTTTTCTTCCTCTTATCATCTCTGTATGAAAATGCTTCTCTCCCCATGCTACAAACTCATTTCCTATGCATGCACACATGCACACACATATGCACACTTCACCAAGCTAAGTTCTCTTTATTTTTTTAATTAACTCAGACATCATTCTTCCAAACCTCAAGTTCTCACTCAACCCCTCTTCCCATAATCTGGATTGAGTGGAACTCTTAGATGAACGCTGCACTATTATAACTCATTTATCTGTTCATTCTCTCCCCTTCCCTAAGCATCTGTAAGGTCTTGGAAGGCAGGGCCTGAGTCAGTGTCTTTGGATTGCTAGCATCTAGCATAATACTTACTATTATTGTCAAAACTCAATAAAAATGGAATAAATGAACAAATATGCCCATGTTTTTATTTGTTTGTACTTCTCCCAAAAGATACTGCGTGGAATTCTTATTAAAACCGTTAATCCAATGAATAAAACCAACCAATCAACCAAAGACAAGCAGATTGCTTCCAAATAGATTGGTAGTAAACTGGTTTCCTGAGCTTGCTATACACAAGATTTTGAACTCAACACTGAGCAGATATGCACATCATCACGCCCCCACACAGTTTTCTCTTTCTCCAGTCTCCTCTTTGGGGAATATGGATTCTTATTTCCCTTTTCCATGAGAGTACTGTAGGAGATGAAATGGTTTTGCTTGGAACTAGATTGTGAGGAGACATAGCAAACAAGGAGACCAGCATATATCCCAATATCTACATAGCATTGACACACAAAATAAGAGATTCAGAGATAGGCTAAGTACACTATTGACAACTGTGGAATGGCTCTTCATGAACTGTTAATTTTTTCACATAATTGGGAGCTGTTACCACTCTAGAAAATTATCACTTGATTAAATGCACCCATAGACAGCCTCCTATACTCTGTAGGGGAATACAGTTGGCTTCTTGTATAAGTAGAGAGACAGTGAGAAGCTCAGGCAATATTATGCAGGTTAAATGAACATTATTATGTTACAAATGTCTCTGGTTCAATAAGTCAACAAAATGTGTTGAACAAGTACTTTGTGGCTTCAACTGCTATAGGAGAAAAAACTCTAAAAATGTTCTGATTAAAGCATATTTTTTTTGAATCGGTGACTATTGCAATGTAAACTCAAAAATGCAAACAGATCCTGAGAGTTCATTGGTCAATATATTTTTAGAATAATTTAGTAGATATACTGACTAGTATATATAATTAGTATATATTATTTAGTATACAATTAGTATATATTATTTAGTATATATTATTTAGTATATAGGTATATATATATATATATATAATAGCATATTTTTTAAGGTGTGATCCCAGGACCTTGGGATCACACCCTAAGCTGAAGGCAGAACTCAACCACTGAGCCACCTAGGTGCCCTGTAATAGTATATTTTTACTAAAAAAAAGATGTCCTAGTGGGATTTTTTTTTAGAAAAAATATCTAATTTATTTTAGAGAGAGAGAAAGAGCAAGTTGGGGGAGGGCAGAAAGAGAGAGAGACTCCTCAAGCAGACTCCAAGCTAAGCACAGACCCCAACATGGGGCACGATCTCACAATCCTGGGATCATGACCTGAGCTGAATTCAAGAGTCAGAGGCTTAACCAACTGAGCCACCCAGGCACCCCTAATGGAATGCTTTATTTACCTTCTTCTAAGTACTTTTTATAAGATATTTTACTTCCTGCTTCCTTAATTTTGATATTTTGCTTTGTCAACTCTAAGTTACTTAAGACCAAAAGTGGTTAACTGGGTGAATTCAGAGCCACTTCTGTCAAAATCTTCAGTTCTGTTATTTGAGAGAGGAATTAGCTGTCTGGCCTATTTGCACAACTCACATTAAAATTTCCAATTGGGAAAAACCCTCATAATTTCTAAACTGAGCACTTTTAAATTGCATCTATAGATCTTCCTTGCATGAATGGATATCTGACTTCATATCTAACGATGCTTGCTGCAATGCCTCCTAATAAAATTAAGCAGCTATACCATCAATTAAACTTTTTAAAAGGCAGTATGAGGGTGCTCTCTTTGGATGCCACATTGTCTCTGATTTGTTTGGGGACTACTGTGCTTGACTAAGAATGATAACAAATACTTGATAACATTGCAGAGGAAATGTAAATCAACTCAGAGGAGCAACAAAGCATAACCCAGCTGGCATCCAGGGAAATTATTTATTCCCTAAATGTGTTCAATTCAATTTGCTGAAAAGTTTATAAAATTATTTTGGTAACCCTTAACAAAATTCCATTCCTTCTTCTAAAATTCGCCCCATTCAAAATGCAAATGCAAAATAAGTCCTGTGATTAGTTCGCTGTGAGTAAAGTTGTCACTGCTAGCTGAAATCTTTGTGTGCGCCTTGTACTAATTAGGGGGAAAAAGATCAATGAGAATGAAAGAGACCTTTTAGTTCCGTTACTCTCTGACTACTTACCCTTCGAACCAGTAAATGGAGAAACTACAATTTTCATACTTATCCACAAACTTTGTGAGTGAACACCGGAGTTATCCTGACCTTGTTTAGTAACAAATCTAAGCCGGAGGTTTTGCTTTGCATTCTATATTCTCCTGATACTGCTGCTTTTTGATAGGCAACTTGTAATTAGATTGCATAAATGTTTTACAGCTCATGTTTTAACAAAGATAGTAACTTTCCTGAAACAGATCGTTTTATCTTCCTTTAAAATAATTTAGAACTTTGAAGCATCACTGATATTGGAAGATACAATGCATTACACCATTTAATTAAAATAGTTTAAATTTTGCCTTTAAAATGATTTTTTATTTTAAAATTAACATTAATTTTGATCTTTTTTTCATTAATTTTGATCTTGAGTGTATATATACATATATAATATGGCATTATATATATTATATATTATATTATATATAATATATATATTTATATATTTTATATATATATTACATATATAATGCTATATGGAGCTTATTTGTGTATTTTGCATTGGTAAAATTCATGGAAAAC
This sequence comes from Vulpes lagopus, assembly GCF_018345385.1. NCBI lineage: Eukaryota > Metazoa > Chordata > Mammalia > Carnivora > Canidae > Vulpes > Vulpes lagopus. The sequence goes on from NC_054845.1 coordinate 21,892,191, forward strand.
TCAAAAATACCAGATACATTACCTAAATGAATAAAGTATAAAATTTAGAACCTACCACCTCTGATTCATCCTTCCCAAGAAGCCTACTTGGCATTGAGCATCATCCTGGAAGCGTTAATATCTGTTTGGTGGGAGGCCCATGTAAAATAGGGGATAATTTCTAATGCTTACTAAATAGAACCTACATCTCTCAAGCATATCACATAAGCCCTTGGTCTCAGAAAACTTGGTCAAAAAGGAGTCTGAAAGAACATAATAATTTATACTAACAAAAGTAATATTTAACAGGCATTCAGTAGTGTCTATGTGCATGATTTCTTAAATCTTCACAATAATATATGAGCAGAATACTCCATTGAACAATTGAAGATACTGAAGATCAGGGAAGAGAGGTAACTTGGTAGGTCCTACAGGAAGCAAATTCTGGAGCCAGATCCAGACCCACGCTATGGGTTCCAGGGCCCCCACTGAGAACCACTATATGATACTGTGTAAAGACGAAACACTATCTTTTCCCAGAAGAGATGGTTTCTCCTTCTATGTGGTTCATATATACTGGAGAGTTGGTATCTTTAATTCTTGTGTATAACAGGCATCATCTGTGCCTGGATGCAAGACATTATTTCCAGAGTCCATGCTTTTCAGTGCTAATGAACGCTAAATTCTCACCACGATTTACATGAGAACACAGACTACATCTGAGCGAGAGGAATCCCAGGGAAATTAATTTGCTCCCTGAGAACTGTGTGGTAAATAGCAGACAGATTTTCTCCCAAAATGCTTAGCATCTGTAAACAATACACTGAGAACCAAGAGGAGAAAGACTTGGGATAGATTTTATGATGATGTCACATGAGTTTTCAGCAGCGTCAAAAAATCTCTCAGGCCCCAAATAGTGACCAGATAGGACCTAAGCCTTTCTTCAGCCAACACATAGAAAGAAGCCGATAACATTGTGCCCCCATCTATTTTACTTTCTTTTAACTCCCAATGTCTCAAAAATTAGCTTTTCCTCCTCCCTCATAAGGTACACTTTTGTTTTTGTTTCTAAATCACAAAAGATTGGTAACTTTGGCTAATAAAATTGTGTTTTGTTCAGACCAACTCTTGAAATACCTTGGCACAAAGTGGTGGGATGCTATGGGATAACTCCATGGGCTGGGTCAGAGAGCAATGTGTCCTTCATACTACCATCATGTGTCAAGGTCATTTGGTTCTTCTTCTAGTTTATTCTTTATCCCTTTCAATTCTCTCATTTTGTTTCCAGTTGGGTACCACCCTAATAGACAGACAACAACAAAAAACTCTTTTGTGTCTCATTAATTTCTCTACTGACATTTAGCTGTTCCCACTACAGGCTGAACCACCAGGCATATGTCCTTTTGCTAATCTGAGGGCTCCTGATCCCATCCTCACCACAGCTGCCTTGTGACTCCTTATAATCTTGATTCACTTATTATCATGCTTCCTGACGTGGAATAGGAGCTCAAACAACATTTCTTAAACTACTGAATGAACTTGCAATTTATAATGGAACATGAGCATGGGAAGACCTTTCTGGGTAGTGAGTGGATAAAACTGGCAGCATGCATAGTGGTAAAGAACGTGAGCTTTGGGGTAGGGGTCTTCACTGTGCATCCCTGCCCAACCACATATTAGCGAAAGCCTTGGGCAGGTCACTCAATCCCCCCAAATTTAGGTTTCCCCATTTCCAAAACTAGAGCAATTAGATAGATGTTCCATACTCAGCTCTGTGCTTGACACCAAGCACATACACAACAATAACTCTTTTTCATAAGTTTTTTTTTTTTGTTGGTAAGCAGTTAATGCACTACCCTCATAATACAGGAATTCTCATATGAGTCATTGAGTTTGATAAATTCTAGACAAATCTTACAATAGCATTAGAGTTCTGGGGAAGAGTAGGCGCTGCTATTCTTTTTTTTTTTTTCTTTTCTTGGAGTAAAAGTGTTAAATCCAATTCAGAATAATAATAAACAGCCACTAGAAGGGAAGTTCAGCTGCTGAAGAGCTATGTAGTTGTTTTATTTTGCTCAGGTGGAGGAGGTTGTTCATTATGGGACAGCGTTGGCTCCCCAGGTGACTATAATGCCAATGACAGTCTGTCTGGCTTTAACGGCTTCCCCTCAGTTTAGGTGGCTCCTGTGGTAGATTATTAACAGAGTCCCTTTAGCTTGTCCTTGTGTGCAGTGCGGTAAAAATTTTGGGAAAACAAGCTGTGACCACTGGGGACGATTTGCATCTCATCATTTACACACACCCCACCAAGCTTCCAGGCAGCTTGGAAAATTACACAAACACCTCCCAAATCTACTAGGATTGCGGTCCCTCTCAGGTGTCTGATCCGGCAGCTGTCCCCTGTCTGGGGACCTGCGTTGCCAATTGCCTCTCTCTCCTCCATGCTTGCCACATCAGTGAGCAATCATTGCTGCTGACAAGATTTTGATGGTCCGAACACAGAGGTGGGAGCAAAGTTGAAGTGACCAAAAACTTCCCCTGCTGCGGCCTGGCTCAGATTGACCCTGACATTGTTCAGAAATGTGCAGTTAGTGCAAGACGCAGACGCTTGTGTGAGAGCTGCCAAGGCCAACGGAGTTTCTATTTTAGCTGCTGTCCACCATGCAGTGACAGGGGTGCCCTGGGCAAGTGAAAATCGCTGCAGGCACCGGTCAAAACAAGCTCCTTGCATCTTATTATCCCCCTAGTGTGCCTCTCCCATGCCCTTTCCAATCTTTCAGACTTTATCCTCTCTGCTTTTCCCACTCCAGGAATGGATTTATCCCAGGGCTGATTACAGCTAATGGCTGTACGATTTTCATATGCTTTTATCCAAGACATATTTATATAAACCCTCCCATCCCTGAGACGTGTGTACAATTTAGAAGCGATGTGCCAACTTGAGGATCATTTGTTCAGCAAACATTTATTGTCCCCTCCCACCCTGTGTTAGGTTGTCATCGTGTCATATTAACAGTGCGCCCCCCCCCCTTTTCTTTGCAAGCTTCTGATCATTCTGTTTAAAAAATCTGAGTCCTGATCATAGAATTACTTGCACCTAGGAGAATGTAGTACTCAGGTGTTTGTTTTTTTAATCTCTCTGGCAGATATGCAGCAGCAATGGCAATCTAGTGACAGCAGCTCTTTTAGGTTAATATGAAAAGTTGACTTCCCAGAGTACAAAAAGACCCTTCTCGCTCCCACCCACTCCCCCACATTCCTCTAGAACTCCTACAAAGGTTGAATAGGAATGATTTCATTCAGACATGTTCAAACGTAACTTTCAATCCAGCCAAACTGCAATTCACTTTTGAGTCTTCCCAGTTCTCCAGGGAGTGTTTTCCTTTAAATATGTTTGGGCTAACTCTGTAAAACTCACCTATGATAACAGTAATTTTGCATTTTGCTCAATTTAATAAAATTTCAGAGAAAAGCTGTTTCGATTTCACAACTTGAAAACGTTAATCAGGCTACCCCTAATCGATACCACGTGTCTCCCTTCACATTTCACCAACAGATTTTTTTTTTTTTTCAAAGATAGCTACGGAATATAAGAACCAACAAAAAGTATTTGTCTTATCCAGAGCACTTTCCAGAAACACAAACTAAGTTGTATTTGCTCCCAGAAAACTTAAAGAGTCATCATCTTCTAGCAGAACATGCTGATCAGAGAAAGCAAGAGAAGTAAGAGAGGAAAATGAAGATGGTTGGCAACGTCTCTCCGCTTAATTGAATCAACAAGGAAATTCCAAACAGTGTCCTACAGATCCTCTTGAAGCCAAATTGGTTTGGCTGATTCAAAAGTGCCAAGTGGTTCCTACAGGATGCTCAGACGTCCTGCTTCCAGCCGGGTCTGCCAACTGGCTTCACTTTCCCTGTGTTGCTGGGTAAGGGGAAAACCTAGTCTTTATGGCGCACCTGGAAGTGTGATTATTTGCCAATATTCCGACTATAGAAATGATAAGAATACCACAGCGCTCTGCAAGTTATAGAAACGCCTTCTCACCTATTTTATTTGGTAGCCCTGCAACCCAATGAGGACAAAAATACAGAAGTGATACTGTCATCCCCATCTAAAACTAAGGATTTAAGATTTAGAAGAATCATAGAGCTAAACAGATACAGAACCCAAACTAGAGCTCCTGCCATGATTCCAAGTGTGTTGCTTTGTGCTTGTCAGAGAGGGAGGGGAGGGACTCCAGGCATGGACCACCAAAGCCTAGCATTCAGAATATTTGGGGGCAGAGAGAGGTGTCCTCAGAGTTGCTCATCCCTTTTTTTAGTTAGAACCCAATGCTATGAGGAGATCTGGTTTGTAAAGGTTTTGGGAACATAGTAGCTGGCCACTAGCAAGTAGCCAGTTGAAGATGTCAACCCAAAGTGGTCACCACATCCCTTCTCTTTAGCCCCTCTGTGACTTAGAAGTTTCTTAGTCCTGGTAGTTTCCTGGTCACCTCCCCCACACACCTGGATGTCTTTCCCGGGACATTCCAGTCTAAGACTGGTGCATTTGACATCCCCTGGTACCACACTCCACCATCATGGTAGGGTAAGGATTCTTGAGCCAAGACGTGCTAACTGAACAGGTGATTGAGCAATGGTGAATCGAGCATGGGATTTGGAATTAACCTTGGACAAGTCTCTTAACTTCTCCTAGTTCCAATTTTCTTGTCTATAATGGGGGGTGTTACTATATTATTTGAAAAACTCCTGAGAACAATACAAAACTCTAATGGATGAATCTCCTACATATCAGGCATTATTCTACATCCTGTTAGCATAAAGGTAAGTACTGTTATGATCCCATTATTCAGATGAAAGAGCTACAGACTTTAGTGACTGGAGCAAAGGTATACAACTAATAAGTACCAAAAATGAGATTAGAACCTGGGCTTCCAGATTCATCATGTTATGCTGCTTTCCAATCATCCCAATTTTTCACATATTTCATGGCACTTAAACTGCAAAATCTCTTATGTTGGTTACTTTGGGTAGCAGGATCCAAAATGTCCTATCTCCAGGGATTCAGCACTAAATGTGTCTTCTAGAAATTGTAGGATAATTGCTATGAAAAGTATAGGATGCACACAGAACTTTGAACAATTATGGATGATAAAAGTAAAGCAGAGAAATAGTCAAAGTCAGTCTAGAAAGTTGAATCTCCTGTAGCAAAGGTATGCTGTAAAGATTAAATGGAAAAAAAAAATCTACCAGGTACTTCAAGAGCACTGGCATGAGCTATAGCTATGTACACTCTCACTTTGAAAACTGTTGTTATTAATTGCTCCTCTTTAAGTATCATCTCTGCCAACATGCTGAATAACGACCCTATCCAAGCTGTTGTAGAAAATATAGAACGATGCATGGTTGTTACCTTTTAGATTAATGACAAATAATTCTTAACCAAATAGAACAGCCACACATGATCCTTGTAAAGAGTGTGTTTTAAGCAAGACATTGTTTTGCTCAAGACACAAAGGTATCTCTGACAGTAACACTACGTCTAAACAAATATATAACATCTTACAAGAAACAAAAAATATATTTCAGAGCTGCCAGAAACCTGAGGAAAAGCATTGATGTCTTTCCTGAAAAAAAACGTATCTCTGTGGCAATTTTATAAGGCTTTTTTTTTTTATTGATTTCAAGCAAATGGAAAATACAGTTAAAAAAAAAACAAAACCTGTCTTGGAAGGATTATCAGGGAAATCAAGAAAGTCCATGAACATCCTTGGTGACTGTGTTCCAAGAATCTGACCACAAAGACAACTGTGATATCCCACTGGTCCTCACTCTGTGATTTGAACAAATGCCTGATTTTGCTTACTCCCACACCCGAAGGGAAAATAAAATCCATGAAGTCATTTCATCATTCAGCATCACCTGGTTCAAATTTTTTATGCCGGATCTAGCAAAAATAACTGAGGGATGCTCACCAAAATAATTCCCCTCCTGAAAGACATTTCTATATCCACCATCCTGTCCCTTCCCTCTCCAACCCTGTTGACTAACTTGTGGTTCTGACTAGCGATCGCACACCAGAGTAGGCATATTAACATACTTGGGGGTAAGTGAGGGAGGTAATTTGCCCAAACAAGAGGGGAACAAGCCTAGCATAGCTCGAGGAAATTAACTGCCCCTAAAACAGTCTAGTGAGGTAAGCCTAAATGATTTCTACTTCCTCTAGTGTTGAGTCTTTCATTTCCTCTTGCAGTTAGGCCCAATTTACTAAGCAGTGAGAAGGAATTGCTGTGGTATTTGGCACAAAGCTGCTAAGATGTATAAAATCTCAGTTTGATTACCATATGTTCATTGTGTTAATTTTCTTTCAGCCAAATGCTCCCTAGATCTTCTTTGCTGTCTCTTTTAGCTTCTCCTTAGATTCTTTGGAATTCTAATGTTTTCCTTCCTTTCTCAATAATGCTCTAGTGGGGAGCATGCAAAAGCTCTGTTTTATTCTAGAAATGGCCACAGTAGGAGTAATATTGCACTTCTATGCAGCAGTTGTCCTCATTGTCAGTAATTGTTAAGTCTCATAAAAACAAAGTATGATGTTCATAGGTGGGCCAAGTAATTATCGCAAATATCTGGTTTTGAACAACAGAAAAATGCACACATTGTTTAGAACCTTGTCATATGGTTTATAATGTTTCTTCTAACTCAACCAATGAGAATCCTTCTTAGCCACTTCCATGGTTTGTGACTGGTGTTCGTGGTGTTGGTAGTCGGCATGTTCGAGTAATTCCATGCCAAAACCAAGTGTCATAGAGGGCATCTCAAGGAAGGTGACACCCAAATTTTAATACCAGCAGCAAAATCTTTTATGAGTACTATTGAATCAACACTACAATCACTTTCTGAATTACTACTATGAACTATGTTGAGTGTCTTTGTGGTGTTGAAAGTCCAGCATGGAAATAATGTGAACATAAATGCCCTTCTATGCTAGATTCCATAATAGAAATACAGAGCACAGTGCAGGGAAGGTCCTAAAGGGTGGAGGGGTAGAGAGGATGGTCAACTCAAACTGGTGACATTTTGTTAATTAGGATCCAAAGACCCCCTTGAATGCCACCATATAACCACCAATAGGCTGGAGGCTTAAGTAAATTCTAATAGACTACTAGGGTTTATATCCACAAGCTTTTGTCTTTACACCCTCCTAAAATCCTTGAATCGACACTAGAACTAAAGCAAAGATGATTAGAAGCCAGAATAGAACAAAACACGACTTAGCAGCATACAGCAGAGAGTGGGCCGGAGAAAATTTTACACAGACAATTTAGGGCAAGGTAAAATATACTAGAGACAAAAGCATGAGAGATATTCAAACACTTTTCACCAAGTGGTCTGTGATTGCTAACATCTGTGCTCCTGGTGCTCTTTAAAAATAAATGCTACAATTAATTTTTTCGATAATAAATACTGGCCTCAACATAAAGGTTACTGAAGGGTAGAAGATCAATTGAGCAGCAGTCACTAAAGACTATCATAGAACAAACTCAGCAAAATTCTATCTAGCTTTCTCCCAAGGAACAGGGCTTAATTATTAAAGTATTCAGGTGCATTCAATTGTCAGATATTTGAAAGTATAAAGATTCCATGCGACGTAAATAAGCAAAGCCCATTCTCTAGCACCTGGGTTTCAGTGGAAATGTCTTGGCAAGACCTCATTCACCCTCAACCTAGCATGACCATTTTCCCGTACTAATTAAAGGTGGAGCAAAGCAGGCTGTCCTGCAAAAGCACAGCCCACAGTATACAGCAGGCACTAGGAAGTGCTTGTTAAGGCAATCCACGAATCCAGGAAGATTTTTCTCTTCTGTATGCATGAGAGTTTTTTTCTTCCAGCTTCTTTCATTGATTTAGGTTTCACACTGAATTACACCAGTTAATGTGAATTCTGCTTTCTTCAAAGGTCCTCTCAATTGGAGGCAATGCCAATGTAATTCTAGGGTTGTCATTAAATCTACAAAAATCATATGACTCATGGATGTTTCTCTCTCTGGGGCTCTTTGCTAGTAGTACACTAGCAGAGCGATTAGTCACTCGTACTACTCAGAAGTCTTGTTAGGTCTGTCGAGCCATGTGACTCACCATCGCTCCTTGTGTTATGGGTGTTCCATCACTGCTTTGACAACACAAGGCATGCAATTTACAAGCATAAAACATTTACACAATTAAAAATAAAATTTATGCCAATATTCTCTAGGATCTGCGTGGGCATTTTTTTTTAAAACTGCATGTTGGCAGAGATGATGTACTTTTGATTTCTGAAAATGAACAGTGTAAGCCAAGACTTACAATTCATAAATAAATTTTTGTGTTTTCCCTGCAGGATATAAATACTCTAAAAATGCTGCCTACAAATTCAAATCTGAGCAGGGAATTCAACCAAATCCAGTGGATCAAGGTGGCATTCTGATAGCACTGAAGGAGTCTCTCTTTTTTTTAATATGCATAAAGTCGCTAAGGGCAGACCACAAATGCTCCAAATCCAACCAAGTTGTTAACATAAATAATTTATCAAGTGGCTACCATGAAAACAATCAGCTTATGGTGGGCAACTTTTTTGACCTTCTGTGTTTAGGCTGGACCAAACCTTCAACCTCCCAGAGATTCTTTTTAAGAGCACTAATAACAACATTGGTAATCATTACATAGTTGAAATTTCTTTCGAGATTCTTTGAAATTCCCCATTGGGAAATTCTACTTTATGTCTAAACTCAACCTTTCCTGCTTTAGCATCATCCACAAGTTGACTTAAGGAGTGGGTGTTTCAGTTTCCTATCATTTCACAAGATAGGAAAAGAAAAAAATGTATTCTCGTACAGTTCTGGAGGTCGGAAGACAAAGCTGAGATAAAGGTGGGGCTCTACTCTATTCCTTCTGGAGGCTTCCAGAAAGAATCTATTTCCTTACATGTCCCTGCTCCTAGAGGCCACTGGTGTTGGTTCGTCATGACCCCTTTCTCCCATCATTGCAACCTCTTGCTCCCTTCATATCTCCCCTTCCTGACTCTTATTCTCTTGCCTCCCTCTTAGAAGGAGACTTGTGATGACACTGGGCCTACATGGATAATCCATGATACTCTTGCCATCTCAAAATCCTTAACCATATCTGCAAACTTACCCTTTGACCATGTAAGGTAACACATTCGTACACTCCAGGGGATTCGGAGGTGGACATTGTAGGGAGGCCATTATTCAGCCTTCCACAGGTGGCACACCAAAAAGAACACAAAAACAGCACCCCTCCACCTATTAGGGACATATTTCCCCCTCTGAAACATTGGAGAATCAGAGATAAAAAGAAGCAATTAGGATGGCACTAACTATGCTGATGCAGCAAACAAGCTGTATTAGGGAGTTGGCTCAGCCATATATTTATGTTATAAAAGGTTGAAGTCTGTATAGAATTAGAGGGTACATTTCTCGACCCTTCCTTCTAGATCCCTATGCATAACATCACTGATGCCCTGTTATTGACCTCTCTAGATGCCTCTACTAAGGCTCAGAGAAAAATACTGACCGGATCAAAGACTTTGCTCCTTAATATCTTTTATGATCACTTTGCAAACTTTCTGACGCAAAGAAGAGACAAACTCAGATAGGCAAATGTTTAAAAAGTGCCTAACTCAGTGTTTAAAAGCGAATTGGCTTGAAAATCCGCATGTGAAATGCAAGTGTTGCACAAATTCTCTTTATTGCTCAAATGCTCCAGAAAGTATCATCCCTAGGGCTGTGCTCTGCCATTTGGAATGAAAATGAGCATCATATGAAAACTTGGGTGTATCTAAAGGTCAGTGGAATTTCAACCAGATGTTTTGCTTCCCCACTGCAGACTTGGCGGTAGGAGGAGTTTATAAATTCCACTTGGGGAAATAAATGTAAATATTTTTTAATAACATATTTTCATTTCAACCTTGGCTCTTCTTTAAAGTTCAAAACACAGCCTCACATTCATTTTTTTTTTCTAATGTACTCAACCAGCATTTATTACCACAAGCAGAACATTTAAAAATGTCTAAAATTTAACTCCTCAGTCCCCACCCTCCACATCACATCATCCCCTCCCTCTGGCCTCAACCTGATTTCTGCCCTGTCCATCTTAAGAAATGACATTACTTGTGTCACCCAATCCAGAAACCAGGGATGAACTACAGCCTCCTTCCTCTGTTTCATCCCCTACACCCACACTCATTAAATCCCACAATGTATTAAATGAGATTTTTTTCCGGGTCAGACCCAATGTTAAACCTTGTCTCAAACTCTTGTGCCTCACCTGGACAATCACAATAGTTCTCTAACCCACACCTTTGCCTCTCCTCTTACACACTGCTCTGCTCAGTCCTCCAACCTCTAGACAGAGTGAGCTTTCAGAAACCTTAATGTTACAGCACTTCCCTCCCTGAAATTTTTTAGTGGATCCCCATTTTACAGGTTAAAAATACAAACCTCTAGTTGTGATACAAAACACCTTCCATAACCTTCCACCAGCCCTCTCTCTAGCAATACCTTTCTGGCCCTCCCACCCCATTCCTGAACCCCATGACTCAGCTGCGAAACCTCCTCCTTGCAGAGCACTGCAACAAAAATTAGCAAGGCAGGTCCTGCCATTCAAGACTTTATAATCTCTTAGAAGGGATAAAACTGTTCAACTATGTTAAAAAATATATATATAGTTTAATAGTGTCATAAGGGAGGAACAAAGTGCTCTGAGGTTCAAAAGTTAAAGAAAGAACATTTGGGGAGGGGAGAATCAGTGTAGCATTTATAACATACTTTGAGTATAAATTTCACAAAAGGTTATAAAAAAAATAAAGGGCATTCAAGACAGGAAAGAACACCATTCTGGTCTTTAAAAATCTTCAGTCAGATTTTACAAGTCTTCTTATTCTCATTTAAAGAACCGGGAAATTGTAGTAGATTTCATAATGAGGAAGCTCTGTTAGAGACAATTTCAGTACCTGGAACAGCCTCAGATTCTGCTTGGATAGGTAACCAGGGCAGGGAGAGAACAGAATGTCTTAGAGGGGTTATTTGTAAAACATACAAGCAAAAAACTGTGCAGTGAGAAGGAATCTCTCCTTTTTTGGAGCCACTGTTGCTGGCCAAATATTACAAAAATGTAATATTTCTATTCATGACTATGGTGGACCCACAATTCCTTCCAATCTATCAGCTCCCATTGATTTTTGTCTTGATTTCTCTTTCCAACCTAGACCTCATGGCTAGAGGTTCATTCACCCTCTTCCCTATCAACTTCCACTTGCCTAGCAAAACCCCAAACAACATCAATCTAAGTGTCTGCCTCCTCCAATACCAGCCTGAGGCTGGTGGAACCTTTCACACAGACACTTAGTGACATATCACAATAGACTCCAAGATTTCTCTCAACCGAGCTTGCCGTGCCAACCACTCAGGCCTTAAGAGCTGGCTCTCTTGTACCAGATGTCCCCACTCCCTCCCATTTTCAGTAGATTGCTTCACTCCTTCATGGCAAAATGGCATCATTTTAACTCCCCTATCACTGTTAAGAAATGTACCTGTCCTTATCTTCACATCTTAGAGTCCTTATCTTCATATCTCAGGAGAATTTCCCTCCTCCTTACAAAGCAGGTTCTGGTTTATTAGGAAGTCTGAGTGGGGCCCGACATTGCACCTTCCTAAAGAGTTCCCTGGTGATACCTCTACGCTGGCCCTGAGATCATGGCCTTTTTTTTTTTTTTTTTATGGAAATGTAGTTGAAGTGTAGTTGAACAATAGGTTACTTTCAGGTGTACCACATAGTGAGTGATTCAACATTTACATACATTATGAAATGGTCACGAGTTGCCATCTGTCACCATACAAACATCGCAATATTATTAACGAGTTATTTTATGACTGCAAAATTACTTATGACTGTACCTCCTAATCCCCTTCACCTACGTCCCCCAATCTCCCATTCCACTCCCCTCTGACAATCACCAGGTTGTTCTCTATATTTATGAGTCTGTTTCTGAATTTTGGTTTGGCTTGGTTTGGTTTTGGTTTGTTTTGTTGTTTAGATTCCACATATAAGTATGAGGCATTTGTCTTTCTCTGACTTCACTTAGTATAATTCCCTCTATATCCATCTGCATTGTTGTAGCTCAATAGATGCAAAAAAAATTTTACGAAATTCAGCATCCATTGATCATAAAAGCCGTGCCACTTTACTTTGATTAGCAAGTCCTAGAACTCATTCCCTACACCACTTCCTTTTCTCCAAACCTGCAATCTTTCCTTCACCATGGATTCTTTCCTCTCAGCCTATGGATAGGTACATCTCCCTGATCTTAAAAAAATAAAAAATAAAAAGCCTCAAATTGATTGAATGAATACATTCCAGTAGGTTCTTCCTCTTGTCACATGGCCCACATTGCAACTTCTCTTTAAAACAAGGCTTCCTAAATATTTAGTCTGTGTGTGTGTGTTTTTTTTTTCCACTTGTCACTTTTAAGCCTGCTGACGTGCAGCTTCCTCCCCACAGGGACATGAAAATTGCTTTGGTCTGGGCCATCCAAGACCTGCTGGATACTAAACACAAGCTGTACATTCATCTCATTTCATTCCACATCCCAGTAGCATTTGATTCCTTATTGAAACCTTCTTGTCTGTTGACTTCCAATGTAGCTTCTGACATCACCTTTCTAGCCATTCATTCCCAGACTTCTCAGGGTTCCTACTCGTGACTTAAATGTTAGTTCACCAGGTTTCCGCCCAGAGTAACCTTCCCGTTATTTATTCTCTATCTTCTTAAGAGGCCACATCCATAGATTCAGTCACCATTTATATCTTGACAACTTCTAAGTTGATGCTTCCAGTTCAAATCTCTCCCTTGATATCTCAACTCTCATATCCCACAACTTACTCTGACCTTATTCTTAGCAAAGACATTTAAAACTCAGGATTCTAGAACTGAATTCTGGATCTTTCCCCTCAACTTACCTATCTTGTATTTCCTCTCTCAGTGAAAGACATCACCTACTATCCCCACATCAGCAAGAATTATAAGCATCTTATTTCTTCTTCCATACTCCTTATCTCCATATTCCATCGATCTACTTTTTAAAGATTCTATTTATTTATTTATTTATTTATTTATTTATTTATTTATTTATTTGAAAGAAAGAGAGCATGAGCAGGGTGAGGGGCAGAGGGAGAAGCAGATTCCCTGCTGAGCGGGGAGCCCGATGTGAGGCTTGATCCCAGGACTCTGGGATCATGACCTGAGCTGAAGGCAGATGTTTAACTGACTGAGCCACCTAGGCTCCCCCCCCCCCCCAATTTTACTTTCTTTAGTATCACCCCAGCTTGTCCTCTCTTCTCCATTCCTATTGCCACTCATTCACTGTGGGCCTTTCCCACTTCTTTTCTGGAGCAATTAATATTGCTGAGTGCCTTCCAAAGCTATCCCAAACAGCAGCACGAGAGTTCTGGCACTGGCATAACTATGATGATGCTACCTCAGCACTTAAACACCTTCTAGTACTTGGTTCCATGCTTTCCATAGTGGAGTCCATTCTACTCAGGGCAGCTTACAAGGTCTTTTGGGACCGGGCCACTGCCCTTCTTCTCTTCTGGCTTCCGCTATCTATACAGCACCTAGGACCCAAAGCCCCAGCGACATTGAATTCCTTACATTTTTTTTCAATGAGTCATAACCCCTTCTTGCTCATTCCACTAATTTAGCTTGGATTAACCTTTCCAGCCCGCCACTGCCACCCTGATTCTTCACCAAAATAGTTCCTGGTCACCTCACAAGCCCCACTCAGTCTTCACATCTTCTAGGAAGGCTTCTTCGTTCTTAGTTTTGATTAGAGCCCTTCCTACATTCTCCCATAAGATCTTATTTCAGCGTATTTGCCTCACTTCTGCTGGAGCATAAACTCATTGAGAGTTGCGAATTGGTCTTATCACTGTATCTCCAGAAATTTGCACATAGGTAGCCTTCAATAAATGCTTCTGAATAAATGAATAAATAAATCCTTAATAATTGATATCTGGGCATTGGCAATTCCTGGGCAGGCAGCAGACTTGGGGATATCTTTGAGATAAGACTGGCAATATTTGTACCTAACATGGACTATCTGGATCCTTCCTCTCACCACCCTCCCCACTTTTAAATGTTTCCTCTAAATTCAAAGAAAAGGCATTTGCACAGACAAGAATAAAATCAAGATCTCTAGACTCTCCGGGGGGGGGGGGGGGGCAGGTTTTAAGTCTATAATTGTATTTTATTTATTTGCTTGTTAGTGCATGAAACTATTTTCCTTTTTTCAGAGAACTTGATGAGCTCTTCAGTAATATTTTTTCCATATAAAACCTCAATAATTTTCCTACCTGGAATAAATATTGGTGTCTAAAGTCCATTTACACTTATGATAAAAGGCCAGGGTTTCAATGCATGATCTGAATGACCATACAAAATATATTCTTGGAGACGAAATTGCACCTCTGATTGTCTCAGTACATAAGCAATGCAGAGAGTTCCTTCTAAAGTTCAGTTTTGGAGGTTGTTTATTCTGCAGCAATTCAAGCTCTGGCCAAACTGATTGTTTTTCTGGTTTAAATTGCATTGTGGACCTCAAGGAAAAGAACATAAACAGTTGGCAAATTTACAGCCTTTAAACAAAATTGCCTTAACTTGAGGGGATTCCCTTAATATTGCTTATGATTTTTTTTTTCTTTTTAAGAACTTTCCTGTTTCGCAGGAGTTCAGAACATGAAATGTGACACACAGGGTGTGCTTCAAGCTAAAGTTCTCATAAAACAGCTACAACGACAAAGCAATCTTCTTAATGTAAATCCCTTATGCATTGGATACCACAGTCAAAGTATAGTTCAGGACCTGAAATGACAAATCTCAGATAATGTTGCTCACTTTCCATCAACACTATAATTCTGTCAGCAAAACTAGCATACTATAATCTTAGGCCAGGAAACCGTACCAGGAGGACGTCCAGCAAATATAAAATAACCTAGTCCTTTTGGGAATAAGCTTCACACTCCCTTTGTTCTGCAGCTTAAGTCTTTTGTCTACAATTTCAACCACCCTCTTGTTAGTATCTCCCATCCCTTTGCTCCTATCATCACATGCCTGCCCGAACCCCAAAGCTGGAGAACAGCTAACCCTTCCAGAGGGCATACAATACGCTATTCTCAGTACCTTGTGTGCATTAATTCACTTAATAAACACAACAATCCGATCAGGTGGGTGCTCTCACTGCTCCTAGTTCACAGATGAGGAAATCGAGGCACACCTAGTGACTCACCCAAGGTCACAGGGATATTCACTGATGACTGCTTGCCTAGGGCACTCTTCCTCAATATTGGTGAGGTCCAATGGGGACAATTACACAAACAATCAAACTGGTACCATTACAAATTGCAGTCACTATCCTCATCTGGGCCTTCAAAGTGTCTGACAATTTCCTCAGTCAGCATTTTCATTCTCCCAAAACACTGCCTCAACCTTTCCCCTTCCTCACCTTCTCCCCGCCCCCCCACCCCGCCTCAGCAGGTTAGCGGCCTGCCTACTTCCTAGCAGAAGTAGAAATTATCAGACAGAAACTCCTTTAGCCTCTTATTGCCTGTTACAATGAAAGACAGTCCCCATCTGAGAACTCAGAATGCCATGCTGTCTCTGGATTTCTCAGAGACTCTGTTCTATCAAGTACTCTTCCCACCCCTCTGGCCCTGATTTTTTTTATATTCAACCTCTCTCTCCCCTCTGTTTCTTCTCCACCAGCATTTAAACAAATGTTTGTCTAATTCAGCTTAATTGCTGGCCTCGTATAGCTCACTGACTGGACTTTATGTCTATATCCCCCTTCCTGCCCATCTATTCCTCAACCTTCTTCAGCCTAGCTTTTGCCTTCACTACTCCACAGAAGTTGCTCTTATGAGTCACCAATAACACGTCTCTGCCCATATATTAGTTGTCTACTCCATTGCATTTGACACTACTATCACCTATCCTACCAGAAATTGGTCTTTTCCTTTGCTTTTTTGATATCCTGTATTGCTATTTTGTCTCCTTCCTCTTTGAAGACTTCTTAAATCACCTTCATTGGCTGCAACTCTTTTATCTTCTCCTTCAATGATGATGGTGCCCTAGACTCTTTTCTTGTGCTATAGCTAGCTCCAGGGAAACTACGTCTACTCCCCTGGCTTCAATTACCATTCATTTACCAGAAGCTCGCAACTCTTCCCACCCAGCTCAGTCAGTTCCATTCTGCTATTCATCTCCACTTAGATGATTCATGTATACGTAAGTTCAAATTTTCTAACATTAACTGCATTCTCTTCCCCAAATCCTGTTCATTCATCAATGTCCCATATCCTTACTTAAATTTTCTTCTACATTATTTCACACATGCGGTCTACCACCAAATTATGTTGATTCCACCTCCTATATAGTTCAGATTCACTCATTGCTCTCCATTGCCAGGGCCACCACTCTAGTTTAGACCATGTTATCATTGCTGGGACTAATTCAAGAATTGGTTAAATTGGTATGCTTTCTGCAACAGGGCCCTTACCTCTGCTCAACTGATTATCTACATTAAAACCAGTATATTCTATCTAAAAAGTAAGTCTGGTGACATCATGGTTTCTATTGCCCTTTAGATGCAATCCAAAATCCAAACTATAGTTTAAAAAACAAAAACACTAAGAACTAGCTCCTACTTATGTCTCTATTTTTGGCGTTGGTCCTCCCTCTCACTGACTCTCTACTCTGTCGTATCTCCAGTCCTTCCCTATGTACCAAGCATTTATTGCACTTAGGAACAGTTTATATGTCACTCCGTTGTCCATTCCTCCCATTATCACCCATCACTTCCTTAAGGCCCCCTTCTCTGACCTCTAGACTAAATTCCCTAGTATGTGCACTCTTTTTCATTTTTCAGAAACTTTATCCCACTATTTATATTCAAGATCTGCTTTTGCCATATGCATATAGGAAGGAAATAGGTCTGTCTGGTGGACATTATATTTCTAGACCAAAATATTTCTAGACCAGACTCTCATACAGATTGTGGGCTATTATTTTTAGTAATCTTGCCATGATTTCTGTGTTATAGTTATTAGCTATCTACATGGACATTAAAGAAAATGTCACTTTGTTACTTAATCTACTCATGGCATGTCTAATTATACATTACAATGAAAATCATGGAAATGTCAAATAGGGCATCTTTGGGCATCCAATAACGAAAAACCTGCCCATCATTTTTTTTCCAGTTGCAAGGAATATCATGTCTTTGAACATAGAGAATGAAAATGGAAAGTTTTCTCTTTACCTCCATTACGATATGTGGTATGTGTCTGTGTATGTGCATGTGTGTGTGCGTGTGTGTGTGTGCGTGGTAATGCCCACTTTGTTGATAAACATACCCCCTGTCTTATGCCCCTCTCCCCAACAAGGATATGACTTCCATTTTAGGGTGTTCACTCAAGCATATTATTTTAAGGAAATGAAAATAGGTTTGCAGTTTTCATCAATGAAGGAGACAATTTTCAAAGATACTAATTAGCTGTCAGAAGTAGGAAGTTTGTGGCTTAAAGAAATTTTATTTTTTTTATATTAAAGTTGGACAAAACTGAGTAATACAAGCTTTTCTAATGTGTTTCTATACCAAAGATAAATATATACTATTTTTCTTTCCAGTGATAACCAACTTGTTTTGTGGAAAGTGAGGTCATTAAAGCATCCAAAATGGTTCCAAATGCCAAGTTTCACACATGACTCTTTGATTCTCAAAGCTGTCATGTGGGTAAAAATCACACTTATCAAAGAAACACGGTAATGACAGCTCAGAGGCTGTGCTGAAACTTGAAAGTAATTGAACCGTTTAACCACCGTTTACTTGCTCAGAATTTCTCCTCAGGAATGACCCCATGGCTAAAAGCCTATGTTCTTGTAGCATGATGAATTCATTGCTTTTTGGATAAGCTCAGCCTATTTTGAGGCATCTCCCAAAACTCAGACTATGCTATCTTCCTGGTGCCCCATGGTAAGGTTTTTATCCAAGCTCTACCTTATCTTGAAGTATAGTGGTTCTCGAACAGTCACCTGCATCAGAAGCACCTAAAGTGTTTGTTAAAACACAGATTGTGGATTCCATAGCCAGAGGTTCTGATTCAGTGGCAGCTGGTGTGGTTGGAGAATTTGCATTTCAAAGATGTTCTCAGTGATGCTGCTCATCCAGGGCCCACACTGAAAATCCCCGTCCTAAAAATATGCCCTTTTCCACAACACCTAGCATTGTTTCCTACCAGATTTATGTAAATGTTAGTTTCCTCTGGGCCATTACAAACACCTTGTTATCCTTTTGTAATTCCTCAGTGCTGGTACTGATAGAAGTATCATGAAAGCCACATTGTCCTTTTAAGTTATCTAAATTTAATTTTAAATTTAAAACTTCTTTAAAATTATTTTTTTTAATTAGTCACTTTAGAAAAGTGAAAGGGATGAAGTTAATGTGACTAATATATTTTATTGAACTCAGTATACCCCAAATATTTTCATCCAACATGTCATCAACATAGTAAATATTAATGAGCTATTTTCCCTTTTTTCTTATGTTCAAAGACATATTAAGTCTCTGAAATCTGATATTTCTCACACTTACAGCCTATCTCATTTTGGACTAGCCACATTCCCAGTGTCCCATAGGCACATGTGGCCAGTGGCTACTGTAATAAACAGCACAGCCATAAAATTTTCACTACATTTCCTCATATCTAAATGACCCGTCTGCTGCATTATCAATTTATAACAGATTTTAAGGGGGGGAAAGGAACCATTATATCATTAAATGTATGCATTGATTTTAAAATGCAATGCCAGTATAAGAATTCTCTATTTTTATACATAGAACCATGATGCACTTGCACATATCATGATGTACTTGTTTTTCTCCTGCCACTTTGTCCTATTCATCTCCTCCCCAATCAGCAATCCTTCCGTTCAGCAAGATAATCCATGTTAACAACTTAGTATTGGTACTTCTTTATTTTTTTCTCTATTTGCATATAATCCTATACAAACATACAAACAGAAGTTTGTTCATCTATATTTATTTTATTAAAATAGGATATTGTACCCACCTCTCTGTATAATGCCTTTCTTATTTAATAATAACTCAAGAAAATCTCTGCAAGTCAGCTGGTGTTCGTAATTCATTCTGTGTAATGGTTACTGAAGAGTATGGAGCAGCTCACATAATTCATTATTTCCATTATTGGTGGGCATCTATACTTATCCTGTTCTTGTTTTGAGAAAAATACTATAAAACATTGAATAGATGATAGGCCAATGGACGGAAGGATAGAGAGATAATTCAGGTATCTAGATAGGTAGATGTATAAAACAAGCCTGCAGAAAATCCATGTAGAAATGATTGTATTGTTGCATGCTCACTTACTTTTCAAAAAAGCGTATATATTAATTGGCATTAATAAGATTAATTTCTTTACTGATATTCTAATTTTTTTTAATTAGACTGGAAATCAAAAGGCCTGGAATCCATATCCTGCCCCAAGTAGCCTAGATTGTAACTCGGGTAATAATAATCAGTATGATAAATAGCAACAACTAACATTTATTGAATGTTAGTATGTGACAGGCACCATTCTAAATACTTTACATGTATTAATTCATTCACTTTTTCAAAATCTCCGTAAGCCAGGTACACTCATTTCAGGATTGTTCCCACTTTACAGCTGGGGACACCGAGATCATACCTCGAGTAAATGGCAGAAATGGGATTGAAACCTAGAGGGGATGAGTTGAGGCCTAATCTCTTCACTCAGTAAATAAATTAGTAAATCTCTCCATCTCCTCTCTCTTTGAACCTCAGTGCCCTCAACCGTCAAATGAGTACACTAATGCCAGTTCTCGCTAACTTTAGGATTGCTGAGAAGAAATATGAAAGTTGTCTGGAAACCATTGAAAGCTCCAACTAGGGGAGGGAGTCTCATTGCAGCTGGGATAATTGGGTAGGAGTATTTCATCATTTGAAGCTAAAACTGATTAGATAAGGTGTTTTATGCAATAGCAAATTAAGCCATCCTCTGACCACACAGTCTCCTGAAGGTGAGCCTGGACATGTATGTCCCACTAATAGGATATGAACTACGCCTGATTCTCCTAGCCTGCCAACGCACCTGGAATGAGAAAAGCAACCAACCTTTACCCCATTGTGTGGCTTGACCACGTCCTTCCTCTCTCTGCTCCGCTCCTTGCATTTTACTTAATTGGAGCACCAGGCTATAAATCTTACATACTTAAGGGCCAGAAAACTCTCCGGAGCTCTCACGCTGAAATTTGTGTGGGAGTTCAGCGATATTGAATTTTCAAATAAAATGATTAACAGGCACCTCTAGGGCAGCCTTAGAGAAAACAATCCTTCCTGAATCTTGCCACCTTCATCTGAAGAAGCTTTTTGTTCTGAGGTTTAATAAAATGGTTGGAAAGTAACCTAGGGATGGGTGAGGAAAAGCAGGTGGAAAGAGGAAAAGCAGGTATTCTCCAGGCTGGAAGCTCCCTTCAGAGACTAACTGCTCTCTGTCCGGGGCCTGACGGGGCTCTTGGAACATGATACTGGGGGGTTTCAGTCACTTTTTTTTTTTAAGATTTTATTTATTTATGCATGAGAGATGCAGAGAGAGAGAGGCAGAGACACAGGCAGAGGGAGAAGCAGGCTTCCTGCAGGGAGGCTGAGGAAGGACTTGATCCCAGGACCCTGGGATCACCACCTGAGCTAAAGGCAGATGCTCAACCACTCAGCCACCCAGGTGGCTTAAATTTTAGCTGCAATCAGCTCCCATTATTTTTTTTAGAAACATTTTCTCCAAGATTTTAATAGTTGAAAATGGGTGTACACCTGACCAGAAAGCCTATTTCCTTTTCCATAGCATAATAGCATCTATCAGACTTCATGAAGCAGAGAATTAAAATCAGTTAAAAGGAAGAACATAATCCCATCCAATTCTACCCGCAGACTGAGGCCTACAAGCCTACTATTTGCTGAAACACTGATTTAGATGCCCTGCCAAAGAAATATAGAATGTTTATGGCCTCACACAATAGGAATCTGCCTCATTTATGCAGCAGGAAGATCATTTACAACCAATTTCTAAAAGACACCAAGCGTCAATAATAAATTTTCAAATCAAGGCCAGAAATTGCAATACTCAAAAGGGGACCATTAAGCAATATGAAGTTGTTGTCAGAAGGAGGATTTTCAGGGGCGCCATACCAATTTATAATCCAGAAGCATCTATAAAGTAGTCATGACCGGCCTGGTTTTCCTAGTCTCTGGGAAGGAAGAGGCTTGGCTGTAAAGAGGATCTGGGTCGACAAGCAACAAGGACAGGGCATCTCCCACTGAGACAGCTCAGTGCCAGGCTGGCTGCCCTCCGAGGTGATTGCTGGAACCACACTGCCTTCTCAGCCAGATCCGCTTCTTGGGAGCAATTCACACTTTGTGGTTACAGAGAAGAGGATGAACAAAGCTGCTGGAGGGGATTTCATAGCCAGATCTTCCCCTTTACATTCACCCTTTTGCCTACTCACCCCTTTACCTATGCACACAAACACACACCATACACACACGCACCTACCTCCTCTGTCTCTCTCTCTCTCTCTCTCTCTCTCTCTCAAGAAACAGGAATTTAAATATGCTAGCCTTTTCTCTCTAAAACATCCCACAACATCCTAGTGTTACTAGGTGCTACTAAAACTTGGAGGAAATGAAAAGTAGGTCCCAGTCACAGAGAAGATTGATCTTTTTTTTTTTTTTAAGATTTGATTTATTAATTCATGAGAAAGGCAGACACACAGGCAGAGGGGAAGCAGGCTCCCTGTCAGGAGCCTGATGTGGGACTCGATCCCAGGACCCTGTGACCATGACCTGAGCCAAAGGCAGACGCTCAACCACCAAGCCACCCAGGTGCCTGAAAAGATCGACGTCTGGGATGGAACACAGCGACGTGGCTGTGTATCCCAGTTCCATCTCTGACGAGCTGTGTGGCTTCCTCAAAGTCACTTGAAACATTTCTAGGTCTCCTCGTCTGTCTTATAAAACAAAATCGTAGTTCATGGGAGGAAGAAATAAGGTCGTGCATGAAAATTCTTTTTTTTTTTTTTCCGTGAAAATCCTTAAAAAGAATTCAAAAAGTCATAACGGAATTCAGCAACATCACCTGGATCTGGATTTTGTCCCAGTTCCCTGTGACAGAAAACTAGGAGTCAGCAGCAGGAGGGGGTCTGATTCTGACTGGCATTGGAGGAAGTAACGGTACCCACAAAGGGGGACTCTCTTCAAGGAAAGTGGTCACCCAGGGGTCAGAATATGAGAGCTGAAACCTAAGCTCTCCCGCCATGTGTTCTCAAGTCCCTTAATCTCCCTGAGCTTTCCTTCCCTCACCTGTGCAATGGGATCTGCGATAACCAGCTTACAGCATTAGAGGGAATATGAAATAAGAGGACCTATATAAACACGTTCTGTCAACTCTAAGACATTTTCTCACTCTTGGTCTGGCCCCAGACTACACTGTCTTGTTCACTTTCTTCAGGGAATGGCTCCAAGCGGTCATGTTGGGTTTTGTGCTTTGTTTTGGATCCACCCCATTAGGATATCAACTCCCTGAAGGCAGAAGCTTTGTCTTATTAACACCTGTATCACTCGTGTGTACAGCAATCCTGTTCTGAATATTTATCTTGTGTTCCAATTGCTAGACAAGCACACTGGCAGTTGGCCCAGGGGGGTGAAAAAAAACTCAGAGCAGGTGAAGTTTGCCTTCACTGACCTATCTCTCCTCATCCTTCTTAGCATCAGAAATGAACAACTGCCTCTTTCCTATGACTGGGGAATCTTCTATGCAGAAAGAAAGCCTAACCCCCCCCCCCAGAGAAGTTACAGCTACCAGGTATTTGCATGCCAGCCCCCCTTGCGGCTGGGGTGCAGGCACTTGACTAACCTCCATCTCCACACTCACCTGCTGTAGACGCTGACCTGTAAACGGGTCATTTCAAGAAGCGAAGGACCACAGTTGCCATTCTGGCCAGACTGGTAAGAGAGGCAGCTGTGCTGATAGTTCTAGCAGCGGCATCCGGGGTCCTGGGTTGGTGATACTGAGGGAGAAGGCTGCTCTAGTTGGCACAAAGGTATATTTTTTACTGGATCGGATCCGTGGCAAGAGTTTGGCCCTTGTTCCTAAATGTATTACCTCCAAGTTTTGTTCTTTTTGGTGTTCTAGATATTGTCCATGTAAAACTTCCTTTAGGTAGTGTATTTTAAATTATCTAAAAATGGTTTTGTTGTTTGAGAAGATCCTCCTCTACCCCAAACAGCCCAGTATCTCCATCGGATTGCATGTGCATGTGATCCTGGTCCCCTAAGGGACTCCTATTAAGCATTCCTACTAGAAATTACCTCCCTTCTCCAGCCTTTCTCCTTCCTCCCAGATCAAACTGCACGTTTCCTGGAGCATTTTCCCTTAGGACCTTACTTTGTATAGGAATAATATGATCCATTAACTCAAGGCAATGTGTTCATTGCTGACACTAACTTAGTATTACCCCCGCATCTTAGCAGATACTTTTAATGTGTCAGAGCAAAGGAGAAAGGAATATATTTTTATCATCAGCCTGTGCCCCGGCCTGTGAGGGTTCTACTTTTTGTCTGCAATCACAAAGGTCCTGCCTCTATCAAGACGTCTCATGTCTAGTCCAACCACAGGTGTCCCATGGACCAAGCATTCAATGACACTGGTGCAGTTTATTGAATCGATGTCTACTTCGTGATTATACACGTACACATGCCCACCCCTACTGAAAATACTTCAATGGCCTTCCATTGCCAAAATAATGCCAGTGAGATCATAGAATTCCTGAATACCTAACAACTGGCTCTTGCAAGCCAACATGAACCACCAGCTCCAGCACAGCGCTCTTCTCCCAGCCACTTCTTACTACACACATCACTCTACCCCACGGCTTTTTCCACTTCCTCAGTGAGTCACATTCTTCCTTCTCTCCACACAAACACCAAATCTCTCCATGAACCCATGGGTCAGGATCTCTGTTACAACCTTCCTCAGCTCTGAGATCCTCTCATTCTGAACTTTATTTCAGTTTATGCATTTGTTCCTTCATTCAACCAATGTGATGTTAAACATCATAAGCAAGCATGATTCTGCAGATGTGATCAGAGTAGCTATGGGCTTCCTTTTTTATGTAGTTTCTTTTTTTTATTATTATTCATTTATGATAGTCAGAGAGAGAGGGGGGGGGGCAGAGACACAGGCAGAGGAAGAAGCAGGCTCCATGCACCGGGAGCCCGATGTGGGATTCGATCCCGGGTCCCCAGGATCATGCCCTGGGCCAAAGGCAGGCGCCAAACCACTGTGCCACCCAGGGATCCCTTTTATGTAGTTTCTATAAACCCTTTAATGCAGGAAATTTCAGGGCTTGGTAAGAAAAGAGAACTTTAGTGGCTGAGCAAATCTGCTCAGTTCTTACAACCACAAACATGATAGAATCTATTTTCTCCTGGTTTCTTAGATTACTGAAGCTGGAAGGAATCCCTCCAAATGCTTTCCCTCTGATCCCCATACTCTATGCAGATGCCTCATAAGCTATCTCTGCAAGGTTGAAGTGGGAAGATGGGAAAAACATCCTCCTGGAAAGATAGAGCTACAGGCTCCTCATAGTCATCTCACCGGAGAAGCTCTGCTGTTATATATTTCATATTGCTCTTCCTTATAAGATTTTTGAATAATTTCTATTATGAAAAAGAAAATGTTTGCAAACCAGTTTTTATTGTGTAGGTGTACAAATTAAGTACTTAAAGAAGTACAGAATAGAGAAAATTGTGTTTCATGGAAAATTTTTGTGTCAGTATCCCTCGCCTGCTTTTCCTTCTTCCCTCCGTGCTCCAACTCCCAGTAAATATTTGAGTTGCCTTTCCAATTTTATTGCATTTCCAAAAATATGAATCCTTTCTGAGACTAGACCATATGGGCTCCAATTAGTATTTGGGTTACACAGTGCTTGCTTAAGGTCACACAGATAATCAATCACAGCACTACGACTTGAATCAGGACTTCTGAGTCATAGTTCACTTTCATTCTGCTTCTTACTTGGTATACTTCTAGCACCAGTGGGAATTTCGCTGCTGCCCAAAGGAAAACAAAAGTCTCACCATCCAAGCATTCCTCCATGGGAAAGTTCTTTCAGTTGTTAGATAAATAGTGTTTTCTGGAGACTGTAAGGTTACACAATAAAAAATAAATAAATAAATCTGATAAAGATCTATAGAAAAACAGTCTCACTTCTATTTAGCCATCGAGTTTCTTAACTCAGCATGCATCCTTAATACTAAAACCAACTGGACTTCTAAATTCTGATCAGATGCTCAGGATCTGGCCTGCAGTGTGCTCCTGGTCACCTGCCTCTTTTTGTGGGC
The DNA here is from genome assembly GCF_018345385.1 of Vulpes lagopus. Lineage (NCBI taxonomy): Eukaryota > Metazoa > Chordata > Mammalia > Carnivora > Canidae > Vulpes > Vulpes lagopus. The sequence continues at coordinate 21,917,716 of NC_054845.1, forward strand.
AATGAAAAGCATCCTTACAGATCAGAAAATTTGAGTTCATATCCCCTTGGTGTCACTTCCTAGACATGTGATCTCAGGCAAGTTATTTTCCATCTCGGAGGCTCAGAGGTAGCCATGCAAATCATATAAGGTGCACTAAGGGTGAGAATGTGCCCCTTACATGGCTAATTGGAAAGATTGAATGAGACATATTCTTGGCATGAAGTAAGTGCTCAAGAAATTATTGCTATGTTACTTCTAATTGACAAATATTTCTATACCAATATTATTAGGACTAAGCCTGATATATATGTAAGGCCTGATCTATTAGTTCAGGAAATAATTTTGCTTCCATTATACAACTAGTTAGTTCATACTATTTAATTTAGTTAAATAAGATGTGCTGTGTTTTTAAATATGTGCCAAACATCAGACCATAAGAAATGACAGAGATTCAGTTCCTGTTTTTAAGGAGCTGACAATCTCAAACATACCGGACAGATGACACCTCCATGTTCTTAAAGATGTCTTAGAGAGATCTCACCACACAGCTGGCTACTCAGTTCTCATTTCTCTGAACGATTCCTCTGTGTGTGTGTGTGTTTCCAATTCCCTGAGACTCAATGTATCTCCATCTCCTCTTATTTTAGGTGTCAGAAAAAGGAAAGAACAGTTGGTCACCATTCTTCACATAATAAGCCTTAATTCCCTGAGAGTTATTGAGTTATTTCTCTGTCTTCCCTTTCAAGATTAAATAATTCCAATCCCTTTAACCTTTTCTCACAGGTCCTATCTGCCAGCCTTCAGTTTAATCATTTCACTGCTCCCCTCTGGAATCTCTCCAAGTCTTCTGCACTAAATATGTTGCTTTTGCTGTTGAGTTTACTCTTCTAAGCAACTTATTCTTCCACATAAAGCGAGACAAAAGGAAAGCATTTCCAAAAGAAAAGAAAGAGAATAGATAGAAGGATTGATTTCTTACGTAGGGAACTCATATAGCACACCCAGGTTACTTGAAGCCAAGTAACATTTGTTGTCATCACTATCAAGGAGGAAGGGACAAAACCAGAACAGTCTCTACATAGTGCCAATCATTCTGCTTGACAATTATCTAAATTACTTTTAAGCAGATAAGACTATGAACCACAAACTTGAAGCTTTAATTACACCTGAAATTCTCAGAAGGGTGCTGATAAAATTACTGTTCATGAGATCAAATAGGAATTTTTGATTCTGTAAAATACCTCTGGCTGCCAAGTTGACCATTGAGGTGGTTATGTTATTTATATAGGCTGTGACTTTGTTCAATCCTGGCAAAGCACAAAGGATCTTTCTTTGCATTCTATTAATATAAATTAATATTTTCTGAGCTGAGAAAGCAGCAAATTCTAAGGGGTTCTTAAGAAATGACTTAGAGAGGCTGATCAAATACACACTGATCATAGTATGACACCAACACATTCAGAAAGGAGCAGGTGGGAGAGTTAGAGCTTTAGTAAAGTCTCAAGACATGCACAGTGACTTGTCAGAAATCTTTTGCAAAGATCCTTCCCTGCTTTCTTCTCTTATTGCAATATTGAGCTGAAAACCTGCCCCCCGTGAGCCAGCAGGATGTCTGTGCTTACTCAGATACACACACACTTAAGATTCTGCTGACAAGTTTCCAAAGCCCCCAAAGTAACTGAGAAAACTCTTTAGTAGATCACATTCTGCTTTTTCCAGGGACTTCTTTGTTTGAACCCACTATTCAGAAGAAGAAAAAAATGTTTTTCTTTCCCATCTGTTAAAGTAAAAAGTATACAATTGGGTGAAAAGAGTCGATTAGAGTGAGGAGGTAGAGAAACTACTGCTTCCTCTGGGGTGGCTCCAGGAAAACAGGTGGTAGTGGTCATCGAGTTTGATTTCTGAAGCTAGTTTGGCTCTGTCCAGATCCTGGCTGGGCTGAGAGAGGTCTGTCAACAACAGCAGCCATGAGACAACCAACTACATTCTGAAAAAGCCTCCTTGCCAAGTTCTCCGCAGATTCCCTGGATTCTGGGTCCAGAACAAATTAATGATTTTGTGTCAAACCTTCCCAGGGGGGTGTAGTCCCAAAGACTGTTCAATCTATCAAACAATGGCTAAAATTCTAAAACAGTGATCCTTAAATAATCAGGAGTTAGGACGGCCAGGAGCTTATAACCACAGCATCCTAACAAGAAGCACCATTCTGGGTGAAAGCAGACAGTTTGCTAGCTGTTTAATTGTCAGTGATGACTCATTATATCCCTCACACTCTTGCTGGTCTGTTCTCTAAAGAACCAGGCAGAAGCACACATTCCGGGGTGTTTTCCACCAGATGAAGGAAAGGCATAGGTACACAAAGGCCATTGGCAAGTGTAGGCACAAGTGAGGTCTGGGAACCCTAAAACAATGGATGATTAAAGCCCTAGCATATTAAATAGATTTGTGATGATACATTATAACTTCATAGTTACCATTTTTATGAAAGATTTCAATTATGAAGTGGAACTACAAATCACCTCTGATTTCATTTATTTGGTGGTAAACATAATCTCGTAAATTCTTATCAAGTGCTAAGAAAGTGAAAGCAGAGCACTGATATTGATGTATGTTACTTGGTAGTGGTTATGGAAAGTGGCCAGTAATGCTGGGTTGATAAATCATGGGTAACACGATTTGCTCTCTTTATCCAAATATGTAATTTGGAGACGTATACCAAATTGTTTCAAGGAAACTGCAATTTGCACCATGCCACTGTAATCCATTGCACCTTGGGAAGCAATTTTTATCCCATTTGATTTTGAGAAATAATATTGCCAAAACTGAATACTGGCATTTGCAGATTGGGGAGAAAGAGAAAGTAAGGGAAAGGAGAGAAAGATAAGTTAAAAAAAAAACAAAAAACTAAGATTGGTGAATTTAAAAAATATCCATCTCTACTGAACAGGTAACATTTTTCAGTAAAGTTTTTCTGCATCCTGAAAAAAGTAAAATAAAATTCATGCTGACTTTCAAAAGCCAACCATTTAGGTCATTCTTTAAAAAAAAAAAAAAAAAAAAGGAAAAGAAAAGAAAAAAAGATAGCCAGCAGATTAAAGGAGCTCCATTTATAAAAATCAAATGGACCTCTAACAAAGCTCATTTGGGACATGAATAAATCATCTGGTCATGAATTATTTATTGTTATCAAGAAACAAGCTGGGGATTCCAGGAACTGGGCTTTGGGGAGGTGTTGAAGCCAGGCAATGAGCAAGTTCATTGTCACCTACCCACCACGGGAAGTGGGAGGACAGGCCACGGGGTATCACCATCATCTGATGCAGACCATGCAAGGCCCCCACTTGAGTTTCAGGGGATGCTTCAGCAGCATTTACACCCCAGAGCATAAAGTAAATAAAGTTTGATCTGTAGAATTCTACTTTAGAAAACTGCAAATACTTGGTAACAGAATAAGATTTTTTTTTTGAGCATTGATTTTTTTTTTTTAATATACATAGGGAAGATGAGCTCTGTGCACATTTAAGGGAGCTGCCTAGAAAATACCTGAGTAATACACTGTGAAGAGTCGTCGGACCTACTCATTCCTGGCTCTGGGGGTTGGCTTTCTGCTGGGGCTGGGGCGAGAAGAGAAAAAGGGAGCCTCTCCGATCTAATCAACTAATCAACGTATATGTGTGTTCCAGGTCCAAACTGCTTTGCAGGAACAACAATAATCCCGGCTGGCATTGAAGTGAAAGTGGATGAATGTAACATCTGTCACTGTCACAACGGGGACTGGTGGAAGCCTGCTCAGTGTTCAAAACGCGAATGCCAAGGCAAGCAGACTGTGTAGAAAAAATCCCCCACCGATGAGGAGTTCCTAGGAGAGGATGCTATGGCTTCTACACTGCACACGTTTGAAACAAAACAGAACAAAACAAACTCCTGCCAGCTACAACAGGGTCACCAGCAAAACCTTTTAGGGTTGACAAAAGTGAATATTTTACTAAGAGGAAATTTCTCTCTTTCTCTCTTGCTATATAAAGTATATACAGTATACAGCTATCGAAACCGCTTTTGTAACTGTCCATGCTTGATGGAGACTTGACCACTGGATTTCTGAAACGAAAAGGAAGCAACAGCCTCGTTCAGGCTCCTTCTCTGGTGACACCTCTAGCCTGCCAGCTCACCGTCCGCCGATCTGCTTCATTTTTACTCTTCTGTACCTCATCACCATGGCATTTTTCTCTTGTAGAATTTCTTTTTCATATTTAGAGTCTAAGGGGCCAGAGTTGGCTGCACGGTTAAGCTTGGAGTTGTGTCATATAACCTTTAGTAAAGGGACCTCAGGGGTGAGCACCCTTCCCGACCAGGAAGACGCAGGAGCATCCGACCAATCTCTCCCCTCGGGGGAAACATGCCCTGTAGGGTCAGAAAAAAGAGAGGTACATCCAGGTGGCCCCACGGCTGGGGCAGGGCGGGGAACCGAAGCTTGGTGCAGTTAAGTGGGAGATCGCAATGGAATTCTCACAAACCACACATCTCAGACACAAAACCTTGAAACTGCCAATCAAAAACTAATAAGTGAAGAACACCATGAGCTTGACTAAAGCATCCAAAGGGAGCCAGGAATCCACCATTGTAGCATTAACCACCAGATTTTCTCATGACGCTGAATTTCGGTTCGGTTCGTAGCTTAACACTCTAAACCCACTGGGTCGCCTGGCCCTATACACACCAGACCCAGAGCGAGTAGCCCCACTGTGCATCTGAACCCTTCTGAACACCCCTGGCTTTTGAGTTCAGATTTGGCTGAAAGCCAGGGGTACCCACAGGCAGTTTTTATGGTTTGGGACTGTGTTTGCCATGTTTAAGTAATGACCCCTCAGCCCTAGGTCTAAAACACAGATTCAGGACACTCTTTCCACCTCAAGTGCTGATTTAAATTAAAGCTTAGGGTAGAGTGGGTCTTGCACAATACAATTCCATTTGTTGTACATTTTTTTAAAATGTATATATTAGATACTGAACAACTAAAGTGAACCTTTGAAGCGTCTCAAGGTTGCCCTGGTAATGCTGCTCGTATAGTAACAGAAAAAAAAATAAAATACACAGGGTATCTGATGCCACCTCGAGTCAAGTGCATATTTGGCGATTCTTGAAACCACAGGGCACAGTTAGTTGCTTATTCCGCTCTCCTGTCTTGAAAACCCTGGCGCAGGCCTGGCAGGGTCCTTGAGCAAACTTTAAGGTCGTCTTCGTTATCAATGTTCTTTCCTTTCCCGCCCCCCACCCCAGCCTGGGCTTTGCCATAGCTCTTGCGGAGTGCCACATTCTAGAACAAGCTTTCCCAAGCTTAAATCTGTTGACATCTTGGGCCAGATGACTCACTGTTGTTGGGGGCTGCCCTGTGCGTTTTTAGGATGTTTAGTGACATCGTTGGCCTCTAGCCGCTAAATGCCAACAGCAACACCCTATAACAACAGATTGTCTCCAGGCATTGCCAAAGGTCCCCAGGGAGTGGGGAAGGGACAAAACGTCACCTGGTTGAGGGTCAATGGTTTAGGATAGTCAGCACAGAGTGGCTTCTGCCCGCGTGGCATACCAAGCAAGCTCTGGCTGGGCCTGTGGCTTGGGTGAGCCTCCAAGCCCTTTGGGACGTGCACAGTCAGCAGCCCCAAGGGAGACAGGTCAACCTCCTCCCAGTGGAGTGATGCTCCTATGGTCATAGGTCCACCCCCACGACATACTTCTTTAGTCTCATCAGCTGGGTTTTCATTTAAAATGGTCAGCCTCTCCTCCCTGGAAGCACCTCCAGTCATCGAGAAAGAGTTGTCATGTCCAAAGCTAACGTGTTGACAAGTCGGACCCGACACTTCTCACGTACACTGTGCTTGTGTATGATACAAACAGCCATGCCGGCGCCATCGGAGGAAGAACATCACGCCGCCTTCCCTCAGAACACCAATTTGCAGCAAGGTTGGTGCCTTTTGTTGCCACCATGGATACATCATATAGACAGTCATGAATCATTCATGAACAATTCTGCATGATTTATTCCTGCACTCCAAAGCAAAGGCATTCCATACTTCAGCTTGTGTCTAGACAGAGATGTATTATGGAGCTTGCTTTGCCCTGAGGTTGCCTGGTGCCAGCTTCAAAACTCCACACTCTTGGAAAGAAATAATAATAATAAATGACAGGAATAAGGTTTGAAACCCAGAAAATATCATTAATAGAGCCATGTAGCATAGTACCCTCTCTATTATTAAGGAGTTACTATGTCCTTTCTAGGAAACAGAGAGTGCAACTGGGGAGCCAGGCGTCAATTTGCATCAAAGTCTTGGCACAGTGATAGTTGCAGCAAGAACTTACTAGAATGGAGTGTGATACCCATCAAGAAGCTCTTTGCAGAGTTTGTAGAATGAAGGCTACTCTGTGGTCTCTGTTACCAGCCAGAGAGAGGGATTTTTCTATTATTATTATTATTATTGTTTTTGTTGTTGTTGTTGGATTTTCTTTTTCCTCTGAGTTTCACTACACGCTGTTTCCTTTAAGACTTTGTAGCACTGACATTTTTCTCCCTGTAGGGAGAGATGAACCTATACTGTGACAGAATTTCTCATAAACCGATAAAAAATTTTACAACTTCCTTCTACCCAGGTCATTGAGAAATTCTTTCCAAACTCTGAACAACAGAGTTCTGGTCTCATCTGTTTCGTTTTTTTTTTTTTTTTTTTCTCTTGAAGGCTTTGTTTGCAGCTCCACTGTCCATGTCTCCCATTCCTCCACCGTCCTTGGTTCTCGGCTTTAACTACAGCTTTGTTTAAATAAGGGATCAACATCCTGTTTGTCAGCTGATGCCTGTTAAAAAAACGATTCAGTTTCCAAAATCTTTGAAAAATGGTGTGCCTGAAAACTAGTGAGGAAAAAAAAAAAAAAAAAACACAACACAACTAAACACTAAACTGTAAAAAGGGGATTCTAGCAACAATATTTGATGTGTAAAAGACTATATTATTAAAAAATTATTTTGTTAAATATAAAGTGTGTTAACCAGCAAACATTGTTTGTGGTATATTTTTCCTTCCAAAATTCTCTCTCTTCTCTACCCTCATCATTTAATAACGAATCCTCAGTGACTTCTGTCATCTGAAAGTACATGTGTCATTAGAGCTACATTCAATTAGATTTAAGCATCAGCTGTAGCATTTGCCTGCGTACATTTTCATTTTTCATACCGTAAGGCTGGGCTGACTTGAGGATCAGACAGGAAGCTCAAAAAAAAAAAAAAAAAAAAACCAGCAGTGAGAGTGTAAGTGATAGGAAAAAATATTTTCCTGACCCTGCATCCATACACAATACTAATGACAATCCATAATTATTGAGTGCCTGGCTCTGTTGGCTGGCCCTGAGCTGGGCACCAAACCCATAGTATCCTGTTCAAGCCACACAGCAAAGCCTGCCAAGGAGGGGTTCTTATTCTGGCTGCTTTGCTAATGAGGAAACCAGAACACAGAGAGGTTAAGTGATTGGCCCAAAGTCATAGGTTAGCGAAGTGGCAACACAAGGATTTTGTATTATAAATATATGCAAATATACATGAAAATCAGGAAATCATACATAAAAAAAAAATCAATAGTCCATTTGCACACTGCCCAGACTCAACAGTTTTCAAGATTTTGCATAATCCTTCAACCATTTTTTTTCTTCCTCTGAGTATCTCAAAAATTTTATGTATTTTAGAGAGAGAGAGAGAGAGTATGAGCAAGGGGAGGGGCAGAGGAAGGGGGGTGCAGAGAGAGAGAGAGAGAGAGAGAGAATATCAAGCTGAGTGTGGAGCCCCATTCAGAGCTCTATCTCATGACCCTGAGATAATGACCTGAGCTGAAATCAAGAGTCAGATGCTTAGCCAACTAAGCCACCCAGGCTTCCCTTGAGTATTTTAAACCCAAACATCAAGCATCATATCATTCCAGCTCTATATCTCCTTTAAAAAAAGGGATAGTTTCTTACGAAACCATGCTATATTACCAAAGCCTAATAAAATTAAGAATTCCTTAGCATCATCCAATATTCATCTTAAAATTTCTCAGATTTTCTAAGATATGAGGGATGGGGGTATTTGCATGATCCAAACCACCCATAACCTTGCATTTAGATGTTATGCCCCCTAAGTTCAAAATGGGGCCCTAACCCTGCCAACTGACAGCTGTGAACTCTGACAGAGTCACGAGTTTGTCATTAGAGGGTTTGTGCTGGGAAAAATTACGCTTTTAAAGCATGTAAAACTCCCTCCCGACACTGAGCAGGGTGAGCAGTGGGCAAGAGGTTTTCTACCAAATGACCTCAGAGGGGCAATAAAGAGCCTCAGAGCAAGAACTATTGTGGACACCAGCACTCAGAGGACACCACCTTTTATATGTGCGTAAGCTTTCTTTGGAGAGTGAGAGCAAACTGTGATTTTTCTTTCCCTTGAGACAATCATGCTGCCTAACACAGTAAAACTGAACAATATTTTATAAATTGTCATCATCTGCATTGTTGAGGGAAGGAAGGAAGAGAATAGTCAACCACTAAGAAAAGGTCAGCATGGAGTCCCCACACAGAGGTATATGCATCCCCACTCCACCAACCTTTTCTTAAAACAAGATCAGATTTTTCTTGCTTTCCAGTTTCTTGTGTGTCCAATTTTCTTCTCCCTGTGTCCTTCCCAAAGGGTTGTTTACAGTTCATTTCCGGTTCAAGTTTCATGGGAGGGTACTTCAAAGCATAACAGAGAAAGCTAGAACTGTGATTGGAGACCTGGGTTTGCTGTTCTTTGAGGGCTTCCCACGTTGAGACTTTTACTCTTTTGAAGAAAGGAACCTTCATGATTTTGAAAGACCAGTGCTGTGTCTGAGCCAGCAACCTCACTTATACCTTCTTACCACATGTGTAATGGGGTTTATACCTTGAATTGGAGTGACAGTCTTATCAGAGAGCCGCAAATTGTGCGTGTGATGTGAATACCTGATTCTTCCTGACCGAACTTAACCCATCCAGAAGGCACATTGTTCTTTTAATGAACAGTGATATCATGCCCCTTGTAGAGTAAGAATTAAGTGAGTTGAGTTAAAGCAATTCCTGTTAAGTGCTCAAAATTTGTTTTACGCTTCAAATATCCTCAGTTGTGGCCAGGATTTGATGGCTTTCTTTTTAACTTTTGACAGCCTTGAACTCATAGTTCTTTGAAGCCCAAACCTCAACTTAATCCTAATACTTGCATTACAGCTTGGCTTTGAGTAGGAGCACTTTTAGAAAGCTATATTTTCTAAACTTTCCAAATGAATAAATTCTTCTTAGGGGAAAATTTGGATAGAAAGTTTAGCTACCATTTCTTGAGCCCCTTCTGTGTGTCAGATACCTGTATTGGCTACTTGACATGAGACGACGATTTACGTTCATTCATTCAATGATCCCTATAACCACCACGAAATTATATACTGGCATTTCCATTTTCCAGACTGGAATGCTGAGATTCAGAGAGGTTTTATGATTTTTTTTCTCCAGTTCATATAATTAGAAACCAGGTGTTGTAAGAATTGAATAGAATACTACTACCCATAAAAAAAAGCTTAGAAAAGAAGACAGCACATAACAAGAGCCTATTTTGGTTAGTCATCCTTACCAGGACTGGTGGTAACATAAGACAGACTTCATGAATAAAGTAACCTGGATTTAGATCTTATAGCTTGAGCAGCAGTTAAGCAAACATTTAGGGGACAATACTGCAGCATAGAAAAAATGACCAGTCAAAAAAAAAAAAAAAAATGACCAGCCTATTTGGACTGTGACAAGCAGTCAGATGTAATGTGACCGTGAGGCTGGAGATAGAAGGATACGGTGAAAGATGTGTCCAGGAAGGAAACCCAATTGTTAGGCCCTCGAAGATCATGCTACGAAAATTGGATTTGGTTTTTCTTGATACTGTGGATTTCTTTACATCAAAAAAGAAGACGAGATAGCCATCTTCGTGTCTTAGAGTATCAATTCTTACAGCAGCGTGTAGGATGGATTATGGTCTGGAGAGAAAGGGGCAAGGAACTAATGAGAGGCAATTACAAGCGTCCAGGAAGGAATAATGAGGATTTGATCCTGTAGTGGTGAAAATCAAACAGATCCTTTGGGCAAAAGGACTTCATGGAGGGTCCAGTGGAGATTCAAGAATTAAAATAGTCCACGTTTCTCATTCAGGTGATTAGAAGGATATTGATGCTAAATAACAACCACCAAAAATGTGGAACTTACACGTTCCTTGGAGGTGTTAGCACATAATCTCATTTTAGGAGACATCAGCCATCAGAAGGTACTGGTAACAGCAGGCATTTAGGATCAACCTCAGATATGCTTATCTCTAGGACAGCTCCTTTTCTGCTTTGCCAGTGCTGTTCTCATCTAGGTTTGAGTAACTGCCATTGGAATAGCCAAAGTTCTCCACTGGTCTTATATGTCCCATCACAGTTTTCTTAAAATGAAAGTGAAAGGTTAGAATGGCAAGAGTCACAGAATCATTCCCCAGTTTGTGACAAATACTCCTCTTACCATAGTGAAGCAATTTATTTGCATATTGTACAAATTGTTTAAAAATTTCTAACACCTCTCTCCACACATGCCCCTTCAGAATACGAAAACAGTGGTTTCATTTTCATATTGAATTTCATCAGGATTCTGGAAATTCAAAACAAGGGATGAATTTAGCCATCCACCGTGGCCTTCTCTGCTTGTTTACACACACACACACACACACACACACACACACACACACACACGACATAGAACTAAATGACAAGTTAGGTCCTCGGAAAGACTTTTGATTTGAGATTTCCAAGGATGTCCACCCTGCTCCCATTACAGTTTTCTTTGCCTTTGTTTGTTTTTTGGTTTCATGCCCTTTTTAATTAATCACAACATTGGGTCAGCCAGACCCATTAACTGCATTTCTCATTTAGACCTTTCAGAGATGCAGTTGCAGATGCAATTTAATTTGTTGACCCATGATCGATAGCAATTAATAGCATCTCCTTAATCTTGTTGAAAAGTTGGTCTCTGGCTTCCAGTAGCTACCATCTCAAGGGAAAGGTATCCACACATGCAGGTGATTTAGTTCCTAGGTGATAGTTGTCCTCAACCACCTACTTTTCTTGTGACTTAGGAGGCATTTCAGAAGGCTCCACTCTCTAGGGCATTTTTTCAATTATCATAAGAAAGTTCATCTGGGCTCTAAGATGCCTCTGTTGCAAGTTCATCATGCAAATGTTATGGACCAGGAACTCTGACAAAAACACTATATGGCACTGTTTAAATTCAGAAGAGATTTGACTTTTTAAAGTGCATTATGTTAATAAGGTAGGTTTATCAAGTTTCCTGGGACTCCTCCATGCTGTCTTGTGGCTAACTCAATCACTGCAATTCAGTCGTTTCCTTTTATCAATTATAGTAATTAAAGAGTCTGTTCATTTGTTCAATAAGCAATGTTTCAACTAGGGAACTAGACACTGGTTAAAACTAAAGGCTTTTTTTTTCCAGCTTTAAGAGCTCATGGTCTGATGAGGCAAAGAACAAGGCAATTCCATAGTAACAGAGAGGAATGTGCTATGCTCTAGGTATGAATAGGTACACTGGGAATATTGGCAAAAGGCCAATATTCATCAGGGGCCTGTGGGAAGGCTTCCTGGGAGATGGAGCTTGTAACATGAGTTTTAAAAGAGGAATAGACTAGATGAAGAATGAGGGGGGAATCCCTGAGTGGCTCAGTGGTTTGGTGCCTGCCTTCAGCCCAGGGCATGATCCTGGAGTCCTGGGGTCAAGACCCCTGCGGGGATCCCTGCATGGAGCCTGCTTCTCCCTCTGCCTGTTTCTCTGCCTGTGTGTGTGTGTGTGTGTGTGTGTGTGTGTGTCTCATGAATAAATAAATAAAATCTTAAAAAAAAGAATGAGGGAAGGAGCCAATACGCTCTTGGAGTATATAACGTGAAGTTTCTACTGACAACTTCAGCCACGTAACTGTCCCATTTTGTTGATGAGGAAATCCATCCAAATCGTAAATACGTGCCTGGTGCCAAATCAAGGGTTTTGAACAAATAAAAAAGGCGACAATGGGCCACCTTCATATCGTGAAGGAATCACTTATTTGTCCCGATGTCATCATCCCTCGTTCTCTATAGTCAATTTGCTGGCCAATGGAATTCCCTCTCCTCTATCCAATTTTGGGTACCCAGTACACTGCAGTTTATCAAAACTCATTCTTCCATCTTAGCAGGAATTTGGGTAATGCCATCCTTCAATGATGTTCGTATCTTTAGCCTCATTTGTTGACTTTTCTTACTTGGTGCCAGTTTCAGCTGTGGCAACGGAAGCCTATGGCCCCAGGGAAAGCATCAGGAAACAAGCAAGAGATGTATTTTTGAGCAAGAATCCCTTTCCAAATATTTAGAAATGACACAGGACGATGGACACGTGCTCTGTAAACTATAAGACTAGACTTGAAACCAAGGGTCAAAAAGTGTCCCGTGTTACAATCTTGTAAACTGATAATGAAAAGGCGTTAGGCGTCATCTTGCAGATAAGAGTTAAGGTTAATGGGTATATAAATACAAGGCATATGATTTGTAAATTGCAAGTATAAAATGTCTAAGGTGCATATGCGTGTATATGTGTGTCTACGTGTAAATAGCCACAGGTCTATGTATCGATAGAAGTGCAAAAGCTAGAGGCGTTACGCTGGACTGATGGCCGTGTCACAGAGGTCACATACTTGCTACGCCTCCATAGAGCTAGGACACTCTGCTCCCACTTTTGTACCTAACAAATGCAGGCTTGTTTAGCTTAGAGTAATTCTTACCCCACCTTTGCCTTACTGTGAAGCATTTCATTAGTTCTGCTTGTTCATAGATTTAATTTTCCATCCCTAATCATTTGTGGCTCATGTGGTCCATCGATTTCAGAGAAAAGCTGAACATGAGCGAAGGAGAGCTGCAGGGGGGAATGAAAATAAGCTGTCATGGAGCCTAAGATCATTGCAGTGGCCATGAGATATATATAGGTACAGAACAAGAAAACAGGATTTCTTATTAAATGTGCAAAATATTAACATAACATATGGTTGGGGGTTTTGCTTTTGTTTGGGGGTTCCCCCCCCCTTTTTTACAAATAGATAATCATTTCTGTTTAAGAGGCCTTATTTTCCAGTTATCTGCTCTGTTTACTAATCTGATGTGGCCCTGCAGGGCACCACTCCTATAAGCTGAACAGAGAAGGACTGCCCTGGACATCCAGGCATCCCTGAGGATACTTGCATGCAGCTAGAGGAGAATGTTCTCTGAGCCACTTCACTTGTTTACATAAGACACGGTCTTATCCCTCAGGTTGGGCTTGTTACCTTCTGTTCTTGAGAGAACCCAGCAATGTTCTGAGTTTCTTACCACTCAACTGCCTGTTTCTCAGCCTGACAAGTACTCTGCTCTCAGGAATGTTAACTTTAATTGCTTGAGTTCGCTTCAGAAACCCACTTGTGTCTTCCAATTCATGAGCTATTGAACAGCTCTATAAGACATACTTTGGCTATAAATAGTAGTAAGAGAGGCCCAGAACCACTCATGAGTGAGAGCAGAGACAACCAGTGTTCCATTTCCCACCTCCTTCTACCCAGCAGAGTGCTTTTCAGCAGCAGCCAGGCCACTGGCTACCAAGACTCCAGAGTCAGCATCCTCTAATAGCTTCTTTGGAACACTAGGACTGGGGCTTTTTGTTTTTGTTTTTTTTTTTAACGACCTTCAGCTATCCTCCAATGAGCAGGGAAACCAGGGTCACAGCGGCAAAACTGTGAAATGATACATTTGAAAAGCATAAAGTAACTTAAGAAATAGGAGAGGTACACAGAATTATGATATTTCACAATACCAATGTAGCGTGCAATGATCCATTTCCCTTCTTTGCACTTGCCAGAGTAAAACCAGAACATACATCTGTAATCACATATTCCAGCCCATTGATTTGCTCTCATAGGAAATGGAAGGCTAGTCATCAAACTCGCATGCCTATTGAAATGATGTCAACTCCGAAAAATATTCTTTGTTTACCATAAAATCTACATTTCAGCACATATAAATCCACTGTATGTAGCCTGGGTATAGAGCACCATACAGTTTTCTTGAGCTGTCTCCTGGAGAATAAAAGGACATATTGGAAATGCATCATGCATGCAATGAAATACAACCTAGAAACATGTTCTCTAACCCTCTGCACCGGCACAAAGCGAGATACAGATTTTTAAAACTGTTTGGTTAGCTTGAGCAATTGCATACTTAGCATAATCAGACCTGAGGTTGAACTAAATAAACTGGTCCAAAGTAATTTTCTTGGGATACCTGATTTATGGCTATTGAGCTGAATCAAAGAAACTGGATCATTGTAAAGGGCCATTTCTTAATGGCTCTGTAGATACTGCCAGAGTCACGTTTACAAGGGCGAATGCTTACTTTCTTTACTCGTTAAGTGAACAAAAACAAAAACCTTTTACTGACTTACACTGAATATAAATAAAAGCATACACATCACAAGAACACGTATAACACGGGATGTATAGCGTGTGTCACTGGCACTCCAGAAGCCTTCCTGTGACACTTTCTAGTCTATACGCCCTCATCACCATCAAGCATAACACCACCAAGAATATTCTCAAACAGCAAAATTCACTTTTGCTGGTTCTGAAGCTGCGTTTATCAAATCATAAACTATCTTTTGGGCCTGGTACCTTTCATTCAACATTTTGTTTGTGGAATTCATCCAAATTGTTGCATCTATTCATCTTATGAAAAGATTTTGACTTTATGGATAGAACTACACCCTTAGGAGAACTTTATTTCCCAGGAGAAACATAATTATTCAGATTAAAAATCTAAAATCTCACCCAAAGATCAGAGATGAGAAAGAAACAGAAAAATCTATATAAACTTGTGATTTTTTTTCCTATTATAGTGATCTAATAATATACATTACTCTAGGAATTTACTGGACCCCTACACTGGGAACTGCTTCTACATAGAGGGAAATGTTAAAGAGCTCCAGCAGTGACACTAAGTTTCTATTTTTGAAGAAGAGGGCTTGTCCTTTACTGTAGTGTTTCATCACTTCTAGCGGAATTTGTCATTTATCACCTTCTGCCTTCACTCTTCAGTAAAGTCTTACACTAGCCTAGAAAGAGAAGCAAGCCTCCCTGACAGGTGAGCTCAGAAAGGTCAGATTTGAAATTGAGAAGGAAAAAGCATTATGACATCCAGGGCGGGGTCATTGGAGAATAGGAATGTTAACACATTTCCTGAGGAGGACAGCTCGTCCTAGCAGGAACTGTGAGCTCTGTAATCTCTGCCTGGGAAAACTGGACCAATACACCATTCTCTGCTCCCTCCCCTGGCTACCTCTTTTCCGCCCCTCACTTCTCAGCCTACGTGCCATTCTTAGGGAACACCAACTTCACACTCTGAGTTAGGTCCCTTAAGATGTTCTCTTTTTTGGAAAATCCATGACTATAAGTTAATTATTCTTTGGTTGTTCCTTCTACCAGACTATATATTGATAAGACACTTACAGTGTACCTGGTGCTTAGCAGATGTTCATCGAATATTTCTTGAATGAGCGGATTAATAAAAGGACAAAATTAAATATTGCAGGAATTCACAGAATACAAAATCAATTTTACCACTAAAGCTTTGAATTTGTTTCCTCCTTTTTGGTGTTCTTATTTCAGGAGGGATGTGTAAGTCTCTCTAAACAAAACAAAACAAAACAAAAACTTGAGTGTCACTATAAATCCATTTTTTTCTAAACACAAAGTCTTTTCCTCATTCCTAGGAATATATGCATTATAGATTTTTTAAATAAGAGGCCCAACAGGTCAATTTTGGCACCAAACCCACCAAATAAATGGAAGTTCAATATAACAAACATATTTGCTGAGAAATAAGCATATTACCCCATCTCAGACAAATGGATCGATGCAGATGATCAAAATGGTATTTTTGTATTGCGATGTATTTCCCCCTCAGGACTGCTTTTGCTGCATCCCAAAGATTTTGAACGGTTGTATCTTCATTCTCATTAGTTTCCATGAATCTTCTCAATTCTTCCTTAATTTCCTGGTTGACATTTTCATCTTTTAGCAGGATGGTCCTTAATCTCCACGTGTTTGTGGTCTTTCCAAACTTCTTGTTGTGATTAAGTTCTAATTTCAAGGCATTATGGTCTGAGAATATACAGGGGACTATCCCGATCTTTTGGTATCGGTTCAGACCCAATTTGTGACCCAAAATGGCATTTTTAAAGACTTGTAACATGCATACTCTTCTGCTCACATCTAGCTGATTTATTTAAGATGTAATTTGGGAGAGAGAAGAGATAGTTAAGGTGTTGTACTTTTATGTTTCTTATGTCAACCTCCTGTGTTGTCTTGTTTTTTCCAGAGAAATTAGATGCTTGGCTTTTTCTCTACTTCCAAGATTCTTAGACTGTGAGGAAATATACTAAAATGACCAACAGAACATGTTAATACTCCTCTATTAATATTCTCATGTGGAAAAAAAAATGTTTGGGCTTTCTTCAAAAGTAATACAGATGGCCACATGATGGGTCCAATCTTTGCAGTTATAGATGACTGATTTAAAATGGATTTTTAGTAGATGTTATTACATATGATAGCAAAAGTCCTATAATCCTGGCAGTGCAATGGGTTTCTAGAAACTTTTAGCTAATGTCTTAAAAAGTTTAAGCTGAAACCTTGTGTGTATCCTTAGGACTTAAAAAAAGAAAACCTCTTAAAATCTGTTTTCAAACTATAAGTGATACAGAAAATATCTTAATTAAGAATTCTTCTGAGATTTTTTTTCAACAGACTACCCAATTCTCCAAAGCTCTCGGCCAAAGGAAAGGAAATTCTGTGTAAAATATATTAATTTAACTCAAAGACAATTTACGAAACAATTTTAATCATTTACCAAGTGGAAGGTATTTGGCTTCATGTTGAAGGCACTAAGATGAAAACAAAGTAGTCTTTTTATTAAAACTTTATAGCCTAGTGAGGTAGAGACATGTGCAAAACTGTCAATAAAATTTTAATATGTAGAGGTTTGCAGAGGGTGTGATGGAGCATAAAAGAGGATTAATTACTTCAAATTGGATTTCAGAAAAGGCTTTCTGGAGAAAGGATGCTGCACCCGAGTCTTGAAAGAGGAACCAGGGCTGAATGGAGGTAGAGATAAGAGCAGGCTGTTGCCTCCTGAGGAAAGACCATGAATAAAGACAAGTATGGAGGGCAAATCCTAGTACAGTCAGAGTCAGAAGGAAAGCTAATAAGGCAGGGGTAGGCCAAGTCGGGAAAGGATCTGTGCTCCCTGTTAAGTTAAACTTCAGTCTGTAGATGTTAAGAACCTAAGAGATTAAAGAGTGAGAGCTACATGGACCAATGTGCATGTTAGAGAGAAGATTCTGGCTCTGGCTACCCCATGAAAATGCATCTGGGAAAAGTGATCCTGTACCGGACTAGGTGAGAGCTGCCCTCAAAAGAAGAGACAGTGAGAGTCTTTACCAGAAGACTGTTTATAGGAATAAAAGAAGTGGGTCTATGTGAGCTCAATTTAGGCAATAAAATAATGAGGACTTAATTGAATATGGGAGCTGAGAGGATGGAGCAGTATAGCCCAAGCGAGACCTAAAACACAAGACTCCCTTGTATAGGTTGAGTGTGTGGCACCACGACAAGTTAAACTTTTAGACATGTTGAGTTGTGGGTGACAGGACAATTTCTAACTTTTTCCCAGCAGTCCATTGGATATAGAAGTTTGAAATTCAAGGCCAAACCTAAGATAGTGATATAGGCCAGAGAGTTTAAAGAATATAGAGGATAGTTAAAATCAGGAAGCAGGTAAGACTGTACAAGGGAAAACTGTAGAGATGGGAAAATACCCATTACAATGCAGAGAAAGAAGCCAAATGAAGACACATGGGGACAATGATCAGGAGCAGAGAAATCTGTCTCGTCGTACATTTTTCTGTATTGTATTCATGCTAAGGCCCTCACTCTGTGTTTCCAATGGTCCAAGTATACATTAAATCTTGTCCACTTACATTTTAGAGAAACAAGGCCAAGGGCCAATGATGGATTAATGTTGAGCAAACTTTAAGTGGCCTGAATGAAAATTGATTCTCTGTTATCTCAGAGAGATTCAACAGAATGCTTTGGTGTTACCTAGCCATGTAGATAAATACATATAGTGCGGGATAAAGGGCATGTGAGTAATCTATTCTCATATAAATAATTCTTACCTATACGTGCTGAAATGCTCATTTCTCAGTCCATTAGGTTCAATTTAATGCATACAGAACATGTCTAGGATCGATAGGACTTTGATGGTTTCATTTTTAATTTGACTCAGATGAAAAATTCTGAGTACTGCTTGCTAGTTCTAGCACTTACGCGGCATCGGCTACAGCCCCACAGGAAGCATGAGGCCAAGGTTAAAGCTCTTCTAAGTCAAGGTGCTATGATACCCAAAGAACCAATTTTCATTGTATTGCATGTCTTCTGGTATTTTATTGGCATGCCCAGAATCTGAGAGCAGAAGGGGTGCACTGGGACTAATTTCGGCTGCAGATGTATAACTCTTGGCATTAAATTTTCCTTAACTTTCACAAAATACAAGGTTACTGCTTTAGCTTATTAGTCTTTAGCTAATTTTGTATCATGTACCAAAAAACAAAAG
Organism: Vulpes lagopus; assembly: GCF_018345385.1. Lineage (NCBI taxonomy): Eukaryota > Metazoa > Chordata > Mammalia > Carnivora > Canidae > Vulpes > Vulpes lagopus. The sequence goes on from NC_054845.1 coordinate 21,936,471, forward strand.
TAAGAATGCTGTTTTCCTCAAAATACAAAAGACAGCAGTGTAATGAGAGAGTGTGGGTCCTGGTTTTCTACTGAATTAGCAAGTATGTGCTAAAGGAAAAATAACTCTAACCACCTTTTCTCGTGACCAAAGTAGTGGTTGCTTGTGGACAAACGTGATGCCCCTCTGGCCAAGTGGTATTCCCTTAAACCGTTTGTTCCTAAAGGGGAGTTTGCATATCCCCAGCCATGTTCATATCCTCATTTACAAAATGGCAGATGAGGATCAGGACAAGGGCTGGGGTAACCAAGGGTATAGTATATGAGCCCTCATCCTGGCAGCAGCTCAACTATAATCCAGAAAATATCTTCCTGGCAAAAACTCTCCTATATCATTCTATTAGCCTGCGTGCCTTAAACCCACCCTTTGCTGACACATCATCCCTGGTGATCCCTGCATTGGCCTGGCCCAGTAACTTGCTGAAAGATACTTCATCTTAATTTTGTATTTGTGTAGTACTTTGTATTTTCAATGTATTTTCAAATATGCTATTTTAGGTCCTCAGCAAACACTGTAATGCCAGAGCAGCTGCCACTGTTGCATACTGCAGAAGCTGAAGCACCAGCAAGTGGAACGGCTTGCACGGAATTACAGAATTAATAAGTGGTGGAACTGGTCTAGAAGCCGAGGCTTCAGACTTCTGGGCAAGCTTTATCTTCACTCTACCCCAGTCATCCGGTAAAAATAAATAAAGTGAAATCACTGAGGTCTGACTCAGGCGAGGAATAGTGCCTAGTGTCATAGAATTCAAGGATTTTTCTTCATGCTTCTTAACTGGCTGGAACAGACAATGGCACAAAATAAACTTTGTCTTTGACATTCCTACTCCTTTTCCCAGGCCTTTGTTTCTCTCACCTTCTAGATCTGGGTTTTGGGGAAGAATCCTGACAAGAATCATTCCCATCTCTTCCTACCACACAAATCTCCGCCCCCCCCCCCAGTCCCTCACAAGATAGAAAAATGTGGCCTCCTCTCTGAAGATTTTCCTTATTTCCCCTGGAATCACTGATTATTCCCTCCTCCAAGCTACCAGAGTATAACTTTGTTAATACAAATGTCACTCCCTACATTACTGTCACTCGTTGCATTAGGTCTTAATATTTCATTCTACCCATTTTTTCACTGGGCTGTGAATTCCCAAATGACAAGTACCTATAGGTCATCTTTGTGTCTTCCACAAAATAACCGCCAAGAGTCTCTGGCGCGTAAAAAATGTTCAGACAGTGTTGGGTCCGTGGACCTGAGAACTGTTAGCTTAAAATGTTGGTGATCATGTTCCTGCTCCCCTCACAGTAACAGATGAATATGAATGTAAAGAGATATTTCCAAAGAGAGGCCAATACTTACTGCAAAGTAATGAATCTCTCATGATGTAATAATCAGACACTACGTCTGGAGGGGAGGAATTTAGGGACAGCAGAGTCTTCCTATTGTTTCTTAAGTCATATCACATAGGTAACTTCTATGACCAATTCAAATTACTTCCAATCAACAAATACTTAAAGTCGACATTTGACATTCATCAGGAATACTTCCAGACTCCTCTACATATTCTTGAATTCCCGATTTCAGAGCATTTTGCTAAAGTTCTTTATTTTCTCCTGAACTATTCTTTTGAAGATCACCTGTTCCCTTCATACGTCCAAGCCAGAAGTTTACCACTTTTTAAATTTTTATTAGATCATGTCTCTTAGTTCACCTCTCTTCTACACATAAAAAAAATTAGTTGTGAGCACTTGATGATGGTATACAATAAAGATCACTTGATAAAGAACAGAGAACCACAAAGTCACCATGAGATGTGCATGCTGGGAGCAGCAAAATTTCAGGGCTCTCTGGAGGTCACTTGGGAAAATTCAAAACCACAAATGTTAAATCTGCAAATGCCAGGGGCTTAATGGATAATGAGTACCTATTACATGTAAAACATTGTGGTGAGCGCTGCAGAGAATTCAATATGCATAATTGCTCCTGTCCTAAACATTCTACTAATTAATCCAGTACCTCTATCTCTGTTGTGTTACCATTTGAGCTTACGTTTTTATTTAATAGAAGTTCCTAAAGAAATCGCCTAAAGGCTTCCAATCAAGATGGTGCCTTGAATTAATGCTTCAACCTTATCCATGACACACAGAGTACTGAGACACAGAGTACTTTTTAAAATTTCTTTAAAAAAAATATTTAAAACATCGACATCTTTAAAAATATGTAAATATACAAAAGAGCTGGACAGAGAACAGAAACAGCAGTAAGTAGGGGCTATAAGCACTAGATCAACCAGATTCTGAACTATTTACAGTACATATCATAACTGCTATAATAAAATACTACAATCTGGGTAGCTTCAACTATAGGAATTTATTTCTCATTCTGGGAAGTTTAAGATCAAGATGCCAATAGATTCAGTTCCTGGTGAAGGCCCACTTCCTGGCTTGCATATGGCCACCTTCTTGCATGCACCTATGCGTGCTCATAGGGCCTTTCCTCAGTGCATGCCCTACCCTCATGACTACATCTGAGCCTCATTACCTCTCAAAGGCCCCATTTACAAATATGATCACACTGAGAGTCAGGGTGTCAACATATTTGGGGGAAAGAAGGGCAAAGAGCCCACAATAACACTTTTTTTTTTTTAATGGAGAATTTAAGCTGGAAAAAGCAGTTGAGATTTTGATTCATATAGGATGTGGAAAATTGCCAGACTAATTGCATTAAATAAAAGACCTGACATAAGATATGAAAAAACATTTAAAAAGAAACTGAAAAAGCCACGCAAATTCCCAGGACATTGGTTTATGTGAAGCAATATACTTAGGTTGGGGGGAGGAGGGTATGACGAAGAAGCAGAAACAGCCAAGCAGATAGGACTTCAGTTAACGTAACCCAAAGATCACAGTTGAGTTGTACAGATGTTTCTCCAATATTACCACGGGACATCAGAATGAAAACTGGCTTTAGATAAGGAGAAGCCACAGTCTGTGTAGAGCTCTGTACAAAACCACAGACAGCAAAGAATGAGCACAGAGAACATGAAAAGGGATTGTCACTCAAGATAAAACTACAAACTAAAATTTCAAGCAATAACAGAGTCAAGGGACAAAATTCCAGTTTGAGGATTGTCAAAAATGACTTTAAAGTAGGTATATTTTAAATCCTCAGAGAAATGAAGAAAGGAATAATTTTCACAAAATAGCAACACAAATTATGAAACTAAAGCAGTCCGAGATGAAGCAAGAGTGAATAGATAAGAAAAAAGAACAATTATAATTTTCAGAAATTAAAAAATAGCTAAAAACTTGCTAAAACAAAAATTTCAATCTAGGTTATAAATGATTCCCTTGATACAGATTAAGTGAAAAGTAATTAATTTGAAGGCAGGTATAAAAAGTGTTCAGTCAGAATGAAGCACAGAGAAATAAAGAAATAAAATATAAAACAAAAGCTAAGGTATCATAATGATGACAGTGATAATGATGTTGTTAAACTGCTTAGCAAAAATATATAAAATAAAAACTGGAATCAAAAACCAAGCTTTCAAAGTAGCAGGGGGAAAAAAAGAAGGTGGGAAATAAATATCAATGCACATCAGGACAATAAGGTGGGGAAAAGAAAAAGCAAAAACAACATGGTAACAGAAAACAACAGAGATAAAGTTCAAATAAACCAGCAATAGCAATAACTATAAATGGATTAAAATCACCCAATAAAAGACCATCAAATCTGATACTTTTCATTTCAGCATTAATGTATTTTTGAGAGAAACATCTAATATATAATACTGAAAGTTTAAAGGAATAAGATATATAAAATCAAAATTCTATTTATTTATAATAATATTAAGATGTTATCTGCCACTTTCATTGTATTGAAATGTATGCTAATATGACAGTAATACTAGTGGGTAAACTGCTAAAACAAAAGCATTGATACTAAACTGTATGAGTTGGCATTTTCTGTTTTAATATCATCCACTTGCAGAAAACAACCTTCCCAGAAAGCCAGTGTTGCTCCATGAAGGGGTGGCATTAATTTTATTAAATCTCAACCAATGTATATGTACCCTTTTAGTATTCAGTGTGATAAAATGAGAAGTGTATATAAAGCGCTTTCTGCTGCAGACTGAGAAACTCAAGTTATTTTGAGGAAATTAATATTTTTTTGAATTGTAAAATAAATTACCATTTTTTTTCATAGAACACCAGTTTTACTTGAAAAAATGACTAATAGACAAATTATGGCTATCAACGTTTGGTTTTGGGACACAATTTTTTTCAAAACGTGAGGTAGTAAATCTGTCACTTTAAGGAAAACTGACAATTAACATTTATTGCCAGTTGATAAAATTTAAGCTTTTAAGTGAAAATGAGAATTTTGGAAAACTTATAATCGTGACCATGAGTTTGATAGTGTCCCAATATTTATAGACTGTCCCAGTGAGACAGGTGGCTATATTAAGGAGTGTGGTTTTTCCTTTTGATGCTGGTTTTGTTGTTGTTGTTGTTGTTGTTGTTTTGTTTTGTTTTGTTTTTTAATTTATTTTTTATTGGTGTTCAATTTACCAACATACAGAATAACCCCCAGTGCCCGTCACCCATTCACTCCCACCCCCCGCCCTCCTCCCCTTCTAGCACCCCTAGTTCGTTTCCCAGAGTTAGGAGTCTTTATGTTCTGTCTCCCTTTCTGATATTTCCCACACATTTCTTTTGATGCTGTTTAATGAAATTTGTCATGTGGAATATCTACATGACTCGGTAAACCAATATTTTCCAAATGATAATGTATACTGATAAAAAAAAAATCAAGTACAAGTTAAAAGATCTATGCAGAACACAAAATAATCTAATGGATATTAGCATAACAGAGCAAAAATAGTTTATCGATATGATTTCAGATTTCACCCCGCCACTGTTAGTTTTGGTGTATGACCAAAGAAAAATGTCAACAATTACCATCTACCATTCCTACTGCTCAACATTCCATTAGATTTCCCAATTAAAAGATAATTTTAAAAGGACGTATGAGAAAAATTTTAAAAAATTAAAAAATAAAAAATAAATAAAAGGACGTATGATTTGTACAAAGGCATAATTGTCATCATTTGCAGGTGATATAATTATCTACACTAGAAAATTAAAAAAGATACCAACTGTAAAAAGTAATAGAGTTTTGCAACAGGAACAATAGGCAAAAATTAACCACATCCCTATCTACAGTTACACTCAAGTAGGAAATGTAATCGACAATGTACACTCACAATCAAAAGCTATAGGATACCTAAGCATAACTCTAACATGTCTTGCATGCCATTGACCAAGGACTTAAAAAAAAAAACTTAAAAACATATACCATGTTCATAAAGCGAATATAATAAAGAGAAAACTTATCCTCCCAACTATCCACAACTTCAATAAAATAATTATCAAAATCTCATAAACATTTTATGAAATATAAGTGGATTCTCAAACTCCTATCAAAGAAAAAGTCTAAAATTTTAAGGTACAATTTATAGCGATGGCAAAGGAAAAAAAAAGGTATACAAGGAGAGATATAGCAAACAATCTACGTGAATATTATGAGGGAAATCTTAAAACTTTTTTTAAAAAATGAACACTTAAATATATGAAGAAATATGCTATTTACACAAAAAGGAAAACTCAATATATAAAGATGTCAATTGTTCTCCATATTAACATGTCAATTCAGTGAAATTTTGGGAGATCTGATAAACTGATGCTAGATATGTTTATGCAATAATAACAAATATAGGGGATCCCTGGGTGGCGCAGCGGTTTGGCGCCTGCCTCTGGCCCAGGGTGTGATCCTGGAGACCCGGGGTCGAATCCCACGTCGGGCTCCCAGTGCATGGAGCCTGCTTCTCCCTCTGCCTAAGTCTCTGCCTCTCTCTCTCTCTCTCTCTGTGACTATCATAAATAAATAAATAAAAATAAAATAAAATAAAAATAGCAAATATATAATAGCCTTTTCTATGAGTCGGGCACTTTTCTAAAAACTTCACACACAATTCTTTAATGTCCATAATAACCATATCCACAAGGTAGAGACTACTTCATCTCTATTTTACAGATGAGAAAGCTGAAGCACAAAGAGATTAAAATCTTATAGAAGGTCAGACAAATAGAAGCAAGATTCCTGTCCAGCTGGTCTCTTTGCTCTTAAGCACTATCCCATGAGGCCAAGATTGCTGAAATAACTTTGTGGGAGAACAAGATGGAATACGGGGAGGTATCTTTATCACTCTAGCTTGGCATAGGATGGTACTTATGCATAAATATGGAAGTAGATCAATGAAACAAACTGAAGAAACTATAAACAGCCTACACATTTGATATATGAGAAAGAAGACAATTTGGACCAATGAAAAATGAAAGGGAAATCAAACATATTATCAGAGCAAATGAAATAAAACCCCTACTTCGGTCCATAAACAATCAATTCCAAGAGGATCAAATGTTAAAATAGAAGCGAAAACCTTAACAGGTTTAAAATAAAACGTTATAAACTTGAAGTAGGAAATCATTTTAAACACACAGAGCAAAAACCACAAATTAAGAATCATAAACTCCATTAAACTTAACTTCTATGCAATGTTATACACTATTAAAACAAGGGAAAAGACAGGGCGAGTTGGGAGAAAATACTTGTCATTCAAAACCAACAAATAATTAGCATCTAAAATATATAATAAACTCTTACTGATGAATCACTGATCTCTACCTCTGAAACTAATAATATATTAATTGGATTTAAATTTAAAATTAATAATTAATAAGGGGCTCCTGAGTGGTTCAGTTGGTTAATCATCTGCCCTCAGCTAGGTCATAATCTCAAAATCCTGGGATTGAGCCTAGAGTCGGGCTCCCTAATCAGCGAGGAATCTGTTTCTCCCTCTCCCTCTGCTGCTCCACCTGCTTGTGTTCCCTCACACTCTCTCTCTCAAATAAATAAAATCTTTTAAAAATAATAAATAAAATAAAATAAAATATAAAATATAAAATATATAAGCCCTTATAAATAAAAAATAAATAGCCTAAGAGAAAAGTAGTCAGAAGCACAAGCAGGAATTTCATATGATAAGAAACACAAATGGTGAAAAAACAGAAAGATGCTCATTCTAACTGGTAATCAGAGAAATCTAAATATGACCAGTGGTGTGTGGAAGGAAACTAGTTTGACCCATCATGCCGGAGCTAATTTTATCCATCCCTCCCCAGGTCCATATTGTCAACATTCAGTAAGGTCATGTTAGTAACTTGAGGCTGGCTATGGTGGCAATATCCACGCTAAGCAAATGGACAAATACTGCAAATTAGAACTTTTTTGTCTATTGGCAATTTACCAGCATACAGACTTATTATTTTAAACCTATCAGACTTATTTTATTTTAAACCTATCAGACTTATTTTATTTTAAACCTATTTTAAACATACAGACTTATTATTTTAAACCCATGAACTAGTTTAAAATATAACAATGCCAAGTGTTCTTAACAAGGAAGTAAAGTAATGGGAATTCTCATACTCTGCTGATAGATCTGCAAAGTAATTTAACTACTTGAGAGAACAATTAGGCAGTATTTGTAAAATTGAAAGCATATTTATCTTATGACCCAGCAATTCCATTCCTAGTCGAATAGAGAAACTCTTACATTTTTGTGCAAGGAGACATGCATAAGTATGTTCACAGCAATATTGATCGCGATGGCCAGAAAAATCAGATGGATATCTTCAATATCCATCAAAAGGGGAATACATAAATAAACCACGATGTATTTATACAATGGCATACTATGTATCAGTGAAAATGAGTGAACTAGAAAAGCTAAATCTCACAAATGTATTAAGCACAAAAAGCAAATTGCAGTAGAATACATAAAGTATAATAGCTTTCACAAATATTTTTTTAAATACAGAAACAATGCTATATATTCCTTATGGCTATATGTGTATATGTATACATGCATAGTATTTTTATATACACATATATGACATTTTTAATTACATCAGATTGTTGGGACAACTGAATGGCTCAGTCAGTTAAACATCTGACTCTCAATTTGGGCTCAGGTCATGATCTCAGGGTTGTGAGAGCAAGCCCCACAGCAGGCTTCAAGCTCAGTGTGCAGTCTGCTTGAGATTCTCTCTCACCCTCTCCTTCTGCCCCTCCTACTGCTCACACATGAAAGAAAGAGAAAGAGAGAAAGAAAGAGAGAAAGAAAGAGGAAAGAAAGAGAAAGAAAGAGGAAAGAAAGAAAGAAAGAAAGAAAGAAAGAAAGAAAGAAAGAAAGAAAGAAAAAAGAAAGAAAATCTTTTAAAAATTTTATCAGATTGCTAAAAACTTAAAATATGACAATACCAAAGATATGGGGAAACACTAATTTTCATATGCTGTGAAAGTATGATTTGGTATCACTCACTTAGAGGTCAATTTGACAATATTTAGTGAAAATAAAGAAGTGCCTATCCTGAACCTATAAATTCGGTTTTGAGGTATATTAATTGAAAGAAAACTCTTACAAACACATGTACAAAAAAATACTCAATGACTTCCATTGCAACATTACTCTGTGCAGAATTATTTTTACTAGATAATACAGTGAAAATACGGCTTGAATATAAGCCAAATTAATGGCTGTGTTTGCCTTGGAGGAGGAGTTAGAGAATGACCAAAAATGGGATATAAGAGAAATATCTGTAATGACTTATTTCTTGAAGAAAAAAATCTGAAGGAAGTGTAACAACATGTGTTAAATTTGGATGGCAGCTAAATGGGTGTTCTATAAGCATTTTTGTTTGTGCCCTTTTAAAATTTATGTGTAAATATTTTTTCATTTCTAAGAGAAGTGATATATTTATCCCTTAGCTTCCTAAAGTTGTTTTTTTGGGAGAGGAAAACCCACGAAACTTGGAATCAAACACCCAGACTATAAGCTATGCTCTTCTACCAGATAACTATATGTTCATGGACAAGTCTCCCAAGTTTTACATCGAAATGTGATAACTTCCTCACCGAGGATGGTTAAATATTACATCCTGAGCTACCGGGCTCTGGATACTGGCCAACTGTGCATATTAGTTTGCTAGGACTGCCATGGTACCACCAACCACATGGCTTCAGCAACAAACGCATTGTCTCGTAGCTCTGGGGACTACAAGCCCAAGCTCAAGGAGTCGAGGATTTGCTCCTTCTAAGGGCTGTGAGGGAAAGATCTGGGCCAGACCTCTCTTCTTGGTTTGTGAATGGCTGTTCTGTCCCTACATCTCTTCACTGTCTTACCCCTGTGCATGTCTATTCCAATCTACACCTTCTTTTAAAAATATATATATTTTACTTATTTATTCATGAGAGACACGGAGAGAGAGAGGCAGAGACACAGGCAGAGGGAGAAGCAGGCCCCATGCAGGGAGTCCGACATGAGACTCGATCCCAGGACTCCAGGATCATGACCTGGGCTGAAGGCAGGTGCTTAACTGCTGAGTCACCCAGGGATCCCCCTACACCTTCTTTTTTAAGATTTTATTTATTTGAGAGAGAGCATGAGTGGGGGTGGGAGGGGAGAAGGAGAAGCATACTCCCCACTGATTGTGGAGCCCAAAGCCAGGCTTGATCCCACAACCCTGGGATCATGACATCATGACCTGAGCCAAAGGCAGATGCTCACTGAGCTACCTAGGTGCTCCCAGTCTACCCCTTCTTATAAGCACACCAGTCATACTGGATTCAGACTCACCCTAATCACCTCACTTTAACTTGATTACCTCTGTAAAGACTCAATTTCCAAGTAAGGTCATGTTGTGAGGTGCTGGGCAGTAGGACTTCATATGAATTTTGGGAGGACACAATTCATCCCATAACACCTCTCACATAGTTGAGTCTTAAAACACATATAAGAAGGAAAATGTTTTAAGAATATAAAGCTCATCCCCAACTAAAAGTGACTTAATTTATTGATATTAATTCCCTGGTCAAATGTTAGGAGGTAGGACTGATGAGTGGCGGAATGAGGTTTTTCATTTCAGCTCCTTCCTTTTCAGATGCATTAGGACACCTGTGCTGGTGAGCTCTGTGGCCAAACAAAATGCTGGACCTGCCAGCTTCTCATGTGTCATGCACACCAGCGTGCTGGCAGGGGGAGGAGGCACAGAGGATAATGCTGGTAATGCCAAGATCCGACGTTTGATTCCCATCAGAGCTAATTAGTTTCACTCATCCCTGCACGTAGCTGGCCACTTTGCTGCTGCCTGCTGACCCACAGGACAACTGAGGCCAATCAAAAACAGGGCACTGGCTGTTCAAAAAGCCTTGACGTCTATTCTGAGTCCCAGAATTTGTAACCTAAGAGCAGGAAAAAGGCAATGGGAGGCTACCTTTATTCCAGTTCAAACGACACTTCTCATGTAATTTTAGACCTTGGTGACCAGATGATTAACATTGTGCAAAAAAAAAAAAAAAAAAATTCACAGAACGGAACGGTTTATACAAATCAGTCAATGGGAATGGCAAACTCAGATAAAATGACCTCAAGATGCCATCACCTGGGTTAACAACACTCTTCTTGTGTGACCACTTCTCTACCTAAGTAAAAATAGTATCATATTAAAATAAGTACAAATAAATTTAAACTGAATAATCTTTGCTTACAAATATTTTATTCCCATTTATCAACCGTTATAGCTTTTTCCTCTGTAAGACTGTGCATTCTACAGAATAAGCTACTGTAAACTTTACCTCCAAAAAAGCCTATTTTATCTCTCTCTTGCTTATTTGTTTAGGTCAAATCTTGGTTGTAAATTAAAACAAGGGCCTTCACATTCAGACAAGACGACACCAATAAAGTTCCCAGTTTCTCATGGAAGTGGAAGCATTCCAAATTTCTACATTTTTCTTCTTTACAGTGAGAAAGTCTTATCTTCCTCCTGCCTCAGGTACTCTAAGCCTTAGAAATGATGTGGATTATAATATAGAGAAATCAGATAGGAACACAATACACTGGCTTCTTCAATACACAGGTACAGTTTGAGAGGACATTATTTGTATTCGTCCCCTTGTTGATATCCTCAGAATGAAGACCACAGAGCATGTGTATGAGAGTACTCCTTTGATTGCAAGTAACAGAAACCCACTCCAATCCAACAAAACCAGGGATTTGTGACCCCTTGTAATCTCAAAGTCTACTTCAAGCACAACTGGATCCAAGCGCTCAAACTTCAGGCATCTGTTCCTTTTCATTTCTCAGGTCGATTTTCTTAAGATAGGTTCTCCTCAATAATGACACAAAGCTCTAATAGGAGCTCTCAAATCACATCCAACCATTTAGTAACACCAGAAACAAAAGATAGGACTTCTTTTTTCCAAAATTTCCAGCAGGAATCCCAAGTTGCATTATTATCTGCCTATCCCTGAAGCAATCAGGGTATCTAAGCAGATGCTGAGCTCTCATCTGTGTGTCTGATCCATGTACCCACCCCCAGAGCTAGCAGAGGGATCCAACTCCACCCCAATAATACAGATAGAAGTGGGGGAGGACTGGTACACCTAAAGGAAAATTGGTTACCAGAGGGGAAATGGCAAGCAAAACCAATAGATACCCATTGTTGAAGTCTTAAGTTGTTATTTCAGAAAAAAAATGCTATTAGTCACAAAGAGGGTGGCATCAAAGCATGCCAGGCTCAGTACAAACTCATCATCATAACTGGAAAAATTAATTACAAATCCATTTCCTACTGCTAGAGGGTCAACACTACATTGTCATATGGACACATAATTATAATAAGTCATAGTGATTTATCATTTGAAAGCTGCTCAGTTGATATGAGAAAACAGCAAATGAAGAGGGACACTGAAAGGCTATTAAATTCATTCCCCGGCCACTAATAAAATCATACCTAAGCCTTCAATTTTTGAAGACCCACAGAAACAAGGTCTATCATAATCATTCCATTAGTCAAATTATTAAGAAAAATGATACAGGTTTCCTCTCTAGCCCTCTCCATGCAAGGGAATACCTCCATCTGCACATGTCATTAATTAATTTTTTGTAACAATTAGTTTCAACGCTCCTGTGAGGAATGCTAATCTTTCACCAGGGTAAAACGAGGCACTTGGATAAAAATGACGCTACTGGGAGGCATGAATTTCCAGCCCTGATAACGACTTTTGGATCAAAAATGTTCCCTCACCCCAAGGTCTATTCACATGGAGTTCAAAAGGCTATAAAAGAGAAGATGACCTTCACTAGGTGGGCTCTTGCAGCTGCCAATTAGGACAACTCTCGTATTTGAAACATGGTCCCTTGGATTATCTGTTTAGTGGTAGAGTCAGCCACAAGAACCAGGCATTTTTTACTCCTGTTGTAATACTCTATCAAAATTAATGACAGTGTCACACTGTACTTAATGTAAATTAATTCTATGTTTGTCCAAACAACCCAATACGATTTGTTTAAGTTTCCTGGGTAGCCAGGTTTTTGAATGCATTATCTGAAAGATGGAAAAGATGTTCCTCCACAGAGGGTTTTCAGGTTTTTTTAAATCAGAAATTAAATAAATAAAGGGCTCACCATATGTGCAGCCTGGGACATTGCTTGCAGCATTTAGCAGGGTCAGATTATCAAGTCTCATTATTTGATACATTTTTCAGGCTTGCAACAGAGTCGCAAAGAATTGATGGGAACAGCAAATTCATTTTAAAATGGGTTTATCGCTTCATCAGGTATTCATTTAAGCAGAATCCACAGCATAACTGGATCTCTTTGGCCCTATGTGACATGTTTTTCCAAATGGAATGATAATAAGTATGGAGATATAATATGTAGTTAAAGACTTCCCATCTCCATGAGGCACCCAGATATTCAAAGAAAGAAATTACTTTCATTCTCAAGCCACTGCTCACTAGAGGATCCATGGCCAGCTATTTTAGAGCCCTGCTAAAGAGAAATCTAGAGACGCCACAATCCTTTTGGTTTGAGGCTAATAGCTATGTTATAGAGAAACCATCATGAGGGATTTAGTTTCTGGTGAGAAAAAAATTATAAACTGAGCATTAAATATTATAATACATTTTCTTAGAGCTACTAAACCAGATAAAATAGGAAAAGAACATGAAATTAGTTGAGAAAATAAAATTAGGATACCAAAAAAATGTCTTTAAGAAACTTCAAGCTATTTTAGATTTCCAGAGCATCAATAAATTATGCAGGCAAGATGCACACCAATCCAAAGTCTACAAAATCCAACTTTTAGTCTCAGCTAGAGATCGTTAATTTGCTGAGTTCTTGTAGAACGTCTCCCATTTAATGAACTCTATCATGTTCCCCACCCCAAAATTCACTTCAATATATTGTTGATTTTCCAAATACATATTGACATTATATTTTGAAAATATAAAAAGCTACAGGTGATGTAGTGGTATGCAAAATTGTTTTATATCACAAAGGCTTCTTAGTTAATAGACTTCATGTTATCATCTGGAATACCATGCACACAATAATGTGTAAAAGGTCACCCTTTTTTTTTTTTTTTAAGATTTTACTTATTTATTCATGAGAGACACAGAGAGAAAGAGAGGCAGAGACACAGGCAGAGGGAGAAGCAGGCTCCATGCAGGAGGCCTGATGCGGGACTCAATCCCGGGACTCCAGCATCACGCCCTGGGTGAAAAGCAGGCGCTAAACTGCTGAGGCACCTAGGGATCCCCAAAGGTCACCCTTATTACTGATAAGGCTATTTTGAAGATCTGCTTAGATCTACTACTTAAGTTTACTAAGAATCCTGCCCCACAGTCTAGACTCCTGGTTGTCCACCTTGACTGCACGTTAGATTCACCTCGAGAACTTATAAAACACACCATGACCAGGCCAATTAAATCAGAAGATTCATTAAGGATTGGCCCCACGTATCAGTATTTTTAAAAATTACCTACGTGCTTCCAGTGTGCAGCCAAAGCGCCAATGGTTTAGAGCAGTGGTTCTCTAAGTAGGGTGCCTGGAGCAGTCTCAGCATCACCTGGGATTTTGTCAGAAATGCAAATCAGGTCCCAATCCAGATCTACTGAATCAGAAAACCTGTGGGAACTAGCAGTGGAGCAGATGGTCCAGGAGACACTGATGAATGCTGAACCACTGATCTAAAATATGAAACAGCTCATCCAGAGAAAATTTTGGATCTGCAGAGCAAACACACTTACGGAGGACGGCCACCTCTGACTGGTCCATAGTGGAAAGTGCAGAAAACCAGGGGTGGATCCAGGTTTTGAAGAGTGTGAAGTCAATACAATTTCAAGACCTTTTTCAAGAAACACAAGAAACACAAAATTAGGTACAAAGTAAATATCCATTTAGAATCAGAGAAATCACAATTTTTTTTAAATTCATGCAAATGAGTATCACATACTATAACACAATGCTTTGGTTAATTTATTTCCTGAGATTCACCTTTAACATTCTTTTCCGACATTTCACATAATTTTCTTTCATTGCCTTTTCATAACAAAAATTGTATATTTCCTACAGGAGTAAAAATAATGATTCATTCTTTCCTCTAGCATGATGATTTCTTTTTCCTTTCCTTTTTTTTCTTCTCGAGCTTAGAAAAGATATCTTAGAGGTAGTTGTTATTGAATCTGGGGAGACCTCTATCCAAGAAAACCTCTATTTTAGGGCATTGTAGGTATTTCATCACAGCAACTAACCTTAAATACTCTTTGAAGAGTCTCTAACCAAAGTCCTAGAAGTAGTCTCTGTGGATGAGGAGAGTAATGCTTTATTCACTTATGCTAAATCTACCTTGTACAGACTTTTGATAAATTAACTTCCTCAAGCAACCCACCACCTAGGTAACTCATTCTATTTCTGCAAGGAAGAAGAGGAGAAGGTACAGAGAGCTAGGAGCGTTTAGGAAAAATTCCTCCTGATGAAAACATAATGAAGAGAATCTTTGTTCCCTGAAAGAGAAGGGCAGGTTTTAGGGTTATCTACACATGGAGAAATATGTGCAGTCAAGTGAGGTCAGACGACCAGATTTCTCTTCCATTTCTCTAAAAAGTGTGATGCTTTAGCTTCTGAAACCGGGAAGTCCCAGTAGGGTCTAGTCTAATTTTATAGATATCAAAGTAAAGCCAAGATTTATGCTGATGGTGTTGATGCCAAAGGCTGCTCCCTACCTTTGTGAGGTTTGTTCAAAAATACAGTACTGAAGACCTTAACCAGACATATCCTGGGTGAGAATTATTTGGACATAGTTCAAAATGGGCATTTAATTTGGTTTGTTCTCAAGTCATCAAATAAGCAGAACATGGGATGTATGAAGGACAAAGATGCAAACACTGATACAAAGTAATAAATAGGATGGTCTCCCTCACCGCCTCCTTGGGGTGCAGCTGAGAACAAACCATCACCTAAGAGGAGCTTGAGCTGTGGATTTGCTGCCTTTTATACCCCCAGCCACTTCAACACTCAGACACACCTGATTTAATATATAAAAACAATAATTCTGCCCCTTAGGGAATACATGTCCAGGTTTTAGTTCTTAACATTCCTACCAGGCTAGCACAAAGACAATCTCTCATTACATGCACCTACTTTATGGACTCAGGAGCTTTCCATATTAATCCACATGTGGGCTGAGGGCTGTGGACACTGCAAGTGTCCAACAAATATTTGTAAGATGAACGAATAGATAAGCTTAATGTTTGCATGATGATAGGATAGAATGGGATAAGTACATACATGAGAAATTTAAAAAGTGTACCTGAAACAGTGTTTTCTTTTAATCTGATGGTTTAATAAATAGCTGCCTAAATGAACACCTGTTTACAAGGAGTCTTTTATCAGTATTTGTCTGCTTTTAGGGGAAAAAAAAACTAAAAAACAATGAAAGAACTAACTCATTGGGGAACTCAAGAATGGCTTAATGAAGTAGGTGGCATTTTGGATGGGTCTTAAAAGATGGAATTTGACAGATGACATGTTTTAGAAAGCTATTCCAGATGGAGGCAGCCTCATTAACAAAAGATACAAAAGTAAGAAAGCATGTGGCATGTCTGGAGAAGAGCAGTAATACAGTTTAACTGAAATGCAGGATGCCTGAAGGGGAGAAAACTGCACTGAAAGTTTGGGTCTGGAGTGTCAATCTGAAGAGCTGGGATTTCTTTCAGTAGGAATGTGGGTACCACAGAGAGTTTTTTAATGTTGATGAAAGTTAAAAGTGACATATCAGAACTGTCCTTTAAGAAGATGTATCTGCCATTTGAAGATGTAGCAAGGACTAAAGAGAATGACTACAGATCCATAAGATCAGCTGGGATGTTAAAGTAACAATCCAAGTACGAAGGCATGAATCTTAACTAGGATGCTAGCTCTGGAAATAGAAAGGAGGAGATGAATGTGCAGAACAGGATAGGGGAAGCTTCTGCCCAACGTCTCAAGTGGAAGAATTAGTAAGTAGGGGTAAATGGGACAACAGAATATGGAGAAGGGGTCATCTAAGGAAGCTCTGAAGTTTAAAACCTAGAATTGTCATAGTAAATTTGCTGGGAAAATACTGTGTAATTTCCAAGGGCTGATCCTGGAGACAGGCCAAGAGACTGGATGACCAGGTCTAGACCTTAGAAGTCACCTCCAGACCTAAGCCTAAACCCCATGAAGACAGGAACTATGTTTTCATCATCATTAAATACTCAGCACATAATCTGGTACCTAGGATGAGTATTTATTTAAGAAATATTTGCTTCATAAAAGAATGAAGATTATCATGAGAATCAATGATAGATTATATGAATAAAGATTATAGTATAGAACAGAAAAGCCCATGAATGTGTAAATTAGGGAAAAGCTTCAAATACAGAATCTTAAATAATAAATTATAGTTTGCAAGAGGAAGAAAACCACTTTGGGCCAGCAGCAGTCCTAGACAGTGCTGAGATATAGCAATAATAATTCCCAACACAGATGGAGCAGGGTATAACTCACATGCTTAGAGTTCACTGGAAGAGAGGAAAGAATTCGTACCTAGGATATTCATGGACCCTGGAGCAAAATTTGCAATATTAGAAGTTGCTACTGTTTTTTTTTTTTTTTAAGAGTCATGATCAAAAAGGTATGGGGAAAGTTGAGTCTCCCATGGTGCTAATTCTGAGTGATCACACGTTCTGGATAATCTGGAGGTAGGAGAGGTTAGGATATGTTAACATCTTGATGCCAGAATGACCTTTTTATAAGCCTATTAAGCCCCAGTTTAAAACCTTCCAATGGTTTCCCATTTACTTGGGAAAAATCCAAACTCCCTAACATCATCCACATAGCCCTACAATATCTGTTCTCTGTCCATCTCTCATTTTGTGCCTCCATGTCCTATAGCCTACCATCTTCAGTCACCCAAATAGGCTCTGCTTCCTCCAATTTTTCTGACTGGAACACCATCCTTTCAACCACCACATCTTTCCCCTAACCATTTGCTTTATGTAGTTAGTATTTACTCATTCTTCAATCTCAGTTCAAACATCATTTCTGTGGGGAAGACTTTCTCATCTCCTTGAGTTCAGGTTCTCATATATATTAAGTATTTTTACTAAATCTCAGATATTGTTCTAAGTGTTTACTTGAGTTGAAGGCAATGGAATGTGATATAAAAAGCATGGACTTGGGAACTGACAACCCGTGTTCAAACCTCAACTTTACCATTTAGTAAATGTGTAGACTGGAATAAATCAATGAATTCCTGGCATCCAAGCTTCCCCATCAATAAAATAGAAAAAACAGAGTTGTATGATGATTTATTAATGGAGAACCAGAGAGATTGATTAACCTGACCAAGATCTAAAAGCTATAAGTAACAGGCCTGGGAACCAAACCCAAGCAATCTGAATCTGTTATTAACTACCAAATAAGAGAATCATTGTATACAGTTGACCCTAGGTCAATGTGGGAGTTAGGATTCTGACCCCACACACAGTCAAATTTTGACTCCCCAAAAACGTAACTACTAATAGCTTACTATTGACCAGAACCCTCACTGATAACATAGTTGATTAATGTATATTTTGTGTGTTTTATGTATATTATGTACTCTATTCTTATCATAAAGCTAGAGAAAATAGAAAATAGTACTGCATTCCTCCTCACATCCTACCCTGCTCTTACCTTTCCTCAAAGTGATAAGTAGGCCATTAGACCTGGCCCCATGAGAAAATATCCCAAGAAGTAAAATCAGGCCAAGATTATCTTTTTCACAAATGCCAGAGTCAAAACTAGAAGAGTACGAGCAACAAGTGGATTGGAGTGAACTGGTGACAGATACTGCTGCACTTGTGCCTTTAGTGGAATGCCACTTCACTAACCAATTTCAAATGTCACTCCTTCGCACGTACATACCAATATGCTTTAATATTTATCACTTAATAAACATGTGAAAGATGGCACAAAATCTGTGTCCAATGATCCTTGATGACAAAGCATTAGTGACCCAATCCTTTTCCAGACATAATGGCATTTTGCTCCAGTAGCATAGTGCTGTATCTCATATGAAACAAATAAGGCACTCATGCATAAAATTAATACAGCAAGCTTTCTAGGCAGTGATAAATTTGGAAGCAGGCCCACAGAATCATTTCATCCCTCTCGAAGGCAGATTTCCTATAAAACCTTGAGTCACCTACATCTTGACTTGTAAGTCTCTTCTGAAAATTATGTCATCATCTCTCATGAAACCCAATAGGGCGTGTGCAGTCAAGGTAGAAATAAAGGGGACAATGAAGCTGTTGAGGAGATGCTTAGAAATATGACCACTTCATTTTATGTGGAAAGGCAATTGATCTCTAAGCATTGAGAGTTTTCAACTTGCCCTTTGCTATTAAGTTATCCTCACCACACTGCTTTTTTCGGTTCACTTGTGTATAAATGGGTCTTGAATTCTCTTGTTTTATGTAGGGGTAGCTGAAGGTGATTTTACGCCTTGACAACCTTTGATAAGCAGCAGTATCAAGAGTATCATCACGAAAAAACAGGATTTTCTTGATTTTGCCAGGAATCACTAGAAAGTACCTCTGCCTCTGAAAGCATCAACCTCATAAGGACATTCACAAGCAAACCCTATGTGTCCTCATAAACATGTCTTAGTCACCCCAACAGTGAACCCTACTACTGACATTTGAAACAAGTATTTGAAAGCAGATTTTGAAACCTGAAAGTTGAACAATATTACATCAAAAAATTCCCATGCATAGATTTTGAAGACGAGGAAAGGTTACTGCTGCATGGATGCCCTTAGACCTTCCTAAGAAGAAAATGAAAACTGTGGTTTATTTAGGGAACACACTGTTGATTTGCAGTATGAATCATACTATGCAGGGGTAGCACCTGAGAAAAAGAAGGGATTCTGGTTAAAATTATATAACTGTACCACTGATGGTTGGTTTTACTTGGCCAGACTCCAAACATTTTCAGTTCTGAACTTCAGATATCTGCTTTGGCATGTTTTTAAATCTCATTGAGACTCGGTTGCAAAAGGGAGTTTTGAGAATGCATGTGTCTCATGAAGCTACTGCATACTCAGTAAATTATACATGCAACTGTGTTTGATGAATGCATTTTAACCTTGTTGGTGTTTGCTGTTTCTGGTGTCATTTTGAAGAAGAAAATGAAAAACAAACATGGCCTTCTAAGGTTCTGTCTCCAAAGTGGAACTGGCTAACGTTCCCTTTTTACTCCTGTCAGGTAGGTGTCCTGAATCACAACAGAGTAGTTTACATATTAAATTGATAACACAAGTCTCCACGGAAAACAAACAGCAAGCTAAAACACACCCCCGGGGAATCGGAGGTGCAGAAATGTGATCTTGGTTTTGTATAACCAAAACATTAATATTTATAGTAAGTTAGGTGTACTTGCTTCACAAGCAACTCTTCTCCCTAGGGTGTTCTCACAGCACTGACAATCCCCCCTAATTCTGATTGCATCCTTGCGTTGAAGTCCAGACACCAGGATGTGAGTCTTTTCTTGCAGGTTCTTCCTTTTCCTTACAGGTCAGGAAGATCCCCATTCAGCCTTCAATTCAAATGCATTCCTTGTTCCATAGTTACACAGGGATTTCCCTTCCTCCACCCTTTTTTCTCTATATCCCCCATCCTAATGTTATGCTGAAATACATCACTTCCAATAGTAACAGTCCTGCATTCCTAAATTATGAGAGCTTAGGTTAATTATTAACTGAAAAATAATATTTAAGTGTACGTGTAAAGTCCCCCACAAAAACAAAAACAAACCACACAACCCACCAGAAGAGAAGCTGTATTCCATCCTGCCATGATCAGATTCCCATTATCATGAGCGTAACTTTGCACCTATGACTTCTGTTCTAGTGGCACATGTCTTTGGAAATTTGGAGAAAATATTGTAACTAGTGATAAATAACATAGGATGCATTGTTCAAAATGGTGGCTTTTTATGTGTTGTACTACTTGTGTTAACTTACAAAGCATTTCAATGATAATTAAGATTACCCTATTGTGTACACTGTAAATAAATCATTCTAAAAAGCTACACATACACATTGGAGCTGCTACAGCACATACTGAATCATTTTAGGATTATGAGAGATTCAGTTCCTCAACCCGTTTTGGCTTTGTCAGAGAAGATCAGATCTCTGTGCAAAATGGAATCAAGGATTTTCTGTGGAGGAAAAAAATGCTTTTTTAGCTCATTCAAAAGCTGTCTAATGGGAATCCTTGCTAGAACATATGTAAGCTTGCTTAAATCTACAGCATTCTTTTCTCTCCCTAATAAATGCATCTTAAGGTAGGTGTACAAAAATAATTCTCAACATTGGAAAAATAAGTTTTTATCTGCTTAAAACCCTAATGCACTAGAATGTTAAACCTGAAATATTTTAAAGTTCGTGTTGCCCACCTCAATTGTTTTAAAAACGAGGAAGTGAAGCCCCATAGAGAGAAGTGATTTGCAAAAATAACACACACGCACATACAGGCTCTCACACACAAAGTATACTTGTAAAGGATTCCAGTATGATAAAATGTCATATTGGAAATATGTTAAAA
Organism: Vulpes lagopus; assembly: GCF_018345385.1. Lineage (NCBI taxonomy): Eukaryota > Metazoa > Chordata > Mammalia > Carnivora > Canidae > Vulpes > Vulpes lagopus. The sequence continues at coordinate 21,957,576 of NC_054845.1, forward strand.
GTAATGCATTGAAACCTCATATCCATCTCCTATCTATACTATTAGTAAATGTTTTAAAATATGAACTCAAAACAGCAAAAAAAAAAAAAAAATGAGAAAGGAGATATTTCACAGATTTCTAGAATGCAAAGCCAGATGAAGAAAGGATTATTAATAGAATAAGGCAGAGGGAGCCACGTGCTCAGGGTTAACATATGTGGTCCATAGCACAAGGCACAAGAAGTCTCAAAGTGTTGAAAGTCCAGCAGACGCAGAGAAAACCTAGCCCAGCCTGTAGGGGAGGCTTTACAAGGAAGGGTTTTGGAATAAAAGGTGTCAATAAAATTCAGGTTTTGAGAAGAATGGATGGCAGTGTATATGACAAGGAAGATATATCACAGGATGAAAACAAAGCTAATTTGAAATAATGGGGGAGGGGGAAACACTAGCCAATAGAATGTAATCATAATTAGCAGTCAGCCCTATCCCAAAACAAGATATTTTAGAACTGTTCAGATAATTCAATTTAACAAAGACTTATTGAGCATTTTCCAAAGACAAAGAACAGCTAAAGTTACAAGTTGAACAAGCAAGAGGCCTTATCCTCCAGGAGTTTATGTCTGGTGAGAGAAACAAATATATACATGCCTAGTTATAATGGAAGGCATAGTAATACACATTCTACAGAAATGGTGCAAAAGTTTACTGTTGTAGCTGAAAAAGAGGTGATTCAGACTGTCAAATCCAGAAAGATTTTTTTTTCCCATTAGATTTTAGCCTTAAAAGACAAGTAGGATTTGATAATTAAATAATGATGGCAAGAAAGCCTTTTGTGAAGAGATAATAGGAGGAGCTGAGCCATACATGCCAGGAAGAAACACTCATGTTTGGGAATAATGAGTGGATCGGTAAGCATGAGCCATGGAGAATGCATTTGCCAAATCGTGTGAAAGCCTGGAATCCCAGAGAAAGAAATTTAAGTGACATTGAGCCATTGAATATATATGGTAGAGGAAAAAGTAATCATATTTTTAAAATCAATGTAATAAAGGTAGGATTCACATCCAGTAAAATGTACCTATTTTAAGGGAAGAGTTTGATAAGCATTGACAAATGCACATACTCGCGTAACCACCGTTCTAATTAAGATGTAGCTCATTTTCATTACCCCAAAAGTCCCCTCAAGACTTTTCCCAGCTAGTCTCTCCATTCTCCACCCAGGCAACTATTTGATCTGATTTCTATCACTACAGATAAGTTCTCTCTGTTCTGCAAATTTATATAAATAGAATTATACAGTATGTAGTCTGGCTTTGGGCCTGGCTTGATTCACTCAGCATAATGTTTCCTGAGCTTCATTTTGCCTTGCTGCTCCTTGCCCACATACCTCAAAAGGAAACTCCTCCACCAGAACTTGCCCAGATCTTGTATTCAGCCTCTGTTCCACTCTTCTATTGTTGTGTAATAAAGCATCCCAAAACCTAATGGCTTCAAACAACAATAAGCATTTTTTTTCCTTATGAATCAGTCATTTGGGCAGAACCTGATGGGAACAGCTCATCTATGCTCCACACAGCATGAGTGGGGCTGGAGTATTTACTTCCAAGATGACTTACATCATAGGCCAGTTAGTGCAGTCTTTATATATATATATATATATTTTTAATTTATTTATTTATGAGAGACAGACACATAGGCAAAGGGAGAAGCAGGCTCCATGCAGGGAGCCCAACGTGGGAACTGGATCCTGGGTCTCCAGGATCCCACCCTGGGTTGAAGGCAGGAGCTAAACTGCTGAGCCACCGGGGCTGCTCTAGTGCTGTCTTCTGACTGAGAGTTTGCCTAGGGCTGTCAACTGGGGACCTGAGTTTCTCTCCTATGTGGCCTCTCCATAAGGCTGCTTGGGCTTCCTCTCAGCATGGCAACCAGGTGCCAAGAGCTGCTTTCAAAATATGGGAAGTAGATGTTGCTAATTTTTTAAGGCCTGGTCTCAGATACTGGCACATCACCACTTTCACTGCATTCTGTTCATGAGGCAGTAACAGAATTTAACCAGGATCAAGGGGCAGACAGATGGACTCTCATCTCTTGAGGAAGAAAGTACTAAAGAATCTGCAGATATTTTCAACCAACATACCTCCCCAGTCAGGAAAGAGGTCTTTTGAATTAAACATTTACTCAACAGAAAAGGAGACTTGCGCTAGTCATCCACACAAATTAGCCTAGTCTTCTCAGACATTTGATGAAAACAAATGCAGGAGAGGGAATGACCAAAATGAATAAACAGTGAGGAAAACAGAAGTGATACAAATAATTGGAAATACCTTGTTTCCATTCTAATTAATATGTAATTATCCCCAAAGATAATAGAATATGATATCTATAAAATAAGCACAGGTTGCTACTTTAAAAAAAAAAAAAGAATCTGAGAACAAGAATGGATTCCTGGAAATTACATACATATATGTAATTACCAAAATATAAAATTCACTAGAGAGATTAAATCTAAGAATGGATATGGCTGAAGACCAAGTTAGACATCTGAAAGATAACACAAAAATAAATCACTCGGAATTTAAAGCTAGAAGACAAAATGATGAAGCAGAGGAAAATTAAAGCACACAGAAGCTAGATCCAGAAGGCACAACATCTGTCTCCTAGGCGTTCCATAAGGATAATACAGAAAATTAAAGCAAAGAGATGAGCAAAGCAAAGAAAAAATTTCCCTAAAAATTACACACATTTCAGATTGAAAAGTCATCTAATGTCAAGAAGAGTGAATGACAAAAGTCTCCAACTTAGCCGTTTTTGGGTAAAATTTCTCAAGTGCAAGACGAAAAAGTGAGCTCTGAAAGCCAGGAGCCTGCAAGGAGGGCAAATTTGATAGTAAAAAGAATCTGGTGAAGGTCAACCCTAACAACACGGAACTCTGAAAAAGAAGTAATGACTTCAAATGTCTGAGGAAAAATGATTTAAACTTATGATTTTATGGTTAGCCTAACTACCAAGCAAATGTGTAGACAAAAAGAATTACATTTTCAGACACGTGAGGACTCAGAAAACTTAAACTCCAAGATCCTTTCTGAAAACAGTGCTAACACTATATTCCCGCAAAAATGAAGAAAGAAATCCAGGAAAAAGAAATGGAGCCTAAGAAATAGTAAAACCATCCCAAGAGTACAATGAGATGATATCCCAGGAGTATAGCAGTAAAGCAGGTCAGATTATAATAACAAGTGAGAAGTCCCTAGGAAGAATGATTCAATCACATTTCTTAAAGAATGCAGAAAATCTTAAGGGTTTCATAAAAAAAAAGAAAACAATGCACTTAGAAATTCTGGGAAGAAAAAAAAAAGCTCTATAATAAAGTCATGGTCCGAATAGGAAGCTACCTATTGAGTAAAAGAAAAAAGAATCCATTTCATCTTAACATGGAAAAGATTCTCCTTCAAATATCATGGTTTTAGTGACATAGCATTGTATTTCCTGCTTCTCTGGATCCAATCAGGAACTTCTTGCTTTAATTCTGCAACAAATAAAACTCACATAATCATAATGTATTATGTAATATCTCTTGTTTTAAGTTGTATAATTAACTTAGGGACAAATGGATCCAAAATCCGAGAACGAGTATTTCTCAAATATATAGATTTATAGCTTTCTCTCACATATATAGAAAAAATATATATTTATATATTTATATATCTATGCATATGCAAATGACACATACATACATTTATAAATCTATGTCCTAATACTTATCTCTATTAAAAAAAAATCATGAAACAGCTGACCCAAAGGAGTGAAAAAGAGGGGCAGAGAGTATAGGCATGCTGAGTTCCTAGTTGTGCATCAATAAATACTGCTTAAAATTAATGATTCCAAAGCCAGAAGTTTAGGCATATAATTACAGTTCTAGAGTAATAAGTAATTAGAACTAGGAAGTACTTTATGGTACTTTAAAATAATACTTTAAAAATCCAGAAGTTTATATTCCCCAAATGAATGAGAACATACACTGCTTGTCCTTCTCCGATTGACTTATTTCACTCAGCATAATACCCTCCAGTTCCATCCACGTTGAAGCAAATGTTGGGAAATATCAGGAAGGGAGACAGAACATAAAGACTCCTAACTCGGGGAAACGAACTAGGGGTGGTGGAAGGGGGGAGGAGGGCGGGTGTTGGAGGGGAATGGGTGACGGGCACTGAGGTGGACACTTGACGGGATGAGCACTGGGTGTTTTTCTGTATGTTGGTAAATTGAACACCAATAAAAATTAATTAAAAAATAAATAAATAAATAAAAATAAAATGTAAGTAGAATCCTGAAAAAAAAAAATCCAGAAGTTAATAAAAGATAGCATATTTACCCTAAATTCCTCAGTTTTCCTAGTGGTTGGTATAAAGATGATACTTATGGTAATTGGGTCAAAAAATTTATCAGCATGCCATTTAGCAAGGTTGAGCTAACTTTTCGAGGAAGGACTGGGATGGGAGCCTTTCCACATCCTATTGCTCCCCAGGAAGGGACATGGCCTTTTTTAAAAAGCAGCTCCCCTGAGCTGAAGGTAAATCCCTCCTGCTGAGCAGCTGGCACTGAACTCCTCCATCCTGGATTAGGATCTGGAGGCTGCAATACAGCACCCACTGCAGTGAGCAGTTGTGTTTGTTAACAACAATTCATTTAAATGGGATTCAATAATTGGGGTTTTGTTCTATGGGGATTTTCTATATTGCTTGATAATTATGAGGTAGTTCTTTCTCGTTTGTATTAAAAATATTAATGTTAGAAATAGCATAGAAATAATTTCAAATAATTATTTCCAACATGAATATCTTTTTGTAATGCTCTCTTACAACCATATGCAATTAGGACATATTTGCTCAAATCTTCCTGAACATAAGACCTATTCTTTTTATGCAAAATGAAGCTTTAAAATGTGTGAACATCTCATCTCTCTTAATTACAAATTCTCTGTTAAATTTATTCTATATCTACTTTGTATCATGAAAAGATAATTGTAGATATTCAATTCTATCACTTCATCTATAGGTTACAGTAAAAATTTATTAATTCTGTTTTTACTGAATTAGATTTATAATTATTAAAAAAAGAAAAAAAAAGATTTATAATTATTGTAACAGAGTATGGTATGTAACATAGTATTCATTTTAATTCTATGATTTTTTAAAATAATACTTTTAGAGTTTTTACAAATTACACAGATTCAAAAAATGCTCAACAATTATAGGAAAGTATAAAGAATAGAGCAATCACTTAAAGTCACACCTCTCAGAAATAACCAGTGCTACCGTCACTCTGGATATCTCTCTGGACAAGTGGACAGTCGGATAGATGAGTGATAAATAATTTGTATTATAAATTTGTATAATGGGAAAACATTTGTATAAATGGGATTACATGTACATACTACTTTATATAATCTTTTCTTTATAGAATAACTATGTATCAAATTTTAAAAATATTCATGACAATCATCATCTAGCCCCTTAAAATATCTCATTAAAAATCACGGTGCTGTGATCTAGTCTTTTTCCGGTTTAAGCAACCCAAATAAAATTAATTCTAAGTTTTTTGTTTTGTTTTCATAGTAAAGACCCTGCTAATATAAACATTTACAATGTGTCATACGCTATGTTAAGCACTTTTACCAGGGTCATCTCATTCAATGCTTCCAGTACACTCATAAAAATTTGATTCTGAATAGAGAAGGTAAGCCATGCATCTAAGGTCACACAGCTAAATATGGAACTGGATCCGAACCTAGGCATTTGGATTCCAGAATCTATACTCTCAAGCACTAGCCTATACACAATCTATAATCCCCTCATTAAAATAACTCCACACAAGACTAAGAAATTAAACACATTTTTCCTCATTTGAATTGACAGTGTCTTCAACTGATGACAATCCATTGGGTTATTTATTATAAATAATATAATGTATCTGTTAAACTTTTCTACATCTACTCTGTATCATGAAAAGATATTAGTACATATTCAATTCTATCACTTCACCTATAGGTTACAGCAAAATTTTGTTAATTCTGTTTCTACAAAATTAGATTTATAATTACTGTAACAGAGTATGGGTTGACATTCATTTTAATTCTATGATTTTTTTTAAATTAATACCTTTATAGTTTTTACAAATTACACATATTCATAAAATGCTCAACAATTATTTAAAAATATGTTTAAATAAAAATATTTTAAAATAAATACTGCAAAAGTATCTTTGGGTTATTAATTATTTATTCAGTGAATAATTAAGAATCTACTAGATACCAGGCAGTGTGCTAGCACAAAGAATTTTAAAAAAGGAAAATGAAAGGAATGTTTATATGAAGGATTTTATCATAAAACTACAAAGTAATGGCCAAAGCAGTGACTGCTTATATATTTTATTGGGTTTATATTTACTGACTAGAAATGAATTGTGGTTTATTTCTTACCTGTCCTTTTTTATATACACAATATGCAAATTTGCATTTTCTCATAAAACTGAGAACATACTTCAATTTCCATTCTGTAGTCTGCTTTTTTTTCACATATTACAGATGAGCATTCCCATATCAATAAGTATTATTTTTTAAAAAAATAATTCTTAGTACCTCTTTGGGTGTAATTTTAATCGGCACATTCCAGCATATGTTTGAACTATAAAATATTTTAATTATTCCCCAATTGTTTAATGTTTGTGCTGTTAATTTTTTATTATACAACAGTATCTTTAATAAACCTCAGGAAGATCCTACAGCAAGCAGAAATAAAATGACTCAACTTTTTGAATTATTCAAGACAAGAAAGAGGGTGAACATGTAAGTACAGAGAGTCTCTGATACTAAGAATCCCAAGTTCGTCTCTTAAACATGGTTTTCAAGGGGTGCCTGGGTGGTGCAGTCAGTTAAGCATTAACTCTTGGGTTCATCTCAGGTACCGATCTCAGGGTCATGAGATCGAGCCCTGCATTAGGCCCCTTGCTCTGTGCAGAGTCTACTTAAGACTCCTCACTCCCTCTACCCTTCCCATTATCCCCCCTGCACTCACACTTGCTCACATCCTCTCCCCTCCTCAGTAAATAAATCTTAAAAATAAATAAAATATGGTTTTCAAGCTTAAACAGTGTTCTATCTCTTATCCTTATGTGAAGTGACAATTTCATTTTCCTCTTAAATCTTGTCCCTGTTCATAAATAAATAAGTAAATCTCTTTCCTGTTCAAGTATTGTTTTTTTCCCCCCTCTGTTTTCTGGTTATTTTTCCTGTGTAAGGGTCACCTTTGACACTGAAAATAGCCAATTAGAGAATATCTGCATTTCTGGGAAATGCAACTCTTATTCTTTCTTGTTTTACTGTCTCTTGTTTTCCAATTAACATAAGATTTATACAGCACCAGTCTGTATCCAATGGCCCAGCTGAAGAGTCACCATCATCACTGAATAAAATTCCAGGCTTTGGTTTAGAAAATTCAAGCACTTCCAGCTGAGGTCCAATTCTCTTAAAGTGACACAATATTAATGGCTTTGGATGTTTTCTTTCCCTTAACGGAGGGAAATAGTTCAGTGGCTTAATTTTTCATGCCTTCATGAATTTAAAAATAAATAAATAAATAGAATTATCCAAAGGCAATAAATTATTCATCATGTTGCTTAGTTTTAAATCCCTGGTTAATTTTTTTCTATCATTTCCACATATACTTTTTCCTGTTCCATAATACTTCAGATACCAGTTAATAAATACGTGTGCTTGCGTGTTGATCACTGGGTTTAATCGCATGAATGTTTATCAAATCCAAGGGACTAATTATAATAAGCTTTCCACTGCATTGAGGAGCATTTTGCCGGGAATTAAATATTAAAAATGCAAAAGATATCTCTCTCTATGCAAGACGTAAACTGATATATTCTCACAAGAAAAGAGTATAAGCCGAAAGAAAATTGGCAAAAGAAAGTAAAATATATTCTAATTGGCTTTCTTGAATCCATTTTGATTTTCCTTCTTAATTGAGTTGGAGGAGAAGCCATTTAAAGCAGTTTGCACAAAAAGACCAGAAACCAATCATTCCGTATAGGACACTAAAAATGCCTCTGGAATTCCATCTAGTACATGTTGGGGTTACTCGTTATAGTTTTTTTGTTTGTTTGTTTGTTTGTTTTTTTACTCGTTATAGTTATGAACATTTGGGTCAGTAAGTGGTAACCAATGCTTAAATACAGAGTATGACTTATTTTGTATGCAAATACATCTCTCATGGGCCAGCTAATCCAGTACAAGGCTTCTAAGGCTTTTACTGTTATAAATTTAAAACTGACGGTGGGATGGACACCAGCATCGTGAGTCTTGTTTGAAGACAGCATGTGTTTAAAGGATGCAAATTGCTCCATGGCATAACAAGATTATGGCTAAAAAGACTCTAAAGTTGAGGGAACACTTGTATTTGACATCGGACTTTTTTTTTCTTTTTTCTTTAGAATATCTACATGCATTTTTGCTGGTTATTAGCACCAGGAATAAGTCTCAGAGACCATTTTGCCCAGTGGCTTTTAAGCTGTATTTCCTGGAGCCCTAAGAAATGCCCACAGGAGTGGCATGGAGAACACGGAATATGAGGAGGAAGCTAAGCAGTCCTTTCCTATATTTTTTACCAAAGTTGCTCAGTTTCTGTCTTATCAACTGGGGGGAAACCTAGAATTTCCTTTGAGACACAAGAAATAAAATTCTTTGATCCTACTCCCTCATTTTACATAGAAAACTAAATACCAGACAGATTGTTTACCCACACTGCAATTGTCTGTGGTAAAATCAGATGTGCTCTCCAACCCTTTCACCTGGCCCAGCACCACAAGAAAAAAGAGAAAGAGAAAGAAAGAAAAAGAGAAAGAAAGAAAAAGAAAAAGGAAAGAAAGAAAGGATACCACTTAGATATTCTCAAGAGTCTACTATGGATTGAAAGTTTCTAAAAGTCAGGTTATTTTTGGCCTCTTTCTTTCCATAATTTGCTGAATACAACTGGAAAGTCAAGAGCAGAGAATATGATCAGAAAGGAAAGATTTTATTTCAGTGATCCAAATTTCCTTCTCTATAGGAATCTCTATTAGGTCTGTGACTTTAAACTATTAAACTTCCTTATGCCTTAATGTCTCCATTTTTAAAATGAGGATAGTGTGATCCAATATATTACAACAACAGTGCAAAACCATTTCACATCTATCAGACCAGCAAAGATAAAAATCTGATGATATCAGGTATTGTTGAAAAAATGGGGAGGTAAGAACATCCAACCATACTCAGGGGAGGATAATTTGGTTTAATCTTCCAAAACACTTTAGCAAAATCTAATAAAACTGACAACATAGTATTTGATAAGCCAGAGATACTATTTCTAGTTAGATGTACCTAAATATCTTAGAGAAGAACTGTAGGAGGATCCTTATTGTAGCATTATTTCTTAAAGAAGAAAAAGGGGAAAGACGTCCATCAACAGAGGAATAGAAATAGTAAGTTTTCCAGTTGCCCGTTGAAGGACTTTGGAAGTCACTGTTCTGTTCAAAGAAGTTGAAAGCCATACAGACTAAAAAATCAATAACTCTTCTTGGTTATCTAAGAGAGAGGAGGACACAGAGGAAATTTCAATCCCTAAGAGTGGAGAGACAAACAGGCAAATACAATGAGTTAGGGCTTACCAAAGTAGAGACTCTCAAGCAGGAGAATCCACCAGGGAAACCAGCTCTGAGAAGAAAATGCTGAACAGCAATTGATGAATTTCTGAAGGCTCAATGCAGACAAGTCATAAGGAAATCCAGTCATAGTGGGGCTCCCACAATATTGTGAGATTTACCTCCAGGAGTGTGAGAAGATTTACACAGTCAATACCCAGTAAATATTAGAGAAACATCCCCTCAGACTTCTGGCAGGGGAAGAGGACCCATTTTGCAATCTATCAGGACAGTCTTCTTCCTAATAACACCTGCCCTCAGGGGAAACTAGTTAACCTGAAACTAACATGCTGGGATTTTATCACTGCCTAAATGACCTGGTGGAAAGGAAATACCCAACCCCAGCTGGATCTAGCCTTCCCACTAAGAAGGGGTGGAAAGAGGAAGACCAGAAACATTTGTGAAGTTTGTGGTCTGGAGGCATAGGCTCACTAAAGGATTGAAACCCAATCATAGGACTGTAGAACACTTCCCTTACCCTCACATCTCACCACCACATCACTAAAGGCCTATTTACCCAGTATATCATGTCCAGCCATCAGGAAAAAAAATTACAGGGCATACCAAAAGGCAAAAAACTTAAGAAGAGACAAAGTAAGCATCAAAATCAGACATGGCAGGGATGTTGGAATTATCACATCAGAAATGTAAAACAGCTGTCATTAAAAACCAAGGGCTCTAATGGGTAAAATAGACAACATGCAAGAACAGAGGAGTGACACAAGCAGAGAAATGGAAATCCTGACAAGGAGCTAAAAAGAAATGCTAGAGATAAAAAAACAAAAACAAAACCGCCCCATTGTAACAAAAATGAAGAATACCTTTGATGGGCTTATTAGTAGACTGGATACAGCTGAGGAAAGAATCTGTGAGCTAGAGGATATATAACAGACTATTTGAAAACTGAAAAACAAAGACAACAGAGATTGAAAAATTTAGAATAGAATATCCAAGGACTGTGGAACAGCTGGAAAATATATCATACATGTAATGGGAATACTAGAAGGAGAAAAAAAGAAAGAAGCAGAAGAAATATTTGAAGCAAAAATGGAGAATTTCCCCCAAATTAATGTCAGACACCAAAACATAAATTCAGGAAACTCACAGAACAGCATGTAGGATATATGCAAAAAGAAAACAAAACAAAAAGCAATAACATAGGCATATCATTTCAAACCACAGAAAACCAAAGATTAGAAAAAAACCTGAATGAAACCAGAAAGGGGGTGGGGAGAAACCCTTACCTATAGAAGAACAAAAAATTATACCTAGCTTCTCAAAAATCATGCAAGTATAGAATAGGATGAAATATTTAAAATATTGAGAGAAAAAAAACCACAAATCCAAAATCCTGTAGCCTGTGAAATTATCTTTCAAAAGCGAAAGAGAAATAAAATCTTTCTCAAACAAAAATTAAGGGAATTGTTGCCAGGAGACCTGCTTTGCAAGAAATATTAAAAGCTCTTTAGAGAGAAGAAAGTAATATAAGTCAAAAACTTAAATCTGCCTAAATAAGACTAGCAAAGAAGGAATAAAGATTTTTATTTTTCTTATTCTTAATTGATCTGACCGATAAGTTTGTTCAAAAGATACCATCAATAATGTATTTAATTATGTATATTCGTATATATGTATATGCCATGTATGTTCATATATATGTGAAATGGGTGTCACATCAGCAATGATACAGGGATGAGGAGGATGAATTATAAGGTATTCACACTACAAATAAACTAGCATAGAGTTACTTGAAAGCAGGCTTAGATTAGCTATAAATGAATATTGCAAACTCTAAGGCAACCACTAAAAAATGTAAAACCAAAAGTATAACTGATATGCTAAGAAGGGGAAGAAAACTCATCATTATTTGTATGATGAAGTATTATAAGGCAGTTAAAATACATAAACTGTAACTGTGCATCAATATGCATATGAAAGTGAGCATGGGCAAATTACTTAATCTTTTTGTCCCTCAGTTTCTTCATCAAAAAATGTTAAAAATAGTAAACTGTCTCATAGGGTTGTTGTGGAAATTAAATGAGTGGAGATATGTAAAGTGCTTAAAACAGCCTGGTACATAATGAACTCTTAAGAAGTGTTTGATCCTGCTACAATATGCCTGAAAACAATATTGCATAAGAAAAGCAAGTAGCAGAAGTACACCCAGAATCATTCAGTCTTTCTATATTCTGGACAGATATTAATCATCAGGATTTCGAATGAAAAATTCAAATCTTAGGAATTCCTTCAAAGCATGATTTATTCTGTTTTTCATAAAACTTTTTTTATAAGTTTTTAAAATAATTAGGATCCACAAAAATAACAGGGAGTCAGTTTTATGTGATAGGGTTATGTTAAATATTTTAGAGATATCTTATGAAAAATAGCAATAATAATAAGCATATTATTATTAACTCCTTTCAAGTGACACAAATATATTTTAATGATATATAAAGTAATCTCTATATAGGTATCAGATCATAGAAAACCTATTAAAAGGCAGCATGCCCACATTAATTAAGATCCCACATGTAGAAAAATTGCTTTCATTTTCTATTAACACTAGCCAAATTCTAAAGGTATGTGCAAGACATCGTCTTCAAGTTGGATATTAAGATACATGATGCAAAATGTGAACAAATTTCCTTTGCTTCCAAGAAAAATATTTATGTGCTTTGCAGTAAACTATAATTTATAATAAACATTCAAACATTGGGAAATGTCAAGGAGCATTATTGGGTAGTATTCAGGTAACATAATGTTTGAATCTCCTAGCAAAGTGAGAGCACTACACAGACTCAGGTGCCGAAATTGCCAGTTAAAGGACTTATTGTGCCTCTCAAACTTGTTGTTTCTTGGGACATCACTCCTAAGATTTGTCTAAAGTATATAATGCGTATAATCTTGCAAATATTCCTCTTACATGTAAGAATGACTCACCCTTAGCAGCAGACAGAACCATGAGCATACACTTGTATATGGCCACCGTCACAAGCAAGACTATCCAAGAAGACGGTGACCATATACCTTACTGACCTGGTATCTGAAGGTAGTAACTGTAGCCTTCAACTCCACTTGTCAGTATTTCTGCTTTCGACTTGACATGAATGGATGCCTTCCAATCGGCAATGTCTCTGTATTGATCACCAAGCTTTAATTACTGCAAGATAATTATATTTTCCCATTTTCCCAGTTTCTCAACTGATTTTTCTCAAGATGTGGGATTTGAAAAAATATACAAATTTCGCAAGAAACATTAAGAAGGAATTCCCACATAGAAACCATAATATACACTATAAAAGGTGGATTCCAGAAATACTCTATTCCTGACTGTGATTTTAGCTAAGAAGTGGTGGGGTGATGATTATATAAAGACAAATAAAGGGAGCTCAAATTGTATCTTCAATGTGCTATTTCTTTTATTGCTTTTATGAAAAAGCAAAAATGATAAAATGCCATTCATTCTAGTGGAGGGTATGTGTGTGTTTGATAAATTATTCTACTTCCCTGGGTTTTTTAAATGTTTCCAAAGGAACTGTTAATGCTGATTCCTGGGCCTTCCTGCCAGAGATTCTGCTTCCTCGGGTACTGGATAGAGACTAGGAATCTTCATCTTTACTAGAGGATGATGGAGCAGATTGCACTACAGCAAACTTGGGCGAATGATGACCAAGTCCAGAGAAACCCACATGCCAAGGGGAAGCACCAGTAAAAAATCCTAAATAGTGGCCACGCAGGATTTGCAAATTACATCCAAGGGCCAGAGGAGCAAACGGCAGCAGCAGGAACAGCTGGGTGCCTTTGCCCTGGGTGTGTGTGGTAGGAAAGTCCTCCCAATCCTCATGACAGAGCGCCACGTGGATGCCTTTCACAGCTGAGGTAGACTGAAGGTGCCTTGTCTCTGCTAGCTCCCACCCACCAGTAGGCACTGGTTTCAATAAAAACATAGCGGGGTGGGAGGTGAAAAAAAAGGCAGAAGACAAAGCTCTATACTAAAGGGATATTTTAAGAATTTCCAAAGTCCTGGGATGTCTGGGTGGCTCAGTGGTTGAGCGTCTACCTTGGGCTTAGGGCGTGATCCCAGAGTCCTGGGATTGAGTCTCACATCAGTTCCCTGCAGGGAGCCTGCTTCTCCCTCTGCCTGTGTCTCTGCCTCTCTCTCTGTGTCTCTCATGAATAAGTAAATAAAATCTTTAAAAAAAAATTCCAAAGACCTTTATGAAAAGGACAATTTCAAACCACATTTGTACATTCAACTTTCTTTAATGTACTTAAAAGGCACCGTCTGACCTCACTGTGTTTCTTCTAAGTCTTTTCATAGCACTTTATGCTTTCTGATTGCTTTGCAATCATGAACCAGTTAATGATTAAATTACTAGTTTCAAACCCTCATTAGAAAGCAATAATATCAACGCCCTTGTTTCTCTTGATGGCTTGATTTTTAAAAATTTTAACTCAGTACCATTAGTTAGTCCGTATGCTAATATTTGAGAAATATTTATGCCATGAGAAATTTATGTATGTTTTTTGCTACTTCAAAGTGCAACAAGAAGCAAGTTTTAGGGCTTATGATGATTAAGAGAAAATGAATCCATTCCCCTGAATTCTAAAACCAATGTGTGTTCTCTCCTCATCCTTTTTGTAGAAAAATGGGCTTTTAATTTAAGGGGAAAAAGGGGGGGGGGCATAGCCACCTGGAGTTCTGTGTTCAAGTTCTTAGAAAAATCCTGGTTTCTGCACCAATCCTTTGACTTTCAACAACTGAGCCTCTGCAAGCTTGGCAAACTTGACTTAAGCTTCTGACTTGGGCACCCAGACTTTTCTCTTTCCTCCCATCTCATAGCTGAGGCCAAACTGAAGGAGTCATCTCCGGCCCAAATGCTACTGACAAGGCTCATTGTCATCCTGGTCAAAGCAACACCAGCGTGGACATTATTTGAATATTTATCCAAATGCCATGGAGTGAGTGGGATGCCATCTGTACAGGGAGTTTCACAGACTGTTGCTGTGACTTCGGCATTTAAGCCACACCACAAGCTGCTATTATGACATAATAGGGCTATACCAGTGATATATGCAAACTTACCATTATAAAAAAATAAAACCTTTTTTTTTTCAAACTATTTCATGATTCCAGGTGATAAAGATATCTATCTACCTAAGAGTACCTGGAATATGCCCTTCCCACTTTCCACTTAAACTCAGTGTTTACAAGTAACACTTACAGTTCAAATTATTGGATAGCCCTGTGCCAGAATCCGAGAGTCTCTGCCCTAACTCTAAGGCCTGTGGACTGAAGAAGATCAATCCAGGCTTGGCCTCATGAATCACAAGAGCATGTCAATTTCCCTTGCTCTCTGTTCCCTGACTCTAGAGCTCTACAGTGTGTGCCAACCAAAACCCTGGGCAAGCACCCGTCACCTGCATGAGACTACTATTCTTCAAGACAAAGAAAGCACTATATGCATGACTCTGTCCTCACCCTCATCTTTGTGCATCAGAAGACAGTGCATTCTAGAGTGCAACCAGGAAGCCACAAATGTGGTTGTGAAAGGTCAGTGAGGACAGCCTTGGACATAGCCACTGTGACTATTTACAAGAAAAGTGCTCTACATGGAGGTGGAGAAAGGGAAAGGCTGCTAGCAGCCCTCGCTAGAAAATACTATTATTTAGCCTATTGTTATGAAATATTTAAGAAAAAAAGAAATCAGAAGGAAAAGATGGACTGCATAAAGCAGAGTTAAAGTGCCCACATGTATTATTGCTTTAATTTTCATCACAACCAAAGGAGTTAAGCATTGTGGGCTGGAAAAGTTCATTTTTCTTCTAAAGTACAGTGGGATCTAGTTCCCAAGCATTTTGGAATCCATTGATTAAGTTAGCACATATTTACTGCCTACATGGTCCTGTAGCAAATAGCAAGCCAGATCAGAGACAGATGGTATGCGTATCACTACAAGTCAAGCTCCCTGAAATCACAAATGACCAAAATGCAAGTGACAAAGACATAAGTAACCTAAGAGAAGGGAAAATAAAGTGTTATGACCATGCAGAGGAGAAAAGAGGGTACTTCAAGGGGAGGGAATTATGAACTTTGAGCTTCCTACCAGGAATAAGTGGATGTGAAGAAGAGCATACCAAGCCAAGGCATTGACAAAAGCCATGCCAGGATCAAATAAGGAATAAAGATTAAAATTAAGATTAAAATTAAGCCCTAAAACTTGCTTCTTGTTGCACTTTGAAGTAGCATAAAACATACATAAATTTCTCATGGCATAAATATTTCTCAAATATTAGCATACGGAGATAGAGCGAGGGCATAGACATAGAGGGCCTTGAATGCTCAACTAAGGAGTATTTCTTAGAGGAAAAAAGAACCTACAGATGTTTTCCACATAGAAAGGCACTGGTGATTCTTGAAGTACAGAGTTGAAGTATCAGGGCTATGCTTCAAGAGTCAATAGAAAATAGACTCTAAATTGGATGGGAAGGGGGGATTAAGGAAAGTAGGGGGGACAAAGCCTATTGAAATAGCCCAAATGAGATTTAAGAAAGCCTGATTTGGCATTTTGTTTCATTTTACAGACTAGGAAACTGAAGGACCCAGAAATTAAGTAACATGTCAAAGTCCCACAAGTGGTTAGTGAAAGAGTCATGATCCATGTCTGAGAAATCTAATTCCAGAGTCCATACTCTTAACCATGGTGCTGTAGGACTTCTCAGTACTAAGACTTTTCAATAATATACTGTCCTTGCCAGCCATTCCTAAAGTGAAGGGCGTAACCATAGCATGACATGACATTTAATAAACAAATACATAAAGTACAAATAAAAGTAAAAATAAAAATATGAGCAATCTAAAAATTCTATGATAGGCAATAATTTGGGCATCAATTATTAAATACATATATAGAGAGAGACAACATGGACAGTAAAATGTTTGAAAGAATATATACTGGTATAGAAATAGTTTCTATGAAACTATTATGTGTTAAGTGAAAAAATCAGATTACCAACCTACATTTCTATGTGCTTAGAATAAACATGAGAATGATTTATGCAAAAATATGTGCAGTTTTTCTTATTTATCTTGAAGGGAAGTTTGGAATTATTTTTATTATCTTTATTTTTCTGCATTTTGTGATTTTTCTGCTTCCTTCTGTAATAAAACTGGACCATCTTCTAGTGCTAAATAATTAATTTGCCCAGCTTTTTCACCTCTTGTACATATTTCTCAGGTAGACAGAGCCTCACAGCTTCATGTTTAGTTTCTTTAACAGATTTGAGCACTAAGCAAGTATCAGACCCTGTGTTAAGCACTAGAGTTACGACTGTGAATAACACAAATAGAATCATGAACCTCACAGCCTAGTAGAGAACAGGATATTGAGCAAGTAAATTAAAATGTGGTAGGATAGCCATGAGTATAAAGAAGGACTGGCTAAGGAAGGAGGTTTAGAATGAAAAGTAGGTGTTAAGTGTAGTGGTAAAATTATCTCCGGATGAGCATTCATGAAGAGAAGAAGTAGTATGGAGGTGGTGAAAAAAGATAAGGATTCTGGAAAGACAATGGAGATCCTGGCCGGTGTACATGGTGAAGCATCTTGGAGACACCTTAATGATGGTAACATTTGTCCTGAAGGCAATGGGGAGCCACTGTTGTCCTGTAGAGGCTGGTCTGCAGAAGGTCAAGAGAGGTTGCTAGGGAACGAGTTGGGAGGTTTTTCTAGAAAGGTTGGTCACTTGAACCAGGAGAGCATAAATAGTTAAAGAGAAAAGCAGAATAATCAGGAGTATTTAAGAAGTAGAATCAGCAGGACTTGAATGGATAAGGTTGGTTGGTGGGGGTAAGTAAACAGTCCAGATGATTCCCTGATGTCTAACTTGATCAACCGGATAGACAGGTAATTTACGGAGATAGAAGTCACTAGAAGAGGAAGAGGCTGGCAAAGAATGAAACACAAACTTTACCTCTAAAATCTAAACTCACTTAAAATTCTGAAGTAATGCCTACCCTTCCTAATGAAAAGTTAAACTGGCAGAATG
Organism: Vulpes lagopus; assembly: GCF_018345385.1. Taxonomy (NCBI): domain Eukaryota; kingdom Metazoa; phylum Chordata; class Mammalia; order Carnivora; family Canidae; genus Vulpes; species Vulpes lagopus. The sequence continues at coordinate 21,975,342 of NC_054845.1, forward strand.
AGTAACTGATCTACAGCATAATTTTCAGGGACCTGGGAATGACTGATTAGCTTTCATAAGACCTTATGAAGACATCTAGTCCTCCTGACAGTTGGAATTTGAAAAGAAATACAAAATTCCAACCACTTAAATAAGCAATGACTTAAGCAAAACATAGCATCATTTTATCAACCAGAGAGCCATCCAGACAGACAGGTGCCTCTTTCTGGATGGGTTCTACCTGGAATCTGGAGGTATGCGTCCTAACTCAATGACAATTGCATGGTGCACCACGTGCTTTCCAGAGCATGGTAACGATGCCATTGCTTCAAGATGGAATCTGTTTTTATTTTATTAGGAGTTTGAAAGATAGTGTTTTCAAGTCATTTTATGATGCTTTTTTTCAAAATCAACATTTTTGTGATCTCATTGACTTAGGGGTTCTTCATCAGCACCATTCAGGGATGCCTATGACTGATTCGATACCTAGATAGTACCTCATAATTACCAAACACGCAAATCAGGAAGACCATATGGGTGAGAGCAAAGCTTGGAAAATTAAAATGCCTACAGGGGTAAGGCAAGCTATTTGGTGATTAAAGTAGGCTGGATATAGGGGGAAAAACTTGCAAGCAATGCTAAATGATAATATATTGCTGCAGAATTGGTAAACATTAAGGAGTGGTGGGACTAGAGCATTATGGAGTGTCCATGCCCTATCCAAAAAAAAAAAAAAGTGTATCAGCTGATTATTGCCATGCAGGAATCTGGACCTGGAGTTTCCAGCTCTTTTTTGTTTTATCTTACATTTTTATGTGAGCCTCTTGGTTCATACATATTATCAATTTATTCAACTTTGAAAACGTATAAGCCAAATACAGCAATCCTATCTATCATAGGCTATCAAATTGTAACTGTGATAGGGAAAAAAAGCAACTTTGCCAGTATTTCTCAGTCACACCTTGGTTAAAACAGGTAGTCACTTCTGATTTTGAATATTCTTACTGTCTGGCATTCTCATATACAAAGAAGTCATGAATTCTTTGCCCACCTGCCCCTGATAGAAGGAGATGCTGGACAAACTAAAAATTTGGAGCATATTATGTTGTAAGACAAGAGGCAGAAAAATACCTGTGGCATTGTCAATTTCTGTAGATGAATTCCAAGTGAACCAAATCCATTTTTCAAATTATTTTTCAGTATTTGTTAGGCAATAGCTCAAGACAAGACAAAATACAAAATGTGGTCCCTGCCCAGGGGGCATGAAGTCTACACAAGGAAGACAAAACATTCCAGAAATATAAGCGCCAGCTGAGAAGGAGACATAATTAATGAAATAGTGCCAAGATTGTTGTCTTGCTGCAATTACCAAGTGTTTTCTGATACTTCAACAGAGACTGGATGACTCATGGTGAAGGGGACAGACCAGGGACTCACACACTTTGAGTTCTACTTGGAACTGAAATGGAGTGTGAAACTCTCATATGCTGCAGTGACTCGTTCTGTCAACAAAATGCAGCAAGTAAAACTAACTGATTTGCAAAGCACTGTAATAGTCTCTAATGATAGTCATTCTGCAATTACACAATTGCCTTGACCCTTACAGGAAATTAATAGCATTCAAGTGACTTACCTCTTCCAGATTCACCCCAATTTATTTTCTTAAAGGACTTCATTATTGTTGTCTAACTTTTTAAAAAGACTTTAATAAAGGATTAGGGGAAGTAAATGGGAAACATACACTGTAATCAACAGAATATGACCCCAATTTTGTTTTTACGAAAAGTATGTAGGCAAAGAAAAAGCCTGATAAGAAAGAAACCAAGATGCACGGATTATCTTTGGGTGGTTGGTATCTCAGGTGACTGACAATGTAACAGCAAGCAGAAACCAACCATGTTTTCTCTGTATTGCTTCTGGGAATCCACTCTATGAGTTTGGAATTTCATGGAGTTCCCATAATTTTTTCTAGTAACTCTTAAATAACAGAGGAACAGTTTCTTGCTCTGATAACAAAACATCCAGTCCAGCCTAAGAATCACACAACTCCAGTCAGGTGTAATATTAAAACTCCAAATTCTTATCCAACATTCTCTCTATCCATAATGACCAGTAATTCTTGTCTTACTTTAGCTCAATCCTGCATGATGGAAAAGGATTGGCAGCCCAGCTTCTTCTCTCTTTGCATCCTCCACAACCTGGCTGCTGAAGTGGGTGACTTGAAAGTGGGCTGAGAGTGAAGGGTGAGGAGATGTAAAGGTACAGAGAAGGTTTTTTCCCAACAACTCACCTGTAATCAGGTGATGAGGCCCTCTGGAAATGGCAGCCCAGAACTGACTCTTTCTTTCATAGAGATCTTTTGCAAATTCCTCAGACATTCATCCCTGAGTACCTCTGACTATAGCTCTCTCTCAAATCCACAAAATTTCTCCTCCAACCCATTTCTGACGCTGCCATGGCCCTGAACTTCCAGCATTCCACAACCGGGTTGGAGTCATATTGTCCTTTCAGATGGACTCTGGATAATCTATTTCAGTATAATCCCAAGCTACTCCTTTCAATGTGGTCTGGTCTCCAAGAAAGAAACATCTTCATCCCACTGCCTGGTCAGTCTTAGAATTTCTCTGGGAAATAATCAGGCCCCAGTTCTGAGCTCACCAAATTCCAGGGGATGACTGTCAAGTCCTCCACATAAGTTTTCTGATGCCCCTGGTCTCACCTAGCTACAGTGAAGAAAAAGCAACTCAGTTCTTCTATGCTGTCGACATGAAAGATCACTCTGGATTAACGCTGTTGACTGATTCCCCCAACTCCTAGTAGGTCCATATCTCACTTTGGACTGTAGGGTACATGAAACCTTTTGGGGTTTTTTGTTTTTGTTTTAAGATTTTATTTATTTATCCATGAGAGACACACACAGAGAGAGAAAGGCAGAGACACAGGCAGAGGGAGGAGGGAGAAGCAGGCTCCATGCAGGGAGCCCAACATGGGACTTGATCCCAGGTCTCCAGGATCACACCCTGGGCCGAAGGCAGGTGCTAAACCTCTGAGCCACCCAGGCATCCCAAACCTTTTGAACTGTTCTTAGCCTTACAAGATTCTGCTGAAACTCAATGATAAAAAAACAAGGGGGGGTACTGTTTTATGTATTGCTGCATTATTTTCTTTTGCACATTTCCTCCTTTTTCAACTTTCCTACATTATTTCATGTTAGTTCTTTGACTATAAGAAAAAAAGAAGTATTTTTTTTCTTAAGAATATCCAGTCCTAACTCTGTGGAAACAGTTTGGGAGCAGTTGCATATATCCATTCAACAAAAATTTTAAATATTATTTTTCATTAAAATCATAGAAACTTGAAATTTGTAACTATAGAAATACAAGTTTCTTTTAAAATTTTACTACATGTACAGCCAGAACAAACCATCCCTATGTCACCATGCCTACATCAATGCCATTCTTCCTCTCTCCCCATTAATATGTCCTGTAGTAATATAAAAGAGCCATAGTGATAAAGTCAAAGGCTAAGGAAAGATTATAAGGCTACTCAGAAAATGTTTCCAAGAATAGCACATCTCTAGTGAAATCATCATTATCCAGAGACTTAATCACAGCTCTTCAGTTTAGAAATTCAACATAATTAGAGAAGGCCAGAATTTATTGGATGTGGAATAACCAAACAAAATCATCTAAGAGTAGCATATATGTTATAGATGTAATGGGTCCAAATCTCAGATCATAAACCTAGTTGTTCAAGAAATGTTGCTTTCTTTATTCTTTCCTATCTTCTACTTTGAAACTTTATGTTGCCGAGTGGAGAAATTTTATATTGGTCATTTCACGGTCATCTGTGGATTTTAGGATTCCTTTATTGATTCAGGCTATCCACACAGGGTGGGGGTGGATGGCTGATACAACTCTGGGGAAAGGCAATCTGGTCTTCTACTATCCTTGATAAAACATTCCCCTCCCCAGAAACAAAAACAAAAACACCTTCCCTGCCTCTTTCTCAGCAAGCTCCCACCCACCACCTCAAGCACTCACAGGTTGTCATTAATAGAAGTTGGCAGCTACCCCAATGGAATCACTCTAAAAAATAGCCTAGAGCCAACCTGTGTAAGAAAAAAAAAAAAAGTATAAACATATAAATCAGAGGGGCAAGAGGCAGAGCAGAAAAAGTAGGGAAAATGTGATAAGAAGTTTAAAATTTATTCCACTGCCTGTGATTTCAAAAGCCATGATAAACTACTTTACTCTTTTCTAGCTTTGGAATCATCCATGTGGATTTAGGGGCTAGCACCAAGAAAGAGCTCCTAATCCCCCAAAAAGACAGTGCAGTGTTAACTATGGGCAGCTCATCTTCGAGAAAATAACTGAGCTAGTAGAGGGTGATTTAATAAATTATAGCACTAAATGGTACTTCTGTGGCCTGGGGAAGTTAATTTTTTTTTTTTTTAAGTTCAATAGGCAGCCACCATCTAGCTACCCTGGTGGAATCTAACCCAGAAAAATGTTGGGTCCAATTCTTTACCAGCACATACTGATTACAAGCCTACAATGGAAAATAGAGTCAGTTCAGAGACAGAATGTGTTTATGGCTGGGATCCCAGAGAGCACAAATAACCACAATACACTTGAAAGGTAGCAAGTGCCCAAGAGAAGAAAAGATGGAGTGTTATGGGATCTGAGAGGAAGGTATAGTATTTCAAGAAACAGAATTGGGAACAGCTTCCTAGGGGTTTGAGTTGAATCCTAAATGACAAGGATATGGATGTGTAGAGGGGATGAAGAAGGGCAGTGTAAGGCACTGGCATGAGTAGAGGCAAAAAGCAGGAAAGGAAAGGATTGTAGAAGGAAGAATACGTTTGGAAAGATGGGCTGGGGAACAGACAAGGAGGCGTTGAAAAGCCACTTAAAGACTTCGGAGGATTTTTTTTGTGTTTGTTTGTTTTTTCATTTATTTTGTTTTCATATGCTAGGGATGCACTTGTGATTATTGAGTAAGGGAGTGCAAATATTAGAGCTGTGTTTCAGAAAACAATTAAAACGAGATTGTAAAAAAAGATTTGGGAGTGAGACTGGAGACAGTGAGAAACCAGAGTCTATCGATATGGTCCCATAACATCCGCAGAAAGCTTCACCTGGGACTAGGTCACCCTGTTTCTTTGGCAATCCCAGAATCCACCGTTTACTACAAGGGCACATCCCCAGAGGTAAGCACATTTAACTCCTCCAGATACATGTAGATATAGGGAACATGAGTCACTAGATTGGTAGATTTACAGATAGAGAAATATATATGACCAAGTAAACTTTTCACTTGGAACGATCCTTTCATCCATTCATTATCTGAAATAAATTCTTATGCTCTTTGTTATCTTGAAATTTTGTCGTTGTTGCTCTTGTATCTCACAGAGGCATCTCAAGGTTAAAATTTACACCAAAACTGTTTAGCTATCTCTTGGACCACATTACTGTCCTTATTTAATTAGTTATAATATGTATATAGGACATTTGCTGCAAGGGAGCTGGCAGGCTTGTCAACCTCCAGGAAGTAGGTAGGAGCTACTTTTAATCTCAGGGCTCAGATTCATAAATGCAGGCGTCCAGCAGTTCATAATGAGCTCAAGGTCACCTGGTCCATGAGACACAGGTCCAGATATCAAAGCCTGGATTCTGTAGGCTGAAACTTTTACATAAGGATGGAAATCTCTTCACAGAATGCTTAGTCGCACAGATCTGGACCCAAGAGCCTAGTTCCACCTCTTCAGTTTACAAACACTGAAGCCAAAGATGTTGAAAGGTTTTATGGCTTGTGTGGGTCATGTGGTCTGTTAATGACTGATCTAGATAGTTATTTCCATTGTTTTAAAACTGGAAAGAGTACAGAAGTTCCCTCATACTGGGGAGAAGAGGTATTAAGGGATGCTCTTCGAAACTTAAAAAAAAAAAAAGTTAATTAAAAACAGACCCTTATTAAGTCAAAAATTAAAGTTCATTAAAATGAAGAAAGATAGCCTATTTTGACTTGAGGAAAATGACTTAATGGTGAATTTTCGTTTTTTTTTTTTTAAACTCAGTGTCTATTACTTCAATGAGTTTTTAAATTAAGTTATTAAGTCAATACATGTTTTATGATTTTTAATTAGCTTCACTTTTTAAACATTGCATCAAGCTTTGCTACACATTAGAAACAGACTCTGTCAATGTGCCAAAGGATTCTAAAGTTTTTAAAGTGTAGGGGCATTTGGGGCGATTGTGTGTATAAGGGTTTGAAAAGTCATACTTGAAAATATTACCAACGGATGGTAGGATTTCAGATCATTTGTGTTTACCTTTTTCTTATCTGTGCTTGCTTATATTCTCGGTTTTCTACCATAAATATATATTTCTTATACAATGCAAAAACGATCTTGCCAGTGTAAACAGTTACTTCTTGTATTTGAAAAGCAAGCTATTTGCTGGTCGTGGTAGATGCTGTGTGTGGCTTCCCTGCTTAATAGCCATGCCAGCCTCTTTCAAGTACATCTGCCTATGGTGTAGGGTTTGGAAAGCTGAACATCGTATTTTTAGAGTCCTCTGCAGCCAGGGGTCCAGATGAGACTTAAGTTCTGCTAATCAGATGCCCTCAGATGAGGCTAGAACTTGAAAGTGAGGTGAATGGGGGGAGAGGCAGGTTGTGGGGCACAGATGGAGGCCAATCAGCAGGCTCTTGCAGCAGTTGTAGCAACTGCACTGGTGACAAGGGAGACAGTATGATTCTGGGACCAGGAACCGTTCCTGGGAATTTCACTTACCACCTGTTCCTCTGGCTTTTGCAATAATAATTTTTCTGATAATCTCTCATACATAGTAAAAACCCCATTCTGCTTAAAACCAGCTACGATAGTTCTATTGCTTGTAATTGAGCATTAACCCACGGTCACGTTCAAAATGTTCTTATATACCCTCTTTCCAATTCTTAACTCGACTCTTGCTTTTCTTCCTTTTGCAGTTACGACAATGATATCTGCCTGTTGCAAAAAAAAGAAAAAAGAAAAAAGAAAAAAAGGAAAAGGAATCAATGCAAAAGTTATACATTGAAAAAATGAAAATCTGTCCTCATGCTTCCCACCCCTCAGCTTATATCCCAAAGCAAACCACTGTTAAATAGTTTATTTCACATCCTTCCAGATATTTTTTATGCCTGTATAAAGTGAACACAAAGAGAGGTGGGATTTTTTTTTCATTTTTACAAAAATGACATGAAACCACATATACATAAATCCTGCAACTTTTCAAAAAATCTTTTTATGTTTGAGCTACCTGGTTCCTTTGAACTACTACTTATTATTCTATACTATGGAGAAACCAAAATATATTTCAACTCTCTATGAATGGACATGTTAATATTTATAAACAATGTTATAATAATCATCCTTTATTAGATATCTTTATGCATACATTTTAATATTTCTCAAGATAAATTCTCAAATATAAATGTAAAACGTTTAAATGTTAAAAGATTGCATTTAACTATGTTTTTAAAGAATAATGTCTGTTTTGCCTATTACTGTATCACTGCTGCTCAGAGCAGCATCTGCCATGTAGAAGGCACTAAATAAATATGTGTGAAATGAATGCCAAGTGACTGATTGAAAATAGATTAGGAAATGCATTAATGCAATTCACCACATGAACGGATTAAAGGAGAGAAAAAAATAAATACATATGCAACCATTGTGATGGATGTCCCCACAAGCCAGGTAATACTCCACATCCATTCCTGATTTTTAAGAAAAACTATTCATCACAAAATAGAAGAAATATCATTAACCTGATAAAGGGACTTATCAGAAACTAACAGCAAAATATATTTCTAAATATTTATAAAAGAAAAGATAGTTATCACCTTCAAGGACTCAATTATGAATAAAAATAAGCTCACCGGCCTGAGATAGGAAAGGCAGCAAAAATATTAAAATGAGATATAAAATATTAAAGACCTATATGCTTCCACAAAGAAATGCAAAGCAGGTCTAATCAGAAAGCAAAATCATCACCCACACAAGTGCATGGAGTTTACTCTGAGGGAGTTCATCATACTGGGGGCAGACTGGGTGGCGCAAATTTTAATATCTAAGAAACTACATGGTCAGACAAGGAAACATATTCAGGGAGCAGTGAGTAGCCTGCAGCTGTTCAACTTCCTCTCCAACACTCCTGGTCTCATCAGCAGAGACAAAACCTATTTCTTTCTTTTCCCTAATGCTCTGCTCTATCAGTTCTAAGTGCTTCTAATCCTCTAATTATGGTCATTTGTAGGATACGGACAAAAACAAAAATAAGACTCCTTTTAACTTGAAGAAACTAGAATGTAAATTCAAATTACAGAAAACCATCAAGTGTCCTCAAACTTGGAACATTACATAGCCATTTATTTTTTTAAAAAAGATTTTATTTATTTATTTGAGAGAGAAAGAGAGAGCACACACAGGAGTGGAGGGGAAAGGGCAGAGGGAGAGGGAGTAGCAGTAGTGGAGTGAGCGGAGAGTCCACCCCCAGGGCTGGATCCCAGGACATTGGTATCATGATCTGAGCCAAAGGAAGACACTTACCCGACTGAGCCGCCCAGGCGCCCTAATTATATAACCATTTTAAAACAAATGCAATTTTATATATTCTTATAGGAGAAAAAAAATAACCTAAGCTGCATTAAATGAAAAGCTAGGGTGCAGGTGTGTATTACCTGATTATATATGCAAACATTTTTCTTTCTTTCTAACAACTTTACTGAGATATAATATACATAAGTTTACCTATTTAAATTGTACGCTTCTGCTATTTAAGTGTATTTACAAAGTTGTACACCTATCACCATAATCTTATTATAGAATCTTTTCATTATCCCCAAATGGAAGTCTGTACCCGTTAATACTCGCTCACAATTCTCTCTCACCCAGACACAGGTAGACACTAAACTACTTTCCGTTTCTATAGATCTGCCTCTTCTGAACATCTGATATTAATGACATCGTATGATCTGTGCTCTTAGGTGACTGGTTTCTTTCACTTAGGGTGTTTTCAGGGTTCATCCAGGCCTACCCTATATCAGCACCACATTCCCTTTTATGGCCCAATAATGTTCTATTGTATGGATATATTACATTCTATTTATCCAGCTGTCTGTTGATGGACGTCTGGATTTTTTCTACTTTCTGGTTGTTACAGATAAATATTCTATGAGCATTAGTGTACAGGTTTTTGTGTAGACGTATGTTTTTATTTCCCTTGAGTATATATCTAAAAGTAGAATTACTCTATGTTTAACATTTTGTGGACCTGTTAGACTGTTTTCCAAAGTGGTTGCATTTTACGATCCCACCAGCACACATGAGTGTTCCAATTTCTCCACATCCTCACCAATATTTGCTCCTTTTATTCCCATCCTACTGAGTGTGAGGTGACGTCTCATTTCGGTCTTAATTGCATTTTCCTAATGACTAGCAAAGTTGAGCTTCTTTTCATGTGCTTATGAGCCACCCACATATTTTCTTCAGAGAAATGTCAGCTCAGATTCTTTGCCCATTTTTCAGTTGGGTCCTCTGACTTCTATTACTTGTGGTCATATATTCATATATTTTGAATACATGTCCCTAATCAGATACATGAACTGCAAATACCTTCTCCTATTCTGCAGGCCATCTTTTCACTACCTTGATGATGTCCTTTGAACCACAAAAGTCGTTAATTTTAAAGCACAATCTATCTCTTTTATGACTTCCACTTTAGGTGCCATATCTAAGAGATTGTTGCCAAACACAAAGTTTTGTATACATTTTCTAAAGCACGAAAAAACCCCTATGTAAGCATGTGTTTTTTCTTTTCTAAAGATTCACAAAAATGTTAATAGTGGTTAACTTTGTGAAGAAGGATAAGGGGAAGGAGAGAGAATTTTATGCTTTACATTATTCATGTGTATGGTAGAAATATTTTATTTATTTATTTTTTAAATGTGAGAAATTAGTCTTTAATTTTTTTTAAGATTTTATTTATTTATTCATAATAGACACAGAGAGAGAGAGAGAGAGAGGCAGAGACACAGGCAGAGGGAGAAGCAGGCTCCATGCAGGGAGCCCGACGCAGGATTCGATCCTGGGTCTCCAGGATTGCGCCCTGGGCCAAAGGCAGGCATCAAACCGCTGCCGCCACCCAGGGATCCCTGGTAGAAATATTTTATCATATTTATGTATCACTTCTATTTTAAAGACTTTTTTAAAAATTGAGATTGAATACTAATAAATAGCAATTGACTACTGTTGGCACTTTAGAAGGACTAATAAATGACAATCCTGTTCTTCTGCCTAAATTCAGAACTGACTGAGATACAGATACAGTCATTAGATAAATGGAAGTCATAATGTCAACCTGATTTCTAATAAAGCAGTGGCTTACTATAAGAACCAACTGTTAAAACATCCTGCCCCAACCTGCCCCCTGGTTTATATCATGAAACAGCCTACCTAAGAACAAGTGTGAGTTGGGGGTCCTGGATGGGTGGCTCAGTTGGTTAAGCATCCAACTCTTGATTTCAGCTCAGGTCATGATCTCAGGGTTGTGAGATGGAGCCCTGCATCATACTCCATGCATGCATGGAGCCAGCTTAAGATTATCTTTCTCTCTCTCCCTCTGCTCCTTCCCCAACTCTCTCTCTAAAAAATTGAACAAACAAACAAACAAACAAACAAAAAACAGAGGCACCTGGGTGGCTCAGTGGTTAAGCATCTGCCTTGGGCTCAAATCGTGATCCCGGGGTCATGGGATAGAGTGCCACATCGGGCTCCCTGTAAGGGAGCCTGCTTCTTCCTCTCCCTGTGTCTCTACCTCTCTCTGTGTGTCTCTCATGAATAAATAAATAAATAAAATCTCTCAAAAACAGAAGCAAAAGAACAATGGCAAAGAGTTTGAATCTAAGAATATATACACGTCATCAGGATCACTGCCTAGCACTCTTCAGGAGGAAAGAGAATAGCAACAAGAGAAAGCACCCTCCGTGCCTAAGAACTTTTTATATTAGTTTGACCCAATAGAAAGTGGTGAATTGACGCCTTTTATCTACCAAGTACTTAGCTCGTCCCACCCACATGGCAAAAATTAATGTTTGAGGTAAGAGGCTTCAATACTTAAGAAAAGCCCTCTCCATAAACTACAGAGAATCAGGAAAATAGGCATCTCTCTTTAACAATTACCATAAAATTTTAAGCTATGGTAGATAGAACTTTGTACCTTGATATTGTGTATCCTTATATCTTGCTCCTGATGATCCCATTATAAAATTGTTATGTACATGTAAGTAATTGGTAATTAGGTAGCAAACTGAGGACCTAAACCACTTCGGAAACCCCAAGGCATCTGCACAGGCATCACATTTCCTGTGGAGGAAGTTTTTGGAAAGAAGCTTAAGATTTCAGAAGAAATAAATAAATAAATAAATAAATAAATAAATAAATAAATAAAAATAAAAATAAACATTTCAGAAGATTTACACTCAAAAAACAAAAAGCAGAAAAAGAGCATTTAAATTTTAGAGCACAAGAATAGAGCTGGGAGGAGAAGTCTTTTCAATACAGGGGGTGAAAAATCAGCAGAACAGTTACTGACTATTCTCTGCTTATCACCATGATGAGCCCTGAGTGAGGCCAGAGCTTTCCAACCTACTTGCTACCATGTCTGGTGCTCTGAGAGATTGATGCTCTCAGCCCTCAGGAAAGATGGACAGAGCATGGAGTCTTTAGAACTCATTGGTTGGCCACTTCCAGACAAATTAGGCTTTTTCATTTCCGTGGTGTGTCACTGGAGGATCAGGATTCGTGGTGTTTGCCTTGACGTGAACAATGATGGGAAGCACTGTGACGTTAAGATACAGTTAAGACTAAGGTTTTTAGAAACCTCACCATTGAGTAAGTGAAACAGACATTTAAGCAAATAACTATAGTTACTAAAGTGCAATTTAATAAGTACTAATAAAAAATATGAACAGATGGCATTTGAGATCCCACAATAATAGTTTATCTTTGTTGAGAAATTACTATGTGTGAAACACTGTGGTAAGCAGTTTACAGACATCTTCATTGTGCATAAGAACCCTACTAGGTAGGTTCTATTATAATTTCCTTTTAAAGATGAAAAGATCAAGACACAGAAAGGTTAAGTAGCTCAGTTTCTATGTTCCTAAATATAGGAAATAGGATGTGAACCCTGCTGTTTGAACCTGGAACCTATGTCCTTAAGCACTGACATAGACAACTTTGACCATCTGGTCATGGTCAAGAGGTATTTAATTTTTTTTAATTTTATTTATTCATGAGAGACACAGAGAGAGAGAGAGAGAGGCAGAGACACAGGCAGAGAGAGAAGCCGGCTCCATGCATAGAGCCCGACGTGGGACTCGGTCCCAGGTCTCCAGGCTCAAGCCCTGGGCTGAAGGTGGCACTAAACCACTGAGCCACCAGGGGCTGCCCCAAGAGGTATTTAAATACAGTACTGAATGATGTCTTTCAAATGCCTTCTCACTGAATTCTTGGGACATCTGGTTTGAGTTGATCCTTGCTTAAAACCATCCACATGAATAAATAACACTATATTTTAAGGGTCTAAATAATGAATAAACAAGATAAAGTATCATATACATTTAAGTATATGGTTCACGGTTGAGCAGACTCACATCCTCATGAGGACAAGGCAGGTACAGTGTCTTTCTCACTTCGGGTTCTTAGCACAGTATCTAGTGTAGATGAGGAATTCAATAATCCTTGTTGAAGAAATGAACAAATAAACAAATGAAAGAATAAATTAAAATAGTCGAGGGACACGCACCAAAAAATGACAACAGTACAGAGGAAATGACAACAGTACAGAGGAAAAATAAGGACATCTCATTATCCAAACAGAAATAGTAGTGCCTTCATGATCTCCAATGAAGACGTATTTTTTATGTACCAGAAAGATGCCTAATACAATAGCTTTAAATACACAGTTTAACACAGTCAGTTTTGTTCAAATTAACTTCATGTTACAAAGAACCAAGAAGCGTGGAGGGGACCACTGCTGAGGTCAAAAGTAAGTCCCTAACCAGACTGGAAGGACATGGACTTCAAGGCCTCTCTCCATCCCACCTTCGGGAGCGGCCACACCTCTGGACGCTTAACACCAGTTAGGCACCTCCACACAGAAGGCAGCAGCATGGAGCCAGGGCCAAGGCCATCCAAGGGTCAGGATTCTGCGTCCCTACCCAAGGAGGGCCCAGCCAAAAGGCACTGGAGCTCAGAACACAGGGAACTCTGCCACAGACAGGGTGGGGATGGCAGCCCTGGAGAACCAGCTCCACAGGCTGCTCTGGGTTCTAGTTTCCCCCTTACCCACCCACCCCCACCCCCACGAGCTCAGTCTATGTTTATATACTCAACAAACACAACAAAATAATGCAACATGATCCTAAGTGTTTACTGTGAAACTTCTTAAAGAAAAGTCAAGCTTCCAGGAATATCCATCCCTCAGCCAGCCAATAATTCAGGTCTGGCTAAGTTTCATTCCTACATACCCAGATTTTTTTTTTTTTCTCATTTTTTCTCTCTCTCATCCTAATTCCCTTTCTCTGGTCTTAAGTTTTCCCATACTCAGTTTTCCATTCCAGGAGAACGAAGGGCCCCACACACCATAGGCTTAATCAGTACTATTGTAGAAAAATCAATCCAGGCTCAGAATATAAAAACAAGACTTTGCTATTTATATGAATTGCCCTGCAGGAAGTAAGAAGCAATGAAAGATAGGACGGTGCTCCAGTTCCCTAACACTTCTACATGACAGGCTTTGGTTGATACTGAGCACAGATTTGCTTTGTGATCAGTATAGGAGTGGGGGGTGACATGACATTCAGTTAAGAAAAATGAGATCTCACGACATTCAATAGGAAAAGAAAGGCCAGGACACGTACAAAAGGACATTGCAGATTCTTAAAGGGGTCTCAATATCTGTCTAGGAGGATAAAATATTAAAGATCCCTGTTAGTTGAGAATTTTATCCTTTTGAAAATAAGACAAGAGTTTGTAGCTTGTAAATCCTATTTCTCTCTTCAATATGGAATAGGCTGTGAGTCTCATTTCTAAAGGGCAGCTTGTTCCTTTACCTCTCCCTAGAGGAGAAGATGTCAATGTGCACTACATTTGGAGCTGTTTTGTTCATGGTCTCAAGCTCCCCCCACTTTCCAGCCACAGGGGACTTTTAATGTTTTAATGTGGTCAGAGAGTCGTTTCAAACTGTCATGACTGAACTAAGGTCCTATTAAAAAAACTTTTTCTATATATTTAATCTGGCTCTTTAAATTAAAATTGCTAAGGAATTGCTTCTCTAAGAAGTCATTTTTTGCCATTTAGTAATGAAACATAATGGCACGAATCATGTTAATTTATAACAATGAAACAATAAAATATTGATGAAATAAAAAGCCCCAGACTTCAGACATGAAAACAGGCATTTAAATCAATTCTCCACACAGCACCGAAGCAATCTTTCTAAAACACTAACCAGTTTGTAGTTCTTGCTTAAAACCCTTCACTAGCTTCCTGTCATTTGTAAAATAAAGTCCAAACTCATTAGTATGATAAAATATTTCCTTCTGTAGTTAGTTGATTCTTGCTTTTTGCTTATATCCCACCATGCAGATGCCATCTCTTGTTTCATACTACGGCAATACTAAGCTGCTCACGGTTCTCCAAATATACCAAACTATTTTATGCCTCCTTGCTTGCATGTTTATCATTCTAATGGGATTCCCTTCTGCAATGTCCACCCAGTAAAATCCCATTCATCCTTCACAATCCAGCCCAGATTTTACCTACTCCAAGAAATCCTTGTATTAGTGCTTCCCTGAATGTATCCATCACTCTTTCCTCTCTCTGCCAGTTTGGCATTTCATCCATATTTCTATATTTCTGTTGTTTTATTTAACCACAATGTCTTGTATATTCTTTGGGAACAAACTAATTTTTGTGTCACAGTACATAGGAACACTATTGATACAAGCACTCCATAAAAATTTCAAATTGGACGACAGTTTAGATTATTTGATAAAAATAATCAAATTCATAGACTCTCCAAAATGGAAGCAAACACTAGTACTTCAGTGTTATATAGCTCAGCCTTGATCCTCGCAGTAATCTTGCGAAGTGAGCAAAATAAATAGTTTTGCATCATCAACATGGAACAGCTAGTATGTGGAAATGCTAGAATCAGAATCTAAGACTTTTGACTCCTACATTGCCCAATGCTCTGCATACTACCTACTTTGACAGCAAAAAATTCATTCTCAGAGACTGGTCATTCTGCTCAGGTAGCCTGATGAAAGGGATTCCCCTGGGATGAATCTCTAACTATACTGAGGAAATGAAGACAGAAAAGAGTATATACCATATGATACCATTTACATAAAATTCTAGAACAATGGGTCTCAGTCACAGTGAGTTTTGCCCCCTACGGGACATTTGGCAGTGTCTGGTGATATGTCTGTCTGTTGCCATGGGGGTAAGGGTGCTACACACAGTTGGTGGATGGAGACAAGGGATGCTGATAAACTCAATGCAATGCACATGACAGTCTTCTACAACAAAGAATTATCTGCTCCCAAATATCCATAGCACTGAGGCTGAGGTCGAGGTCATCTGCTACAGAAAATGCAAACTAGTCTATAATGACAGAAAGGAAATTAGTAGTTGCTTAGGGATGGGGGGGAGGTGGGAGCAAGCAAGAATCGGAGGAAGAGATTACAAAAGACTACCAGGGGTGATGAATATATTCACTGTCTTGATTTTATTTTTTTTAAGATTTTATTTATTTATTCATGAGAGTCAGAGAGAGAAAGAGAGAGAGAGTCAGAGACACAGGCAGAAGGAGAAGCAGGCTCCATGCAGGGAGCCTGATGTGGGACCCCATCCCAGGTCTACAGGATCAGGCCCTGGACTGAAGGTGACGCTAAACCGCCGAGCCACCCGGGCTGCCCACTATCTTGATTTTAGTGATCATTTCATGTGCATAAACACAGGTTAGCAATAATGAGTTTGTACACTTAAACACTACTTATCTATTCTGCCTCAATAAAGCTGTTCTTTAAAAAAGTTAAAAAGTTAAGTAATAGAACAACAATAAGAAAAAGTCTTCTACTACATTGTACAGGTGCTGGTCTGTGTAACCAATCAAATACAGAAATTATGGAATGTCACTTTCAAGATTAATTATAAAAGGCATTCTGGCTTATATCATAGCCTCTCTCTCTCTCACTCTCTGTCTTTGATATGCACCCTGGAGTAAGCCAGCTGCCACATCATGTCCAGCATCACAGAGCACCCCATGTGGTAAGAAACTGAGGCTGATCCCCAAGAGCCAGCAAGAAACTGAGGCCTGACTACAGCCATGTGAGTGAGGATCCACCTGCCCCAGTCAAGCCTTCACATGATAACTACAACCTCATGAGAGATCCTGAGCCTGAACCACTCAGCTAAACTATTTCCTGAATTCCTGAGCCTCAGAAACTGAGTGAGATAACAATAAATGTTTGTTGTTTCAAGCTGATAAGTTGTGGAATAATCTTTTACACAGTAATAGGTAACTACTATACCAACCTTCTCCTCCAAGATGGGAGTTAGACATAAACTGACATTCAGTATGTATGTCTTAGGATGCCCACACCCTAACATAACAGTACCTTTAGAATGCCATCCCAGAGCCTACAAATGATCCAATATGTTCTTTGGACAATGGAAAGAAAGGAAAAGGATGTAGAGTGGTCAAGGGAGCAGATGTAATCTGATCTGGTCTCTCTGGGTCTATGTAAAGGAGCTGGAAAAAAGAAGGACATCTCTCTAATCCAAAACAATTACCTGAAGCTGCTTGGGAAGCACAACACGGAGATCTTAACAGAGGTCTTTCTAACCTGCCTGTTCCAGCAAACAGAGTAAGGGCTAGAATGTGATTCACAAATTAAGTAGAGACTTTGCAGCCAAACAATTCACTTAAAATCCGCACTATTAAACCCACAGCTTTGGAGAGGAAAAAAGGCATTGTCTCCAGAAAACACTAATTAAAACATCACATGGCAGAAAAGCAAAAGCCCTCTTCCATTAATATTATAGTAGAAGAGGGGTTGATTAATAGTGGTTTTTTTTTCCCAAAAAGTAGAAAGAGGGGAAAATAAAATAAAATAGGGACCAAGGTTGTTTCAACTGGAGTGCTATCAAGGGCTGTTGATTAAAAAATAAACAATTACAATAACAAAACCACAAAAGCGATTCACACCCTTAGCTGCATAGAGGAATTACACAGAGGGCTTTAAAAAAACACTGATGCGCAGAACACACTCTAGATCTATTACTTCAGTATCTTTGAGGATGAGAAGCACTCAGCCATGTTATTTTTAAAAGCTCCCTGGATGATCCCAATATGTAGCCACGTTTAAGAACCACTGAGCTGTAGGATGTGAGACATCCAAGAACACTGAAAGGGTGAGAAGAGAAAGAAAAGCAGACCACTGAGTTCAATGCATTGGGCCCACCCCTTTCAAAGGCTAGCCTCCATGCTCTAGCTGCCACTACTTACTTGACAGCATAAACTCATCAAGCTATCTCAGTATCGTATTCCTCATTTTTCACAGCACCCAGCATGCTGTTAACATTCCATAAATGTTAAATAATAACAATGGTTTGCTGTCAGATCTCTCTTTATAGTTGTCATTACTGCAGAGCTGGATGTCAGGCGAGAGGTTTTGTTCAGCACGTTCCAATTATTTGGACATCACAGCACTGGTCAAATCATAGTCTAGCACGGACCCCGGTCAGTGAAGGTTACACGTGGAATGTCAACAGAAGCAGGTCCTGGAATGTCACCTTATTTTTCCTACAGCCACGTGGCTCCATTGGCATTCCAGAAAAATCTGGGTCTCTCTCATCCCTCATTTTGTAGCCATGCTATATTTCTCCCCATAGGTAAGATGTGTTGTGACCTGGACCCAAAATCCAGCAGACTGTCTCCCAGAGAACTGGCCCTATGGGTCGGTCTTCTCTCTCTTCACAAAACATTTCCACAATCACCTGCTTTCAACATTCTGGGTAGTTGTTATAAAGAAACACTGAAGTATATTAAATCTGGGGAACCCTCCAGGTGTTGATAAGGAAAAAAACAATTAAGGATCAAAGCCTTAAGAAAATTACATTTTCAATGTCATAGTAAATGACCTTTAATTGTGAGTCGTTAAGAATTATTCCACATCCAGGCTCTCATGTGTCTATCTAGTATCTTTACATTACAAAATCCAAACTTCTGCTTTGTTTTAATAATGTCTTAAGCTTCCACTGGGAATTTCTTCAATACACAAAGTTGTTAATTGGTGAACAAGAAAAGTATTTGAAGGACTTCATGACCTACAATTATTCTTTGGGAGAGTCAGATTTTCGTTTTAAAATATGAAAGAATATTTGTGCTTCCTCTTCTTAGGGAAAACCTGTAGCCATAATTCTATCAGCATGTGGCTATCATATGTTTTAGAATTATGAACAGGAGTTTCCTCTGTCAGAGGTAGCATTCTAAGACAACTTTTTTTTTTTAATATTTTTTTATTTTTTTTTTATTTTTTATTTATTTATGATAGTCACAGAGAGAGAGAGAGAGGCGCAGAGACACAGGCAGAGGGAGAAGCAGGCTCCATGCACCGGGAGCCTGATGTGGGATTCGATCCCGGGTCTCCAGGATCGCGCCCTGGGCCAAAGGCAGGCGCCAAACCGCTGCGCCACCCAGGGATCCCTCATTCTAAGACAACTTAATGAGAAAGTAAAGCAAGACAAATGCAATTCTCTTCTGAATGCAAATACCTAATTCAATGAATTACACAGTAGACGAAAAATGAGGAAAATGAAAACAAGATTCTGGATCTTCATTTATATGAGGAATTTTATTTATTTGTTTGCCTGCATGCATGCGCGTGCACACACACACACACACACACACAGGCTCAAAGGTTGAAGCTTTCTTTTTTTTTTCCTAATTGAGAGACCAAAGAAGTTCAAGAATCTAATTTATTTTCTTAGTAAAAAGTACTTTTACCATAATAATGCCATACATTATTATACAGAGCCCACTGAGAAGAGGTAAGGGTGTATTACAAAGCAGTGTTAATGTTTGGGGGTAATTAGTGTGTATGAAGTTTTTTTTTTATTATAATTCTTTGAACCCAGGAGATGCAATTATTATATAGCAATAAAGGACAATTGCATTGAAGGCTTACTTGTTCATTACCTGGGTTTCGGGTACATTTTTATTGCTGCTTTGTGCAATTATATGATGGAACCGTGGCACATGAAAGCACAATGACATATATCCAAGGCTCTTGATTATAGCACTGTTTATAACTGTAAATAACTGGGAAAAAACTAAATATACATCAATAGGAAATATTTTAAATAAATGATGCTATATCTTTTCAGTAAAATGATGCTATATCTTTTCAGAAAAAATACTTTTCAGTAAGCAGCTGTTAAAACAATGTGATGATTTATGAAATTCTCTTTAATTAATTAATTTTAATTCTCTTTAAATTCTCTTTATACTTACATGAAAGTAAAAGGTGTGGTTTAGTATACATAATATGCAATCATTTGTGGGACTAAAGGAGGATTAGACATGTATATTTAACTCATATATGCATAGGCGAATAAGAAAAAATAATAATTATTATGGAGAAGAGGATTGAAAGAATAGGAATTAAGGGCAGAAAGAAATTTTTTACATTTTTGTTCTGTGCTGTATGTTATGTGTACTTTATTATTTTTAAAGATATTTATTTATTTTTATTTATTTTATTTATTTATTTGGGACAGAGAGAGAGAGAGAGCACAAGTGGGGAGAAGGGTCAGAGGGAGAGGGAGAAGCAGACTCTTTGCTGAGCAAGGAGCCCAATGTAGGGCCCCCCATCTCAGGACCCAGAGATCATGACCTGAGCCAAAGGCAGAGGCTTAACCAACTGAGCCTCCCAGGCACCACTGTGCTTTTCCTTAAAAGACTTTAACATACATAATGTGACATATATGTGCACACTCACTATTTTAACTTATTCCTGTACCCGGGATGGGGAGGGGTTAGT
Source organism: Vulpes lagopus (assembly GCF_018345385.1). Classification (NCBI taxonomy): domain Eukaryota; kingdom Metazoa; phylum Chordata; class Mammalia; order Carnivora; family Canidae; genus Vulpes; species Vulpes lagopus. The sequence continues at coordinate 21,995,481 of NC_054845.1, forward strand.
TAATATTTGAAGTTCCTTAGCATTTAAATAATTATTAATAATAGTTTTTAAAAGTGTTAATCAAAAAAATATATTTAAAAAAAAAACAGTGCTAATCAAAAGCTCACAGTCCATAAATAGGCTAATACAGTCACATCATTAGCCTTTTTTTTGATCAATAACAAAGGTCATATTAGTTTAAAAATAGATTATATTGATTTATTCATGTATTTAACAAATATTTACTGAGCAATTCTGTGAATACTAGTATTTGCAGCACTTTCTCTATATCAGTGAACAAAAACAAATATCTGTATTCTTCTAGTGATCTAATACATTTTTTAAAGATTGTTTTCATTAATAAGATTAGTGGTTTTGACTTCTTTTTTCCAGCTATGATAGGTTAAATAGTCTGACTTTCCCCACAACACAATGAAGTAATTGTCGGCAGACACTGAAAAACAGAGAGGCCAGGAAAAACAGGGAGTCCAGGGAAACAAATAAAATGATTCCTACTTGTTGCCCTGATTTTCTGCCTAGAGACACCTTCCAGAAAGTAGTACAGAAATGGGGACCCCAAACAAACCATTGGTCTTGCTGATCACAGCTATGGAGGAATGAAATTTGCAGGAACTATGTTGAACTAAATTTCCAGTATATGCATACATTTCCATACCTTACTTTTCACCATGTTTAACAATGCATTATTGGAATTTTGTGTTGTTACACAGAGGCCTGCCGCCTTCTTTTTCATGTCTTCGTAGTCTTTCATTTTAACACATGTTCCAAAATACGTAATTTATTCCGTCTTGACAGATATTTAAATAACCAACTGGCTAGTCTCTGTTTGCCTTTCTCACAGATTATGCTCTGTTCTTAACCTGATGTTCTCTGTCCACGGAGGCTGACCCTTAACCACTGGTGGTGCTTAGCCAGTGGATTTGGGTGTGTGGAAAGAAATCATGGTCTTACTTTCCACTCCTTTCCTCTCTGAACTGCATGTTCTGGAAGTGACTGAACTCTTCCATAAAGATCGTTCCCCATGGATGGCTCTTTTCGCCAAGCCTCTGCCTGCTCTGCTAACATTACCTTCCTCTGCCTAAGGGTGATAATGGCTTCATGCTGTTGCTAATCTGCTGCCTCACCATCCCTTGCTGTTCCCCCAAACCAGTCGTGGGCTAAGAAATGTTTGGTGTTTGGCAATTTCTCTGGGTATAAATACTTCCACGACAACTGATTTCAAGATACCAACTTGAAATCGTTATTTATGTATTTATTTGAGAAAGTGGGAGAGAGAGAGCTCATGCACACCAGCAGCTGATGGGCAGTGGGGGCGGCAGGGCAGACGGACAAGCAGACCTCCACTGAGTGCCCGATGTACGGCTTGATCCCAGGACCCCTAAGATCATGGCCTGAGGTGAAGTCAAATACTTAGTACTATGTTGAACAATAGTGGTGGGAGTGGATATCCCTGTCACGTTCCTGACGTTGGAGGAAAAGCTCTCAGTTTTTTCCTATTGAGGATGCTATTAGCTGTGGGTCATATATGGCCTTTATGATGCTGAGGTATGTTCCTTCTATCCCTACTCTGTGGAGGGTTTTTATCAAGAAGGGACACTATATTTTATCAAATGTTTCATCTGCATCTGTTGAAAGGATCATATGGTTCTTATTCCTTTATTATTATTATTAATGTGATGTATCACACTGATTAATTTGCAGATGCTGAACCAATCTTGCAGCCCAGGAATAAATCCCACTTAGTCATGGTGAATAATCCTTTTAATGTACTATTGATCCGATCACCTAGTATCTTTTGAAAATTTTTTTATCCATAGTCATCAGGGATATTGGTCTGTAATTTTCCTTTTTAGTGGGGTTTTTGGTTTGGGGATCAAGGTAATGCTGGCCTCATAAAGTGAGTTTGGAAGTTTTACTTCCATTTCTGTTTTTTTGAAACAGTTTCAGAAAGAATAGGTATTAATTCTTCTTTAAATGTTTGGTTGAATTCCCCTGGGAAGCCATCTCACTCCAGACTCTTATTGTTGAGAGATTTTTGATTTCTGATTCAATTTCTTTCCTAGGTACGAAGTGGTTCAGATTTTCTATTTCTTTCTATTTCAGTTTTGGTAGTTTATATTTCTAGGAACTCATCAATTTTTTTTTCCATATTGCCCAATATGTTGACATATAATTGCTCATAGTATTCTCTTGTCATTGTTTGTATTTCTCTGGTGCTGGTTGTGATCTCTCCCTTTCAGGTATGATTTTATTTATTTGCGTCCGTTCTCTTTTCTTTTTGATAAGTCTGTGTAAGTGTTTATCAATCTTGTTAATTTTTCAAAGAACAATCTCCTAGTCTCATTGATCTGTTCTACTGTCTTTTTTATTTCTATGTCATTGATTTTTACTCTAATCTTTATTATTTCCCTTTTCCTACTGGCTTTCAGCTTCATTTGCTGTTCTTTTTCTAGCGTCTTTAGGTGAAAGGTTAGGTTGTGTGTTTGAGAATTTTCTTGCTTCTTGAGAAAGGCCTATATTGCTACATGCTTCCCTCTTAAGACCACCTTGGATGGTTTTTGGACTGTCATGTCATCATCTTCATTTACTTCCACGTATTTTTTTAATCCCTCTTTAATTTCCTGGTTGGCCCATTAATTCTTTAGTCGAATGTTCTTTAACTTCCATGTATTTGTGGTCCTTCCAGATTTTTCTTGAGATTGACTTCAAGTTTCATAGGCTGAAAATATGCATGGTATGACCTCAATCTTTTTTACCACTTGAGGCCACATTTGTGACCCAGTATGTGATCTATTCTGGAGAATGTTCCATGTGCACTTGAAAAGAACATATATTCTTCTGCTTTAGGATGAAATACTCTGAATATATCTATTAAGTCCACCTAGTCCAGTGTGTTATTTAAAGCCCTTGTTTCCTTGTTGATCTTCTGCTTAGATGATCTGTCCATTGCTGTGAGTGGGGTTTTAAAGTCCCGTACTATTATTATCAATGAGTTTCTTTAAGTTTGTTATTAATTGATTTATATCTTTGGCTGTTCCCAAGTTAGGGGTATAAATATTTACAATTGTTAGATCTTCTTGTTGGATAGACTCTTTTATTATGATATAGTGTCCTTCTTCATCTCTTATTACAGTCTCTGGTTTAAAATCTAGTTTGTCTGATATAAGTATGGCTACCCCAGCTTTCTATTGATATCCATTAGCATGATAAGTTGCTCCAAAAACTATAAGATACCTAGGAATAAACCTAACCAAAGTGGTAAAAGATCTGTACCCTGAAAACTCTAGAGCACTTATAAAAGAAATTGAGGAAGACACCAAGAAATGGAAAAACATTCCATGTTCATGGCTCAGAAGAACAAATACTGTCAAAATGTCTATACTGCCCAAAGCAATCTACACATTCAGTGCAATCTCTATCAAAATAATACCAGCATTTTTCAGAGAGCTGGAACAAATAATTCTGAAATGTATACAGAACCAGAAAAAACGGGATCCCTGGGTGGCGCAGCGGTTTGGCGCCTGCCTTTGGCCCAGGGCGCGATCCTGGAGACCCGGGATCGAATCCCACATCGGGCTCCCGGTGCATGGAGCCTGCTTCTCCCTCTGCCTGTGTCTCTGCCTCTCTCTCTCTCTCTCTATGTGACTATTATAAATAAATAAAAATTTAAAAAAAAAAAAAAAAAAGAACCAGAAAAAACTCCAAATAGCCAAAGGAATGTTGAAAAAAAGAAACCACCAAAGCTGGAGGCATCACAATTCTGGACTTCAAACTGTATTACAAAGCTGTAAGCATCAAGACAGCATAGTACTGGCATAAAAACAGACACATAGATCCATGAAACAGAATCGAGAACCCAGAAATAGACCCTCAACTATGTGGTAAATTCATCTTTGACAAAGCAAGAAAGAATATCCAATTGAAAAGAAGAGTGTCTTCAACAAATGGTGTTGGGAAAACTGGACAGCAACATGCAGAAGAATGAAACTAGGCCACATTTTTACACCATACACAAAAATCAATTCAAAGTGAATGAAAGACCTAAATATGATACAGGAATCCATCAGAATCCTAGAGCAGAACTCAGGAGATAACAGACACTGGCAAGGATGCAGAGAAAGGGGAACCCTCCTATACTGTTGGTGGGAATGCAAGTTGGTGTGTCCACTCTGGAAAATAATATGGAGGTTCCTCAAAAAGTTAAAAATAGAACTACTCTTCAACTCAACAATTGCACTTATTAGGTATTTATCCAAAGGACACAAAAATAGTGATTCAAAGGGGCACACACACCCCAATGTTTATCCAGCAAGGTACACAATAGCCAAAATATGGAAAGAGCTCAGATGTCCATCGACAGATGAATCAATAAAGAAGTTGCCATTTGCAATGACATGGATGGAACTAGAGGCTATTATGCTGAGCAAAATAAGTCAGAGAAACACAAATACCAAATGATTTCACTCATGTGGAATTTACCAAGCAAACTGATGGACATAGGGGAAGGGAAGGAAAAACAAAATAAAAAGATAAAAACAGAGAAGGAGGCAAACTATAAGAAACTCTTAACTATAGGCAACAAACTCAGAGTTGCTGGAGGGGAAGTTGGGGGTAAGAGTGGAATAATTGGGTGATGGGCATTACTGGAGGGCATTTGACCTAATTAGCACTCGCTGTTAAATGCAACTGATGAATCACTAAATTCTACCCCTGAAACTAATAATACACAATATGCTAACTAACTTGAATTTGAATAAAATTAATAATAATAATAATGTTAAGCTAGTCTTAAGGTAAGGACTACACAAAACTCACTTCAACAAAGATTAAGAATAAGCCTCAAAAGTATCACACTATCTCATCTGCCTGACAAAATTTAACATTCTTTCTAAAAAAGACAACAAAATCTTGATTCTCAATAATGTAATATTACATTATCTGGCATCCCATTGATAATTACTAGACATGTAAAAAAAAAAAGCAGAAAAATGTAATCCATAATGAGCAAAAACAAAAATCAATCAAATGAAAAAGTCACAAAATGTCAGAGACAAGAAAATTAGTATACAAAAACTTTAAAACATTTATTATAAATGTATTCTAATATTTAAAGAAAAATATAAACAAAATGAAGAAATGGAACCTATAATAAAGAGGGACTTCTAAAAGTAAAAAGTAGAGTACCTGAAATTAAAACATACAGCATTTACTTAATATCAAATTAAACACTACACTGACTTGAAGATACAGCAAAAGAAACCACCAAACTAAATCACAAAAAAAGAAAAAAAATGAATAAAATTAGCCAACAGTTATTTATGAAACCAAGTTATTTACGGTTCCAAGAGTTCTAATATATGTGAAATTAAAGGACTAAAATCCAGTAAGAGATTGAAGAGGATAAAAGTTTTAATGGATACAATTTTTCAAATTTGTTGAAAACTGTAAACTTACAGAGATCTAATTAGTTCAACAAGCTCCAAGCAGAAGCACCTGGGTGGCTCAGTGTGTGAGTCTGCCTTCGGCTCAGTCTCACTCTTGTGATCCCGGGGTCCTGGGATCGAGTCCCACATCGGGGTCCCCACAGGGAGCCTGCTTCTCCCTCAGCCTGTGTCTCTGCCTCTCTCTCTCTGTCTCTCATGAATAAATAAAGTCTTAAAAAAAAAAAAAACAAGGAGGCACATCATAATCAAAATGCTGAAAGCTGGTGATGAAAAGACAATCTTAAAAGCAGTCAAAGACACATTACTTAAAAGAAAGGGAAAGGGAAATACACTGACTGATCATCAGAAATAACTGAAGCCAAAAAGACAATAGGATAGCACCTTGAAAATGAAGAGGGGGGAAAAAAAAAGAAAATGAAGGGGAAAAAACTACCAATCTCAAATTCTATACTCAGTGAAATTATAATTTAAAGATAAAGGGAAAATAAAGGCTTTTATTAGACAACCAAACAGCAAGAGAGAGAGAGGAATGTCACTATTAAAAGAAATTCTTCAGATGGAAATAAAAGGACACCTCATAGTAACTCAAATCTATGTAATAGAATGAAGAGAGCTGGACATGGCTAGTATGTAAATAATATATGACTTGTATTTTCTAACTTTTTAAACTTTATTCAAAATAATAATATATTGTGGGGTTTATAATATATGAAGAAATGTGATAACAATGATAGCAAGAGGAACAGGAGGGACAAGTAGAAATACACTGTGAAATGTTCTTACATATGAAGCAAAGTATTAAGGCAGAGCTGCTAAGACAAAATAATGACATTATCAAGCTACAATAGCCAATAAGAAATTCAAAAAGAGGTAACTCCAAAAAGCTAACTATGGTGATAAAATGAAATAACTACTCTATAACTTATGTATTTAGATGACCTATGGATGTGCATGATATATGAAGAAATGTCCAAAGAGTCAGGCAGGATAGGACATTATTTGTCTGAATTTTGTGTTGTTTGTGGTATCTGTGAGCTCCACAAAAAGGTGTGATTTCTGTGTGTGTGTGTGTGATTTCTCCTCTCTCTCTAAATACCCACTGTTATCCCTAGTTTTGTACTTGGAATTCGGTGTTATTTTTTTCCTAAAGAGAGCTCTCAGAATTATTTAAGCTTTAGTCCACACAAGACCTGTAGGTAAAGTACTCAGAGGGCCTGTGAGAACAAAGAGCTGGCTCGCCCTCCAGCTTCCAGAACAGGCTGTCTGACTGTTTTTGTGCCTGCCTTGCTAATAAAAGTTTTTATATGTGACTAGAATGGGGTCTAAAACTGGTTTCCAATGTAATCTACTACCCAGCATGGAGGTTGTTAGGGAGGAGACCAATGCAGAGTAGCCCTACAATTTATCATTCAAGTGAGATGTGCTCAACCACTGACTGAATGGGGCACCATGACAACAGGAACAAATAGAGTCTGGTCCAAGCAAACTGAACTGGCCTCCCTTTGCCTCCTTTAACTACCGGATGCTACAGAAAGCCTCCAAAAGAGAACTTGTAACAGACCAAATGGCTTCGTTTGGTTTGTAAGTTAGGATATATATGTGTATGTATATATAGATGCATGAATTTATATGTGTACATGTATACCTATATGCACATGCCTGTATATCTGTGCACATACACTTACATATGCATGATGTACGCATGTGTATCTGCAAGTGTAGATGTGTGTGCATGTTTGTATAGATGCACATGTATTACAAATTCAAACTGTTTTTTTGTTTATGTGTATATATATATACAAATATATGTGTATATACATGTATGTGTGTGCGTGTACGTATATATAGATGTACACCTATTTTAATTTTTCAAAAATAAAAGCCAAATTGGCTGATTTTTTAAGATAATTTGACCTCTTTGGGGACAAGATTTAAGATGTTTTTAGTGTCACTTTGTACTCAAAAGACGCAGATACCCAAAACCAAAATTAGGGACTTTTTAAAGGAAGAATAATTCTATTACTTGCATTATTTGTCTTCTTAGGAAAGCCAATTCTCCATTATTAGCACAGTAGGAAAACTGCAGGTGTCAATGCTTTCTCAGAACTCCATCAAGGCAGAGGTGAGAGTGGGAGATAAAGGAGATATTTAAAGGGCTCTAAATGTAAGAGCTACATTAGGTGTTGATGCGTGTCTGTTTTCTCTGTATCCCGTCCCCAAGCCTCCCTCTTTTTATTCAACTATCCCCCAAAGAATATGCTTCAGGAGCAGCATCTCAGGAAGGAAATATGGCTAGAGTTCTCATAATCCTGTATCTGATATGATTTCCTTAGACTCTAGAATTTGAAGCCAGACATTGCCATAAAAAAATCATCAGAATCTTGGCATATGGTTTTTAAGTTTTTGAAAATCTCAAATATCACCGGCTGATTCTCTGGGTCAATATCCTATTTGGAAAGTAATCTATCATCTCACATTTCCCAAAACAGTCACAAATGGGCTTCATAAGAAGAGGTTCTCGACACACACGTCAGTCAATGCAGGTTTCCAAATGCAAGGTGACAGCAGAGTCATTAGGAGAAAATATACACTTGGTATGACTTCACATTTGAGGGGCTTTTCAGTTTCTCATTTGACAGTATGTTAAAGGCAGTGAAAAGTTAAGGTGTGCAACAGAGAAAACAAAACTGTTCAATCCTTACTGTCCATGACTAGATCAACATTTAGATTAAGAATAGATTTTTGGGGTTTTTCTTAGACTCTTTTGAGGACACCAGGCAGTTCAGTGACTGGAACATGGACTCTTCATCTCGGGGTTATAAGTTTGAGCCCCACGTTGAGTGTGGAGATTACTTAAAAATAAAATCTTTAGGGGTGCCTGGGTGGCTCAGTTAAACGACGAACTCAATTTCAAATCAGGTCATGATCTCAGGGTGGTGGGATTGAGCCCCACATCAGGCTCTGCACTCAGCAGAGTGCTTGTCCCTCTCCCTGACCTTGCCTTCTCTCTCTCTCTCTTAAATAGATAAAATCTTTTTTAAAAAATAAAAATTAATTTTTTAAAAAAAATTAGACTCTTCTGCCTATGACTGTCATGAAAAACAAATTCAAGACCAGTTTTTTGTGTGTTTTACAAAATTTCACAAATGACATTAGATTTATTTTTTTTAATTAATTTTTATTGGTGTTCAATTTACCAACATACTGAAAAACACCCAGTGCTCATCCCGTCAAGTGTCCGCCTCAGTGCCCGTCACCCATTCCCCTCCACTCCCCGCCCTCCTCCCCATCTACCACCCCTAGTTCGTTTCCCAGAGTTAGGAGTCTTTATGTTCTGTCTCCCTTCCTGATATTTCCCAACATTTCTTTTCTCTTCCTTTATATTCCCTTTCACTATTTTTTATATTCCCCAAATGAATGAGAACATACACTGTTTGTCCTTCTCCGATTGACTTACTTCACTCAGCATAATACCCTCCAGTTCCATCTACGTTGAAGCAAATGGTGGGTATTTGTCGTTTCTAATTGCTGAGTAATATTCCATTGTATACATAAACCACATCTTCTTTATCCATTTATCTTTTGATGGACACCGAGGCTCCTTCCACAGTCTGGCTATTGTGGACATTGCTGCTAGAAACATCGGGGTGCAGGTGTCCCGGCGTTTCATTGCATCTGAATCTTTGGGGTAAATCCCCAACAGTGCAATTGCTGGGTTGTAGGGCAGGTCTATTTTTAACTCTTTGAGGAACCTCCACACAGTTTTCCAGAGTGGCTGCACCAGTTGACATTCCCACCAACAGTGTAAGAGCAATGGAACAGAATAGAGAACCCAGAAGTGGAACCTGAAATGTATGGTCAACTAATATTCGATAAAGGAGGAAAGACTATCCATTGGAAGAAAGACAGTCTCCTCAATAAATGGTGCTGGGAAAATTGGACATCCACATGCAGAAGAATGAAATTGGACCACTCTCTTTCACCAGACACAAAGATAAACTCAAAATGGATGAGAGATCTAAATGTGAGACAAGAGTCCATCAAAATCATAGAAGAGAACACAGGCAACACCCTTTTTGAACTTGGCCACAGTAACTTCTTGCAAGATACATCCACAAAGAAAAACAAAAGCAAAAATGAACTATTGGGACTTCATCAAGATAAGAAGCTTTTGCACAGCAAAGGATACAGTCAACAAAACTCAAAGACAACCTACAGAATGGGAGAAGATATTTGCAAATGACATATCAGATAAAGGGCTAGTTTCCAAAATCTATAAAGAACTTATTAAACTCAACACCAAAGAAACAAACAATCCAATCATGAAATGGGCAAAAGACCACCTCACACCAGTGAGAATGGGGAAAATTAACAAGGCAGGAAACAACAAATGTTGGAGAGGTTGCGGAGAAAAGGGAACCCTCTTACAATGACATTAGATTTAGATTTAAATCCCACTCTTATTAGCTTTTCTTTCTTTTTTTTTTTTTTTTTACTTATACCGTTCTTGAGTTCTCTAATAACATTGTTATTTTTTAATCTAGCTTATTAATTCTGATAGCAATATAGTAATGCACCATGTAGTTGCACCATAGTTTAGGTCCCATTCCCTTAGAGACCATCATCTATCAAGAATCAAATTTTGCCCAATAAGAATGCTGCTATGAGTTTCCACAAACACTTCTTCAAACTCTCTTTAGGGGTTTGGGCCAGAGTTTCTCTGAGATATATACACAGGAATTTGTGAGCTCTAAGGGTACATTCATATTTAATGTCATGATGCACCTTCAAGATGGATATTCCTCAGACGACTATATGTAAGAATTCCTGCCACCATGAGCTCCCTATCCTCATCATGACTTTCTCACTTTTAATGTTTGGCAAAATTAGTGTTGTTCATAAATTTAATTTTCATTTCTCTAATTATTAAAAAAATGAGCATCTCTCTATATACTTCTTAGCCATTTAATTTCCCATTCTCTGAATTACCTGTTCTTTACCTTTGCCCAATTTTCTATTGGGTTTTCTTTTTTTCCTTGTGAATTTATAGATGTGTCCTCTATATTCTAGGTATTAATCTCTTCTTATATTTTTTTTAAGATTTTATTTATTTATTAATGAGAGACACAGAGAGAGAGAGAGCAGCAGAGACACAGGCAGAGGGAGAAGCAGGCTCCATGCAAAGAGCCCGACATGGGACTCCATCCCTGTTCTCCAGGATCATGCCCTGGGCTGAAGGTGGCGCTAAACCACTGAGCCACCGGGGCTGCCCTCTTCTTGTATTTTAGAAACTGCAAATATCTTGTATCAATCTAGCATCATATTTTAACTTGTTTATGGTAAATTTTGTTTAATAAAAAAGTTAATTTGTGGTAAAATTCAAGCACATGAAGTGTTATCTGATGGTTTGTGCTTTGGGAAATTTGATTTTTTTAAACCCTTTCACAACCCGAGGTCATAAAGATATTCTCATATATTGTATTGTATTTATCTTTATAATTTTGGCCTTATAAGTCTAAATCTTTAACTCATCTGAGATCCTATGGTATTAGTGATCCAATTTTATTTTTTTTTCTCTCCATAAAGTTTATCCAAGAACATCTATTAATCATCTATCATATGCCTATTGATTTACATTGCTATAACTATCATATCCCAAATTCCCACTTATGTGTGGGTTTATTTATGGGCTCTTTGTATTCTTTCATTAGTCAATTCTCTTTTTCTGTGCCAGTACCATCTTGTTTTTCTATCTCTGTAATATATCCCAGTGTTTGATAAGAGTTTATGTTTATTCATGGACTTTTATTTTTTTCACCCAAATTTTGGAAAACCATATTCTCAAATTTCATCAAAGAATCCTTTAGGAATTCTAACTGGAATTGCATTGAGTTTAAGATTAATTTGGAGGGAGAAATACATCTTACTGTGTTATATGATCTCGTCCTTGAATATACTATACCTCTTAACCTTATTTATTAGGTTTTCTTTTACTAACCTATAACTTTAAAAAATGTTCTACTTGAAGATCTTGTACATTCTATTAGGATTATTGGACATTTTATAATTTCTGTTGCTATAATATTTTCTTATATGTTCTAATTAGTTTTTATTATATTTTTGCAGGAGAATGCTATTGACTTCTATATGTGAAACTTGTATCTACCAATATTGATTTAGGTAATTTCTCCCTTCCATGAACCCTTTTTTTCTCTTTCTGGCATTAATACCAAAGAGTCATTGACAAAAGTGCATGGGTGGCTCAGTCAGTTGAATGTCCAACTCTGTTTTCAGCTCTGGTCCTGATCTCAGGATCATGATATCAGCTCCAACTCCATGTTGGGCTCCACTCCAACTCCATGTTGGGAGTCCGCTTAAGATTCTCTCTCCCTCAGCCTCTCCCTCACTCATGTTCTTGCTTTCTCTAAAATAAATAAATCTTTTTTTAAAAAAAGAGTTATTGACATTTCTACATCTAGCCTTCATATTTCTTAATTTCTCTTTCATTCTTCCCATTTATTATCCTTTTCTGATGTCTACAGATTCCCTCAATCTGATTTCCCAATTTGTTATTCTTACTTCATCTATATTCATTCTTCACTCTAACTCATCTACTGAGTTACTTCAAAAGCTTAAATGTAAACTGAAGTCCACTGAGTAAATGATGGCACATAATGTAAAAGAATCACCTAGGAGATCTCTGCTCAAATTCCTGATGCACAAAATTGTATTATAATAAAATAACTTCTTTAAGATTTCATAAGTTTGGCACAGTTTGTCACACAGCTGATAACCAGTTCATCATGAGTTGGTGGTAAATAAAGTTGTTACTTTGAGAGACAGATGAGTCAAATCCACTGTAGAATTTGAAAAGAAAATTAAAATAACCTAAAGTTTGTTTAGACTTTAAAAAGAAAACAAAAGTCAGCCCAGACTGATCACCATGCAGATGGATCTCTTCTGGGCTCTAAACTCTCAATAGTGTCATAAGAGTAATGGCATCCTAGAAATGTCAAGCCCCAGGGACCTTACACATCACTAGACTCATCTGTGTGGATCATTTGTGGGGTACTTCTGTTCTTAGTACTATAGCCTATTTATTAACTGAAGTAGCTAGCCTCATTATGAATACATCAAAATGTGCTTGTGTTTGCTCTTTGGATTCTCAGAGTGATTTTTAAAACACCTTTTTGATATGCTAAGAGCCTCTAATGAGGACAGAAGCCATCAATTCAAAAAAGAAACATTAGGCTGCAAAAAGAATAGCTAACTATATTTTTCGCTATTATTTGACAGTCCACATATAGAGGTCAAACAATGGACTGTCATTTGTCAATAGGCCCCACTAAACAAGACAACCTACTACTGACCTTGAAGAAAACAAACATGTATTTGCCTCTGATGTCTGGATTATGTAAACTTCAAAAGCCAGTTGCCCAGGAGAGAGCAGGGATGTAAGGAGAGGTGAGGTAGAGATGCCCAGACCACTGCACTGTGTGGAAGGAGTAGAAAGGTCCTGGAGAAAATTGTTTTTTTTTTTTTCTCTGCTTAACCTCAGTTTCCTCATCCATGAAAGGAAGATAACAATATCCATTGTCAGGGCCAGTGCGAGAATTTAGTGAGAGTTTATATCTAAACCGCCTGAGAAGCACTCAATAAATAGTAACTGCCACTTTTATTATTACCAACATAACAATCAGTAAGAAGAAAGGATGAATCTCAGTCATTCAGAACAGGGCTAAAACCTAGAGACACCACAGAAAGAAAAGCTTTTGTCAAGATGTCATTCCCAAAACAGTGAAGTTTGGGATTATCCAGAAAAACACCAGAAATACCATGACTAAGTTACTTGGAAGTACCAAACCAGAATCTGGGAAGTCAGTTCCCAGATGATTACTCAAATGATGTCAAGAGGATGAAGAGCTTGTAGAGAGTTGACTCATACAGCCTATCCCGCTCTCTGACATTTTGAAAGGACAATTTACCTTGATTAATTCCTACTATAATATTCAAGAGCAGGGAAATCATTTTGGTGAAGGGGTAATAAAAATAAAGTAGGAAAGAGAAATGTTGTCTCCAAGAGATCCTCTTCAAGAGAATATTCACTTTGGAAAGAATACTTTGATAGGGATAGCAGACACTGGTGGTGCTCAGCCTAAATCTTCTTGGATCCTTCTTCCTATTTCTTTGTGCCATTCTGTGCAGCTTCCATGTGTACTTGCCTCTTGTGGCCCACAGGGGTATCTTCTTTTTGCTGGATGGGCCTCAGGCAATGGAAGTCCTTAGCCTGCACATACACAGAATCTCAAGTACATGAGAGTTTATTACCCTTCAGGTTGGCCCTTGGTCAATGATTGATGGTACCAGAACATGGAAGCCCAACCTTCTTACCTCAAGGCACAAACTATGAGGTGCAATTTATACTCCACAAGACCAGGCCAAGTCCAGGACTTCACCTGTGGTTCCACCTTTGCTTGGCTTCTTCCCTTTTGTGTTTTATATTTCTCACTCCTTTCCTAGTTTCCCCTGGGAACACCTTAAATAAATTACTTACACTAAAATTTTTATCTAATGGTTTGCCTCTGGGAACCCAACTCATCAATGAGCCACTTAGGTACAGGCTGCAACCACAAAGGCATGGATCAGCAACAAAAGATAATTGCTACCTGCCTTCTAAAATTGGTAGGTCCCATTAATCAGAAAGCCCTGTGTTTCAGTGGGTTTGAGAATATAAATTTAGTAGTAGTTACTGAGGCAGAGCTGGTGACTCATGTGACAGAATCACTCTTCACCACTACCCCCCCACATATATATGCAAATCATCTCCTCTATGAAATGTCAAGTAATGTCTATGTCATACTCTAAGATGTTCATACACAAATGGATTCTTCTGAAGAATTGGACCAAGTTCTGAGGTCTTCACTGGGATGGGTAAAAAGCAAAAACAGAAATTGTCCTTGTGCACTACACAGGGCCAGGGAACTAGGGCACATTTCACTCTGGTTACACATAGAAAAGACAAGATTTTATGTTGTGATCAACAACATGGAATGGAAAAATAGCAGTAATACTATTAGCCTAACTCTAATCTAGTGGTTCTCTTTCATTAAACCTTTAGAAATCTACTCTTCCCATTTTAACCAAGTTCCACTCTTCTCTGCATTCTCCTCGTTCATCTCGCCAATGCAAGTAATGCAGATATAGTAACATTTCAAAATATTTAAACCATTTGTTCCACATTTCACATTCTGTTATCAAAAGTCCAACATAATCAAAATATTTGCTTCCCTCCTTCTTTCGGTGATCAAATACTGTGCTCCTAACCTGTCACCTCTTCAGCAGCTCTTTTCCTGTCTTTCCATGTCTCCTTCCTTTGAGTGTCCTCCTACCTTCCTATAATTGAAAGCTGATGTCATCTTGAAAGAACATGCACTCTCTATTTTCAGAGGCTCTGTCATCAATGCAGCTGTCTGGCATCCTGTCATTGCCCATCTCTGTCAGTTAATACAGGAACACAAACCTTCGGTGACATTATGCAAATGTGTAACCTTCCCTGGAGACTTTTTGCCTGGATGCCAATTTCTAAGTTGCACTGAAATAACACATTGTCCATTTAGACAGCTGTAATCTACTCTAATGTGTGTCAGAAAAACAAAGAAAAATTATCTTGATCTCATCTGCTAAGGGAATCTATAATTTCTAGAGTGGAGTAGTATCTTAGACCAAAAATCCCACAAGAAAAAATACCTTTGGGATACCATGATCCAATCTATCTAGGAGGAGCCCTCAAAAGAGGTATAATTTAAAATAAAATTACTTGAGCAGGGGCAGCCTGCTGGTTCAGCTGGAAGAGTCTGCAATTCTTGATCTCGGGTCATAAATTCAAGCTCCACATTAGGTGTAGAAATTATTTGAATGAATGAATGAATAAATAAATAAAATAAACTTAAAATTCATTGGAGAAAATTGCCTCTTCTGCTACTCCAATAGGCAATGTGGGATTTCCATGATCCATACCATATCCAAACAGAAGGGAAAACAGAGGAAATCCATTCTTCTCGTTTTAACCAAGTTCTCCTCTTCTCTCTTCTCCTCTCCCGTAGGTTTATCAGGCCAATGCAAGTAATCAAGATACACTAACATTTTGAGATATCAAAGCATATAAACTATTGTCATTCCCTACAATTGCTCCTCATAGCCATGTTAGCCACCAATATCTTTAGTCTTCCCTTTTATCCCTTCTTCCTGGCACTCAAAAAATATTTCTGAACTATTAACTGTTTTCAAACACTTAATAATTCCTGGGAAAAATACAACATTGAATCATAAAGGACCAGTTCTCATTAAGCTTGCATTCTAGTACAAGAACTAAGATATGAAATCAGTGAGAGATCGTACATTGTTTTGACGACCAGAAGTGTTTCAAGAAGGTAGCATTTATAAGCAAAGATAAAGAAGATTATAATAATTTTCTTGTTGCCACTGTAACAAGTTATCACAAACTTAGTTGCTTATACAACACAAATTTACTCTCCTACAGTTCTGGAGGTGAGAAGCCTAACCTAAGTCTTAGGTAGCAAAAAGAAAAGTGTCAGCAGGGCTGGCACCTTCTCAAGGTGCTAGGGGATAATCCAATCTTTGCGTATCCCAGCTTCTAAAGGTTACCTTGGCGGTCCTTAACTCACAACCATTTAACTCCAATCTCTGCTTCTGCCTTCATATAACCTTCTCCCAATCTGATCTCCTGCATCTCTTACAAGGATCCTTGTGATTACATCAAGCCCACCTGGATAATAATAAACAGAATAATCTCTCTCAAGATTGTTAACTAAACTGCAACTATAAGTCCCCCTTTTGCCATGTAAGGTAAGATATTCACAGATTCCAGGGATTAGGATATGGCATGTCCAAAACAGACACTGTTCAGCCAACCCCAAAGGTGTTGTAGGTCATGAAAGTTTTCTAGTTAAAGGCATCATTTGCCTTTAACTAGAAACAGGTGAGGATATCATCATTTGAGGAATGGCAAGGTGAAAGATATCATCATTTGAGGAATGGCAAGGTGAAGGGTTTATGCAATGGAGGGAAGGAATCTCCATGTATGTAGTGGGACAAAATGCTACCAAGGAGACTATAAACTTTATTTAAAGACAACTAGAAGTACTTAAAAGTGTGGAGAAGAATGTTTTTAAAAATTAATATGGCAGCAATGTACCAAATTATTTGGAATAGAAGTCTCAAATATATGCTACAGGAGCCAAGCAGATACCTTAATTATCGAGATGCTGTTAGTATAAAAAGAACATAGTCCTGGGAGAACAAAGGAGGACAAAGCGGACATAGGCTCCATTCTAAAAAAGGCCAGCCCTGGGCAGCCCAGCCAATTGCTACCCCAGAGAATGTAAGCCCATTGGTATCACAGCATTAGATTTTTCAAAAGAAGAAATCAGATTTTTATATATCAGCTCCTAACATTTCAATATTAATAACTTTTCAAAAAATTTTAAACATTGTAAGAAACATGAAAGAAAGCCTACCTGTGAACTCAGCCCACAGATGACCATTTGCAGCCTCTGGATTAGGGGAAGGCAAGACCAGCCAGCTGACCTCCCCTTGTGCTTTCTCCATGGCATCCTGACTACATTTTGTTTCATTTCATTTTGTCTTTTTTTTTTTCACAATTGTTTCTTTTTTTTCACAATTTTATTTATAACAATATGTGTGTCAGTTAGTTGTAAAGGAATTCAGCTTGACTACATTTTTTAATGCATGATTCTGAGTTAAAAAGTATAAAATTCTCTCTATATTTGCTGATAAATATATAAATTATTTTCTGTTGGCAAGTGTATCATTTCCAGTCATCTTACAATATTATTTTCTCCAAGTGCTCATGTTGTATGAAAGTCCACTGTTGTTTTAAGAAGCTTACATGTATTTAGAGGGAAATACTACAAAGTATAACTGCTAAATAATTTTCAAACTCACAGATAAACTTAATACTATGAATACTTAATACCATTTCACAGGTTAAAATGCAATCTATTTAATGACTTCTTTACAAAAATACTACTGTAGCAGGGCCTACTGAATTACATTCTTAGGGAATTTAACCAGTACGAGGTAGATGCTTGCTCAGAAAGTAATGCCTCAAAAAAAAAAAAAAAAAAAAAAGTAATGCTTCAAGTATCTTATATACAGGTGTGCATTTGAGTTTTTTATAATGTAAAAAATTATATTTGTATTTCCAGATATATTATCCTACTGCCCTGGATTAGTGGTTCTCAATATTTTTTTCAGCTTTGACACCTATGATGGGAGATGTTCACATGTCTACATTTCCATGGTTAGGCAGATTGTGCTGCAACAAAGACATAACTGGGACCTGAAGCATTTTTAAACAATCCCAGGGATGTAATGTAGACTTAGGTCTCACAATCTTATTTACACTTTCCTTATTCTCACTTTCTTCCTCCTTATAAATGTACTCATTTGGTAAACTTTTTAAAAAAATAATTAAAATTGCTACTTACACATACTTAAATGATTCACAATCCCTCATGTATTACCAGCATATTAATAACAGTTGCATTCGAAAGACAAGGTTGGGAATTATATGTGATTTCCATCCAGATAATGAATTACAATTCAACACTTTTTGTCCCATATCAGAAAGCAAGTGAGAGATATAGGTTTGGGTCCACTTTAATTTTTAACAGAAAGTAATTCATTTATAAACTTTGGTACTCTTGTTAGTAACAAATGACCTATACTGAGGTTCACCACTCATTTTATCACAGTTATATAAATGTGGCTTGACATCATTTTGAGAACTGCTAGCCTGTTAAATGCAAACTAATGTGTGTTTGCAAAGAAAAAATTCAATTTCATATGTTTGTGCTTTAAGTGGGGGGATAAAAGGAACGTGCCCGGCATAGTAATTCTGGATCATCATAGAACATGCATTTGGAGACCAGGGTCAGTGCATATTCATAATTTTTACTCTTTTCTATCTCCTAAAGTCACTATATTCATTCTACCTTTGGATCAAAGTTTAATGAAAATATGAAATGTTATTATAGAAGAAACTGCATAAGAAAATTCATTCACCATGCAGACCCTATGCAGATTTTAAAAATCTCATTATGGCCTTAATATGCAATTTCTAATGTTCTTCGTGCCTGGTGATACACAATGGTGTGGTGTGGGAGCCCAGGGGTGGCAGGGAAGAAGTGGCTGAAAGGACTTAGCAGTTTTGAGTTGATAGCACAGCTCAATATGAGTCAACAGTGGCAGGAGGCAATCGAAAAATCTCACACATTCTTTATTAGAAATATAATGTTCACAGTGAGTTCTCTTCTCTGACTCTCAGACTATGCCTGGATTAATATGTGTTGTTTGGGACTCACCTTCTTGAGTAGGATATGGACAAACAGAAGGGAATTCAGAGGAGTAAGAGAGGAGGTGAGGCGGCCTGAAATCCTGCTGTAAAAGAACTGCTTGAGGGCATTATTCTAGGTGACATAAGCCTTCCACAAAAAGACAAATATCATATGACTCCATTTAAATGAGGTACTTAGAAGAGTCAAATTCATTGAGTCAGAAAGTAGAAATATTGCCAGGGGCTTGGAGGAAGGGGCAATGGGGAGTTGTTTTCTAGGCTTCAGTTTTGCAAGATGAAGAGTTCTAGAGATTGGTTGCACAATAATCTGATTGTACTTAACACTACTGAACTGTTCACTTAAAAATAGTTAAGACAGTAAATTTTATATTGTGTGTATTTTACCATAACTAAAAAATTCAAAAGAAATCTGCTGAGAGGAGGAAAAGAGAAAGACTTATGAGTCAAAAGATTAAAAAACAAAGAGGGCAAATCTGTTAATTAAGGGTCACTATTTGAAAAATATATAAACTTATTTTTATTACTTTAAGAAAAAGTCAACACCAACCAGTATTAGTTACTGGGCTATAGGTTTTAGCTCAACATAAATACAAATGATTCAACAGTCAGAATTTAAGACATAAATATAAAATGAACGATCAATATTTGTGGTCCATGATATTAGTTACCCTGAAATAATTCATGCTTCAAGAACCAGTCAGTAGCACAAAACCAGTTGGTAATAGTGATGTAGTATGAAAGAAAGAGCATTAGGGGAAAAGAGCCAGAAAATCTACATGTAAGTCTACTTTTGTCATTTATTACCTATGTTACTGTCTTAACATACTGTACCTTACTGTACCTTGTAATATACCCTAATGTCCTTATTTCTAAATCAAAGACCTGGAAAGGATTTCCAGGTTAAATAACATTTAACTCCACTCCACCAGATTTCTATTCAAATAATCAATTGGGGAAAAAATTGTGTGGCAATGTCAGAAACTAGAAAATTGGGGCAGAGATAGAACACATTGGTCAGAGCAAAGGAAGATACCAAGATGCTATCCACAACTCTACTGGTGAGAGGGCATCTCAGGAGAAAGGCTCTTGGAGCATCACATTATCAAAATATCACATAGTCAAACCTGAATTCATGGCTCAGTCTGAGAAGAGATAGAAAACATCATTTGGAATCACTAGAGAGCAACGATAGATTAGATGTCCAAGATTGGAGTTTGACAGAGAATCTGCTTTGTCTCCTCACTTCACTGAACCCCACTCCAAAGACAGTGAAGGATAAAAGACCTCTAAGATGAAATGCAGGTCTTCAGCAGATGAGCTATTTCAACATATTTGTAGAAGAGAAAAACAGATGGAGGAATGTTGACAAATGAGACAAAATTGTGGAAGCTGTAGCCTAGAGTTTAAACAAAATGGATTCAATGCCACAGAGAACTAATCAAATCTCTAGACTTAAGACAAAGAACAAGTAAAACAAAGGACAGAAGGGAAAGGGAGGTGGGGCAGAAAATAGGGCAACTGACTGTATAAGTCTGCGTATATACCGAAAAGCTGAGTCTTTTCTCACCCTACTGTCGTATCCCCATACTTGCATTGGTGATCTTGGATAGCTAATAACTAAGGATAGCTAGTGAGTGTGTTCATGTCCTTGAGTGTAACTCTCCTGATTCTGACATTGTGATTGCTCCTTCAATCTAGTATTTTCACTATATATATTTTTTTCACTCTGGAAAAAAAAATTAAAAGCAAAAAAAAAAAAAATTAAAAGCCTGGTGTTACTAACCTTGACTGTACACGTAGAGCTTTCACCCATTAGTCCTTCTTTCTAGACTTTGACTGAATATCCAAGGTCAACATCCAGAAGCTGAGAAAAATCTGTAATATTAAAGATAAAAACCAAGATAAATGATCCCAGATAAAAGGGAAGTTATTTTTGTATCTTCAAAGATATTCAAGGGGATATTGCATGCAGAGAATAAGAACAAAATTGGAATGATGATTTTTAAGAATCTTAGCATTTTAGTAATAGAATGGCAAAGACATTTTCTTCACTACAATTTTAAAGTCAGGAATATTCTCTAGGGTTCCAAATTTATATGTATTTTTTCCTCATCATTGTTTTAAATATCCTACAGCTTCCAGGAAATATTTCTAGGTCTAGATAACCCATAGCCATGCTAATTCTAAACAAATCTAATGTACCACTTGAGAAGACAAAAAGGGGGGAAAAGAACATAAACTGGTAATGTTTAGAAAACAAGAGCACTCAAAAATTAATGTTTTTGAAATAAACTTTTCAATAGATAAATTGGAAATAAGGCAGGGAAATCTCCAGAAGGCAGACTAATAGACAAAGGTATGAAATTTTTCAGAAGGAAGGAAGGAAAGGAAGGAAGGAAGGAAGGAAGGAAGGAAGGAAGGAAGGAAGGAAGGAAGGAAGGAAGGAAAGGAAGGAAGGAAAGGAAGGAAGGAAGGAAGGAAGGAAGGAAGGAAGGAAGGAAGGAAGGAAGGAAGGACCCAGATGTTCAAAGAAATCATTTGGACTGATAGGCATATCAAGAAGTGGGAGGAAAAAATATATAGAAAATGTATATATTCTGGCTGCTATTTTAAAAATACTTGCCTATGCAACCTTATACTCAAAAATTCTGATTCAGGGTATCAAAGATATTACTCTGGCAACTGTAATTTTACAAGTGCCTCAGATTTTTTTTTTTTTTTATTTTAGTGCAATTGCTGAGGAAAGCTATTGCTGTTTGGAATTATCTTCATTTGGAAGGTTGGGTAGAAGTAAATGTACAGAAGAAAAGGAAACATAACCAGAAGAGCTAATGAGGACTCATACCAAAAGCATTTCCCCCATCTCCCATTCTTTTTTTTTTTTTAATTTTTTTTATTTATTTATGATAGTCACAGAGAGAGAGAGAGAGAGAGAGAGGCAGAGACACAGGCAGAGGGAGAAGCAGGCTCCATGCACCGGGAGCCCGATGTGGGATTCGATCCCGGGTCTCCAGGATCGCGCCCTGGGCCAAAGGCAGGCGCCAAACCGCTGCGCCACCCAGGGATCCCAGCCATCTCCCATTCTTAAAGGATATACAGTTGTAGCCGTGGGGAAACATAAATGCTTATATTTTACCTCAAGGCTGAACAGAAGGTCCAATGCGACTTTATGTTTTGATTTTCTGACAAAGGCCTCTTTGCAAAAGAATAAGACTTGAGAAATTAGAGAAGATGCAGAATTCCAATAGTGAGAAAATCAAAATACTGTGAAGATATTGGCTAGGGAAAAGACCAGAGGAAGTGAGCCCTGCTAGAACTATACAAGGATACATCCTTTCCATTAAAGGTAACCCAAATCTTCTGCAGGACCATTGACTGCCCTGTGCTTGACAAACAAAGAGGAATCAGGCTCTATGAAGTTTACAAAACTCTTTTCAAGACAAAAAAAAAAAAAAATTCTAGCTCCTTCCATTATGGTATACTATCCACTTGGAAGAAATTCATATATATATACACATACACAGATATATATATATATATATATATATATATATATATATATATATATATATACAGAGAGAGAGAGAGAGAGAGAGTTTCTTCAAGAAAAGCTACAAATGTTACTGGTACCATGTAGAAATTCTTTTAAAAATATTAGAAGGTAAAAAAAAAAAAAAAAAAAAAAAAAATATTAGAAGGTGGGGCACCTGGGTGGCTCAGTGGTTGAGCAGCTGCCTTTGGCTCAGGTGTGATCCTGGGGTCCTGGGATCAAGTCCCACATCAGGCTCCCCATGAGGAGCCTACTTTTCCCTCTGCCTATATGTCTGTGTCTCTCATGAATAAATAAATAAGATCTTTTTAAAAGAAATTTTTTAAATATTAGAAGGCTAGGTTCCAGCTCATACCTTTATTGGAAAAAATTATATATTTCCATGAATTGTGGCAAATAATAGCAATAAGAAAAATAATAGTTAATGCTTCTGAACACTTTGTGTTAGGCACTGTCCAAGCACTCTATACGTGTCTATGTAACCAAGCTCTCGGTAACCTAATGAGTTGGGTTTTAAGAGGTGAAGTGACTTCCTCCTGTTTTTACAGTTGGGGTCAGACACAGAGCAAGAATTTGAAGCTAAGAGTTTAGCTTCAAAATCCACCCTCTTAACCACTTTAAGTTTTAAGCTGACAATGGCAATGGAGATAATACCATCACAATATGACAATGAGATGATGGAGAGGTCAATAGCTATGGCAAAAAGAATAAAAATAGAAGAATGAAAAGGATTAAGTGATAAGAACAATCATTTTAACCTCAAATATACTGGAACAAAACATGGGGAAAATGGAGACACAATTGTAGAGCAAAATTATGCATTTATCTTAGGTATCTCCAAGATAAAGGACATGGAAACTGTGGCTAAAATGTTGATAATGCAACAATACGATCAAATAGAGAAAAGAGCTATATGTGAAGAAGATATCAAACACTTTAAAAATCAACACATTTGAGAGGAGGATCATTTGATGGAGAACATTTTGGTAAGAATTAAAGGAAAGAGAAACAAGTGAGAGTTTTGAGAAAGAAGAGAACAGGTTGTACAGCCTGGCTATGGCTGGTATAGTCCTAATGCTTATTGTAAAACCCCCAAATGTAATCAGGATAGGTCATTCCCTTTGCCTCTTGGGAGGAAGATACAGTGGAAAGGATATGAGACCAAACATGTCACAAAAGTGGGTTCAAATCCCAGATACATAATTATGGAAACTTTATTTAAAATTACTCAATTTTTCTGAGTCTCATATGTAAAATAGAAACAATTTTCCCTACCACATGGTTTTGGAATAATTTAAAATAACACAAAACATAACAAGTCTATTAAATTTCAGATCTTT
Source organism: Vulpes lagopus (assembly GCF_018345385.1). NCBI lineage: Eukaryota > Metazoa > Chordata > Mammalia > Carnivora > Canidae > Vulpes > Vulpes lagopus. The sequence goes on from NC_054845.1 coordinate 22,019,214, forward strand.
TCTACTGAAATTCCTGTTATGCTGAAAGTAGAAGATCTAATAAATATTTGACTTTCTTTGCTGTCTTCATTACTCCCTCAAGATGGAGAAGAAAAAAACTGCTATATTTCACTGATTGCTGAACAGTCAGGAAAACTGGGATCAAATTAGAAGAAATAAAGACTGAAAACATGATAAAACCTTGAAAAGAAAGAGCCATACCATCTTGGAATATATAATACATCTTGAATATGTACCATCTTGGTACATATGCAAGATGAATATGAGCAATGGCATGTTCTATTAATTGCAAGTAATGTTTTTAAGGTAGGATCTGCTTCATACTATAAATTATTAAAATTTGTATTTGGCATTTATTTTTCCCTTCTTTGTCTTGTAATCTGGCATCAAGAATATATATTTTCTTTTTTTTTTTTTTTTAAGAATATATATTTTCAAAAAAAAAAAAGAATATATATTTTCCTAAATAGCCAATTGATTGATAAAAGAAATAATAAGGGAAATTATAAAAGACTTTTATATTAATAAAAATGAAAACATAATGTGACAAAATTTATATGATACAACAAAGCAGTGCTTAGAAGGAAATTCATAGCTCTAAATTTTTATATTAAAAAGATTTTGAATCAATAACTTCCCTTACACATTAAGAAACTAGAAAAAAGAAAGCAAACTAAGCCAAAGCAAGCAAAAGGAAAGAAATAATAAATATCAGAATAGGTATTTTGAGACAATAGAAAAGAGTAAATCAAGAAACCCAAAAGTTGGTTCTTTGAAAAGATCAACAAAAGTGGCAAAACTTTCCTTAGACTGACCAATAAAAAAAGAGAGAAGACTGAAATTATTAAAATCAGAAATGAAAGAGGGGACATTACTACTGAGTTTACAGAAATAAAAATGATTTAAAGAGAATACTAGGAATAATTGTATGCCAAGAAACAAACAAACAAACCCTAAGTGAAATGGGCAAATTCCTATAAAGATAAAAACTGAAACTAATTCATGAAGAAAATTTCTAAAAATATAAACAGATCCATAATGAGAAAAAGAGATTGAATTAGTAACCAAAAATTTCCCACAAAGAAAAAGCCCAGGCACAGATAGCTTCACTGGTGAATCTTACCCAACATTTAGAGAACAATTAATACCAATCTTTCATCAACGCTCCCCCAAAAAATAGTAGTAAATTTTTCCAACTTCTCTATAAAGCTAGGATCACCCTAATACCAAAACCAAAGACATCACAAAAAAAAGAAAATTGTAGGCTAATATCCTCTGTGAATATAGTCATAAAATTTATCAACACAATATAACAGAAGGAATCCAGAAATATATAAAAAGGATTATTTACCATGACCAAGTAGAATTTATTCCAGGAATGAAAGGGTCTTGTAATAAATAATATTACTAGAATAAGAATAAACACCACATGGTCAATTCTATAGATGGAAAAATTTTTTGACAAAATCAAAATCCTTTCATTACAAAAATACAAGGAAAA